>NC_135806.1:40645384-41014891 GCF_964213995.1 Mustelus asterias
TACAGGACAGTATACAAGACAATGATGGACTGGTCAGATGGGTATAACAGTGGCAAGTGGAATTTAACCCTGAAAACTGTGGTGTGATGCATTTTGGGGGGGACTAACAAGGCAAGGGAATGCACAATGAATGGTAGGACATTCAGAAGTACAGAGAACCAGAGGAACCGTTGAGGTGCATGTCCAAAAATCCCTGAAGGCAGCAGGACAGGTAGATAAGATAGTTAAGAAGGCATATGGGATACTTGCCCTGACTAGCCAAGGCATAGAATATAAGTGGTGTCTATGATCTCCGTATACACAGACTACGCTGAGAGACTTTGCCGTCGCACCTCTCTCACCCTCCTCAACCACCTCATACACCAACTCTACAGCAAACGCCGCAGCCTGGAAACCAAGATAGAGTCCATATTCTCAACTTGCGCTCAGGATGCAGACCAGCTGCGAAACTCTGCCAAGCAGACGAGACAAAGGAACTACACCATCTACATGCACACCAAGAACAGGAAACTTGAGAAACTCGGCATCACCACCAGCAGCAACCAAGCCTCCCCCGGTACCACAGTAGAAAACAGTACCACTGCAGGAAAGTCCATTGTCAACTTATCGGACTACACACTTCAACCAGATGAAATCGAAGTTCTCAGCTGAGGGCACAACTTTTGCCCCACCGCCAAAATAGACCCCATCAGTCTCGCAGCAGACACAGCGGAATTCATCAGGCGAATGAGGCTGAGGGAGTTCTTCCACAAACCCCAAGAGGCCAACAACGAACACAATGGGACAGCCAATGAACCGGAACAGCCGACAGAGAGATCCGCAGTGCATCCGAAGAGGAAAGAGTCAAATTGGACTCCTCCGGAAGGCCGCTGCCCTCGACTTGACATGTATGCCCAAGCCGTCAGGAGGTGCGTCAACACCAAATTCATCAGCCGCACTCACAAGACAGCCCCGAACATCACCCAAGCACAACGTAACGCCATCCACGCTCTCAAGACCAACCGCAACATTGTCATCAAACCAGCAGACAAAGGAGGGGCCATCGTCATACTGAACAGAACGGATTACTGCAAAGAAGTGTACCGACAACTAAACAACGAGGAACACTACAGACAGTTACCCACAGATCCAACCAAAGAACACACCCATCAACTCAACGCTCTGATCAAAACCTTTGATCCGGACCTTCAGAACACCCTCCGTGCTCTCATCCCACGTACTCCCCGCGTTGGAGATCTCTACTGCCTCCCGAAGATACACAAGGCAAACACACCCGGCCGTCCCATCGTATCGGGCAATGGGACCCTGTGCGAGAACCTCTCCGGCTATGTCGAGGGCATCCTGAAACCCATTGTACAAAGAACCCCCAGCTTTTGTCGCGACACGACGGACTTCCTACAGAAACTCGGCACACATGGAGCAGTTGAACCAGGAGCGCTCCTCGTCACAATGGATGTCTCGGCACTCTACACCAGCATCCCCCATGACGATGGCATTGCTGCAACGGCCTCAGTGCTCAGCGCCAACAACTGCCAGTTTCCAGATGCAATTTTACATCTCATCCGCTTCATCCTGGACCACAATATCTTCACCTTCAACAACCAGTTCTTCATCCAGACACACGGAACAGCCATGGGGACCAAATTCGCACCTCAATATGCCAACATCTTCATGCACAGGTTCGAACAAGACTTCTTCACCGCACGGGACCTTCAACCGATGCTATACACTAGATACATCGATGACATTTTCTTCCTTTGGACTCATGGTGAACAATCACTGAAACAACTCTATGATGACATCAACAAGTTCCATCCCACCATCAGACTCACCATAGACTATTCTCCGGAATCGGTTGCATTCTTGGACACACGCATCTCCATTAAGGACGGTCACCTCAGCACCTCACTGTACCGCAAGCCCACGGATAACCTCACGATGCTCCACTTCTCCAGCTTCCACCCTAAACACGTTAAAGAAGCCATCCCCTACGGACAAGCCCTCCGTATACACAGGATCTGCTCGGATAAGGAGGATCGCAACAGACACCTCCAGACGCTGAAAGATGCCCTCATAAGAACAGGATATGGCGCTCGACTCATTGATCAACAGTTCCAACGCGCCACAGCAAAAAACCGCACCGACCTCCTCAGAAGACAAACACGGGACACAGTGGACAGAGTACCCTTCGTTGTCCAGTACTTCCCCGGAGCGGAGAAGCTACGGCATCTCCTCCGGAGCCTTCAACATGTCATTGATGAAGATGAACATCTCGCCAAGGCCATCCCCACACCCCCACTTCTTGCCTTCAAACAACCGCACAACCTCAAACAGACCATTGTCCGCAGCAAACTACCCAGCCTTCAGGAGAACAGTGACCATGACACCACACAACCCTGCCACAGCAACCTCTGCAAGACATGCCGGATCATCGACACAGATGCCATCATCTCACGTGAGAACACCATCCACCAGGTACACGGTACATACTCTTGCAACTCGGCCAACGTTGTCTACCTGATACGCTGCAAGAAAGGATGTCTCGAGGCATGGTACATTGGGGAAACTATGCAGACGCTGCGACAACGGATGAATGAACTCCGCTCGACAATCACCAGGCAAGACTGTTCTCTTCCTGTGGGGGAGCACTTCAGCGGTCACGGGCATTCGGCCTCTGATATTCGGGTAAGCGTTCTCCACAGCGGCCTTCGCGACACACGACGGCGCAGAGTCGCTGAGCAGAAACTGATAGCCAAGTTCCGCACACACGAGGAAGGCCTCAACCGGGATATTGGGTTCATGGCACACTATTTGTAACCCCCACAGAGTTTCACTGGCTGTCTTGTCTGGAGACAATACACATCTTTTTAGCCTGTCTTGATGCTCTCTCCACTCACATTGTTTCGTTTCTTAAAGACTTGATTAGTTGTAAGTATTCGCATTCCAACCATTATTCATGTAAATTGAGTTTGTGTCTTTATATGCTCTGTTTGTGAACAGAATTCCCACTCACCTGAAGAAGGGGCTTGCAGCTCCGAAAGCTTGTATGGCTTTTGCTACCAAATAAACCTGTTGGACTTTAACCTGGTGTTGTTAAACTTCTTACATAGAATATAAGAGCAGGGATGGAGCTGTATAAAACTCTCATTAGGCCACAGCTAGAGTTCTGTGTGCAGTTCTTGTTGCCAAACTGTAGGAAGGATATGATTGCACTAGAGAGGGTTGAGAGGAGATTCCCCAGGATGTTACCTGGGCTGGAGCGTTTCGGCTATGATGGGAAGCTGGTTAGGCTGGGATTGTTTTCCTTGGTGTGGAAAAGGCTGAGGGGGGACCTCAAAATTATGAGGGACATAGATAGGGTAGCTAGGAAGAAATGTATCCCCTTGGTAGAGGGGCCAATAACCAGGGTTCATAGATTTAAGTTAAGGGGCAGGAATTTCAGAGGGGATTTGAGGAAAAGCTTGTTCACCCAGAGGGTGGTGAGAATTTGGAACTCACTGCCTGAAAAGGTGGTAGTGGCGGGAACCCTCACAACGTTTGAGAATATGAGTACTTGAAATGCCATAGCGTGCAAGGCTACAGACAAAGTGCTAGACAATGGGATTAGAATAGATAGGTGCTTGATGGCTAGTGCAGATACGATGGGCCGAAGGGCCTCTTGCTGTGCTGTGTGACTTGACTTGCCATTACTTCAGTGAGTTAAATGAACCTGGTTTCTGCTGGTGAACAATTTGTAGAGTTGTAGTTTAATTTTGGAGAGTTTCCAGCATAAATCATTTTCTGCATTCAAGCGGTTTTGATAATCAATGTAAATAACTGAAAAAATATCACCCCACACAGGCACACTGAGACAAAGTCAACAGTTATTTCAATGACTGACCTGGGACTATGCCGAGAATGCGTTCTACTTTACTAAGGTGGTCAGACAATTATAACTCTGAATGTTTTTGAAATGTTTAAATTTCAAAAAAATTGAGCAATTCTTTTTAAAAACTCAAAAGACAATGTAGAAACTGATGCAAAGGACAACCCAGATGTTTAAATTCCTGCTGATTTTTGGAAGCAGACATTAGACCAATCAGAACTGTTTCTGGTGCACAGTGATTCCTAACTTCTGGGCAACAGCAACACATCAGTGGAATCCTCCAGTGCACATTGTTACCGTGGCAATGAATGCTGCTGGTCAAAGCTACAGTTAAGGTTTATTGAAAAACATGGAAGTTGTCCACTGATATTTTTCTGTCATAAATTAACTACCAGAAGCTGGTAACTGAGTCCTTTAAGTGCTTCACAACCAATTAACTATGTTTAAAATGTTGGTATATAGACAGATGCAACAATTAATTTGTACACGGCCTGGTCTAAGATACAACAAAGAGTTTGCAGCATCCATTAACTAACTGAATGGCAGAACAGACTTGAGGGGTTGAATGGCTTTGTTACCATAAGGCATCACGGGTAAAATTAATAATTTCTATTCTGAATACTAAGGGCCAGAGGGTCACAGAATCCTTACAGTGCAGAAGGAGGCCATTCGGCCCATCAAGTCTGCACCAACCACAATCCCACCTAGGCCCTATTCACGTAATCCTATGTATTTCTCCTGCTAATCCCCTGACACTAGGGTCAATTCAGCATGAATAATCCGCTTAACCCACACATCTTTGGACTGTGGGAGGAAACTGGAGCACCCAGAGGAAACCCACACAGACACGGGGAGAATGTGCAGACTCCACACAGACAGTGACCCAAAGCCGGAATCGAACCCGGGTCCCTGGCATTGTGCGGCTATTGTGCCACTGTGCTGCGGTTCTGGGGGATATGCTACAATTAGCACTGTGTGCCATACAAAATTAAAATTTGGGGCCTTCTCAGCACTGGGCAAACGCATAGTGGGTTAAAAAATAATGCAGAGGGTCCAACCTTGAAATAGGAACAGAAACGGGACAGCGAAGCAATCAGCAGAAGGCAAGAACAGAGCTGTTGACTTTCTATTGCTTTAATTCTCGAGCTAAACTCTCACTGGCTTAGTTGTATCCAGTACTTCCCCGGAGCGGAGAAGCTACGACATCTTCTCCAGAGCCTTCAACATGTCATTGATGAAGATGAACATCTCGCCAAAGCCATCCCCACACTCTCACTTCTTGCCTTCAAACAACCGCACAACCTCAAACAGACCATTGTCCGCAGCAAACTACCCAACCTTCAGGAGAACAGTGACCACGACACCACACAACCCTGCCACAGCAACCTCTGCAAAACGATCATCGACATGGATGCCATCATCTCACGTGAGAACACCATCCATCAGGTACACAGTACATACTCTTGCGACTCAGCCAGCTCACATTATCTGTACCTTTTAAGACTTGATTATCTGTAAAGACTCGCATTCCAACCATTATCTTGTAAATTGAGTTTGTGTCTATATATGCCCTGTTTGTGAACACCACTGCCGCTCACCCGATGAAGGGACAGTGCTTCGAAAGCTTGTGCTGCCAAATAAACCTGTTGACTTCTCGGCCTTTTGGCTAAGATCAAGTGTAGTTATGCGGATGCTGCACTTGGTTGAGGTCATTGGGTTGCATTTAAGCTTCATATGTTTCATATGAAGCAATTTTTAAAAGCGGTATCTTGGCCTTTTGGCTAAGATGCAAATGAGATCAAGCCTTGGAGGAGGAATTCTCCGCCTACTCCAATCAGCTTGGCTCATGTAGATCAGGCCCAAGACGGGGTAAATGGTCGCTTGCCCTGTCTTGTCAGCTTGGATTGGAAATGTCTCAACTTGTTGAGACTCTGAATTGGACTAGATTTGATTGAATTGGAAAAGTATTTAAAAAAACCTGTTGAACTTTAGCCTGGTGTTGTGAGACTTTTTACTTAGTTGTATCAAGCCCTGGCTTCGCTATTAGCATCTTTACCCCTAAGTCAAAAGCTTGAGCACATAATCCAGCTTTTTGTGCAGTGAGGAAGGAGTGCTGCATTGCCAGAGATTTGGATGGTAAGTTATATTTTGGTCCTGTCAGCCCTCTCTGTTTTCACTCCATCTGACGAAGGGGCAGCGCTCCGAAAGCTTATGGTATTTGCTACCAAATAAACCTGTTGGACTTTAACCTGGTGTTGTGAGACTTCTTACTGACCATTATTTATCCATGATGTGGAGATGCCGGCGTTGGACTGGGGTAAGCACAGTAAGAAGTCTCAGAATACTAATTAGTATTCTGTAACTTGATTTCTGTGTCTCTGTGCACTGTTGGAGAACAGATTTTTCACTCCATCTGACGAAGGGGCAGCGCTCCGAAAGCTTATGGTATTTGCTACCAAATAAACCTGTTGGACTTTAACCTGGTGTTGTGAGACTTCTTACATTATTTATCCCTCAGCCAATATTACTTAGTATTCGGCTAGGATGACAGGACTATTTGTGGGATCTTGCTGTGCAAAAATTAATTGGCTGTTGCCTTTTTTACCTTTCAAATGCACTGTGAAACACTTTGGGATACCCTGGGGCTGTGAAAGGCGCTCTCTAAATGCAAATCTTTATTCTACGTACTCGAACATGTAATGTTACAAGTTGTTACAACATCCCTCCTATTGAAAGCATGGTCCCATGGAGGGCTGTGGCTGCGCCCCCTGGCGGCGGAACCCGGCACTTCCCCACTGCGGACCGCGCTCCTATTGGTTGGATGCTGTGGAGGCCCGCGCGCTAATTGGTTGGGGGTGTCTGTGACGTTGTGGGGGCGGGCCCGGAGTTGTACTTGTCCATCAGCGGGGTGGGAGAGGAGCGGGGAGGCGAGGGGAGCGGCGGGGGGCTCAGGGCTGGCACTCTTTGCAGCCATCTCCACAAGCCTGGTGGAGCTGCCAGCTCTCCTCCAGCCCCATGAATTACAGCAGGTAAGCGAGAGAGGAGCAGCCGGCAGACACACGGAGACTCTGTTGGGAATACGTTTACGGAAGTTCCTATGTATTATTTAATTCCGTGTCTTGGGGGATGGGGGGGGAGTCGATTGAAGTTAGATCAGGATATATTTTGCATTCTGCAAACACACTACATAAGAATTTATATGCAGCATAAGTTAGGCGATAGTTCGGTCACTTTTTAAAGTGTTTCCAGAAATGTATATCCCAGATTCCTGTATTGGTGGGGAGAAGCTCAGGGACCTGTGTTAACAGAATAGTGACCGAAACCCCGGACACTTGGTGTAGCAATACTGGACACTTGTTCAGAATTGTCTGGAGCAGAGATGCGGCTCAAAATATAGCGAGGAAACAGATTGCATCGGGTGGTGGGGTATCTGTTTATTTTTACGTTCACTCGGGCAGAAGTGTAGGTTATTTAGTGTTCACACTAAGACTTTGTCCAACCTTGGCGGAGAAATTACATCGAAGCTTTGAAGTAGATCGCGATCTTTGCTGAAACTCACCTTGCAACAAACAATGCGCTATTTTAAATATATAATGAATTAACATTAAAATAAGAGGTTCCAGCTCCTTGGCTAAAACGAGAGGCCGGAATGAAACGGTGGGGTTTTGTGAGTGGGATTTATTTATTTTCTTGGTAAGAGTTGGGATCAGTTGCACCAGCTTCCTCCTGTACTTCCCAGCGCCTGTTTCTGACGCCGGTGAGGCTCCAGTCTATCCCCCGACTGTATAAAGGGATCATTGTTCATAATCGAAAATGTTAGGACCAATATGTAAGACGGTGGTTCAGGATTGTACACGCAATTTTCTGATGATGTTTGATAGGGGACGACTGTTTAAGGGCACCTAACTTAGTTGCAAAGTCTTTCCGTGTAGTTTGTACCCACTGTCAATTAGAGAACAGATTTTGGTTGCAAAACGTTATCGTTTAAAATATCCATATTAGCGGATCCAATCAACGTCAAGGCTTTTTAAACCAGTATATATTTTAAAATATTTAATTTTGTCTCATGTAAGGACACACGATTCTAAAGTTCATGAAGGATGAATATTTGACCTTGAAATTCCTTTTACAATTTCATATAACCATGTTCGTTTTTGATCCTACTGTGTAATTTTGAAGCCCTTTGAGTTGATTGCCACTTAAATTTACCTCAATTAAAAATAATCAATTTTTTATTGTTGGAATTGCAGAGAAAGAATTTGGGTTTGTATAGGAACCTTCTCCCCAGGACCTCCCAGTTTGCTACACACTGACGATGCAATACTTCTGAAATAGTTACTGCTGCAATGTCCGAAATACGGCAGCCAAAGCAAACTCCCAAAACAGCAGTGAGATGAGAGGCGAGGCAACCTGTGATGTGGTTGAGGTACAAATAATGGCCAGGACATGGGGAAGAACTCCCTGCTCTTCTATGCTAGTGGATCTATAGTGTCCACCTGACAGGGCACACAGGGCCTTGGATGAACATCTTATCTGTGATGACAGCACTGCTGGCAGTGCAGCACTCCCTCAGCACTGTACTGAAATGGAAACCTAGATTGTGTGCTCCATTCTCTGGAGACAAGGGTGCAGCTATTGGGCCTCAGCTGACACCTTAGTGTTCTGTCTAGCACATATCAACCTTGCTTGATTTAAGTCCCAAGTAATTAATAAATCAACGGTAAGCAAAATAACACTGGAACTAGCGTGGTAGTGAAGAGTGGTAATGTGTACAGTAAAGAAACAAAAGATTGAAGCACGAATTACACAGTCCCATCTCAATACAACATGAAGGGATAAAATGAATCAGCAATTTACCTGGGATTCTTTTCCTTGGAGAGGAGAAGGCTAAGAGGAGATTTGATAGAGATGCTCAAAATCATGAGGAAGCTGAACGGGTTAGATGGGGAGAAACTGTTCCTGCTTGTAAAAGGATCAAGAGCAAGAGGGCATAGATTTTAAGATAATTTGCAAAAGAAGTGAATGTGATGTGATAATAAACTTTTTCACATAGCGAGTGGTTATGATCTGGAAAGCGCTGCCTGGAAGTGTGGTGGAGGCAAGTTCAATCGAAGCATTCAGTAGGGTATTAGATGGTTATTAAAATAGAAACAATATACAAGGGTGGAGGAGAATGGCACTAAGTCATAATACTTATTTGGAGAGCTGGTGCAGACATGATGGGCTGAATGGCCTCCTGTACCACAACAGTTCTGTGATTCTTTCAGTATTGTATTCGCTGTTCCCGATGTGGACTTCTCTACATTGAGACGACCAAGTGAAGACTGGCTGACTCTTTTGCAGAGCATCTCCATTCGGTTTGCAAGTGTAACCCTGAGCTTCCATTTATCTGTGATTTGAACTTGTCACCTTGATCCCACTTTGACCTCACTGTCCTTGGCCTGCAGGTGTGTTCCGGAGAAGCTCGAGGAACAGCTTGTTCTTTGACTTGGCACTCTATATTGCTCAATATTTCTGAGCACAATATTGAGTTCAACAACTGTAGATCATAATCTCTGCCTCCATCTTGTTCCTAGTGGGTTTTTTTTTTTGCTGCCTTATTTCTTTCATTACCCCTTCATGTTGCATTCAGATGGAGCTGTGTAGCTATTGATGTCTCATCTGGACAGATCTTTTGTTTCTTCACTACAAACATTACCACTCCCATTGCCTTTTGTATCATGAGATTGTTCATTATATAATCTCTTCTGCCTGCCACAGATATTCCCTTTTATTTTTCCTGCTCCCTTCCCCACTTTACTGGCTTTAAAAACTCTTACATGTCCATCTTTCTTCAGTTCAGATCATTGACCTCTGTTTCTTCACAGATGATGCCTGACCTGCTGAGTATTTCCAGCAATTTTTGTTTTTATTACCATCACAAGGGCTGGCAGCTTTATGCAGTCAGGGGTGGATAATGAATGAGGGTTTGCTGGCATCGCTCACATCTAAGAATTATTCTTTTTTTTTCTTGACAAACTTAAGCAGGTGTCAGATTGCAACTCTGAAAATGCTGTTTCAAGTTTCTCCTTTCTGACTTTAATTAACATTACCATCATGGAGGGAAGGTGCCAAGAATGTATTCGAGCAGGTGACCTAAAGCTTGGCCAAAGAGGTGCACTTCAAAGAGCAAACATTTAGGAAGGGAATTCCAGAGCTGGACAGCTGATGGCACAACGAGCAATGTGATTTAGAAGTGGGGAATGAACAGGAGACGAGAGTTGGAGGAACATGGAGTGCTCAGACAGTTGTCGGGTTGAAGGAGCTTACAGAGGTGTGAGAGATGAGACCACAAAGGGATTTAAACATGGAGATGAGTGTTGTGAAATTGAGGTGTTAGTGGACCGAGAGCCAAAGTAGGTCACTGAGCACAGGGGATATGAGAGGCTGGTTAAAAGAGCATTGGAATAGTTGAGTCTGGAGGAGGTCACAAAGCATGGATCAGAGGTTCAGCAGCAGATTGGCTGAGGCAGGAGCAGAGCCAACTGCTCCTATGAGGGAACTGACTGATTGCCTTTAACAACTCTATAACTAAATGTAAACAGTGTGAAATTGATACAATACTCCAGTTATGCTGTCAGATTTCCCACTATATAAATTACCTTTAGCGCTGAAGAGATAAGTTGCGTTATAATGATGCAAACATTATATGGAGTAAGCTGATGTGTTATTTTGCTGTCCTGATGTGGCCATGAAGTCTTGTTGTAGGCCACTCTGAAGGGCCATTCCGAGGGTAATTGCTGTTCAGTTCTATTTCTCAATTTGTAATTCACTCTCCATTTTTTAAACAAACTTTGAAGTGTGATGTATATTAAAATTGTTTCACATTCTATTATGGGGTTATTGTCATTTATTTCAAAAATATATCTGCCTTGGCTGAGTGCTAGCTCTGGCCTCTTGAGTTGGATGGTCATGGGTTCAAGTTCCACTCCAGAGACTGGAGCTGGTAATATAGGCTGAAATTCTGATGCAGTGCGGAGAGGGAATGCTGTACTGTCAGAGGTGGTACCTTTCAGATGAGGCATTACACTGAGATCCTATCTACCCTCTTGGGTGGATGTACAAGATCCCACAATAGGGCACTTTTATTCCTGATTGTAAAGAAAGGTGCTTTACAAACAAGCTTAAAAAATATATATATTATAAGGTCAAGAATAGTCTAATTTATTGTGCCTGCTTCATTACACAGATACAGATAGGATTCATGTTATTGGTGGTGAGCTGTAAGACTTCTTCTCAATGTTGAATTTTGTTTGCTTGCTTTCATTCATTCTTGGGGATGTTGGCATTTATGACCCATCCGTATTTGCCCTGAAGCACTGGTGAGCTTTCAGTTCGAAAGCTGCTTGATACGTCTGCATAGCTTTCTCAATTGGCAGTTAAGATTCAATCAGGCTGTTGTGTGACAAGAATCATGTTTAGACCAGGTTAGGAATATCAGCTGCTTTCCTTCCCTAATGGACATTATTGAACCAGTTGGAATTTCACAATAATCCACCAGCTTTATGGTCACTGTCAGTGATATCCACTTTTCAATTTTAACATTCAGATTTAAAAAAAGCAGAATTCAGCCTCTCAAGACTGCCAAAGTAGGATGTGAACATCCCCCCCCCCCCACACTCCCTATATTGTAAAGACAGACCATACATTAATATTTGCAATAAATCAAATACTAGTTGGAAATTTGAGCTGTGAAGTGGAATAGATACTGGAAATATGAGTAAGGAATGTATAATGGTGCATGGGTTAATTTTGATAACTTATAGTAGAATGTCTGCCCAGTGGTACAGCTGACTTCATCTGCGCACTCATTTTGTATCGACTGAAAAAGCTGTAATTGTGTCCAAACGAATGAATGTAAGTTTGGTTTCAATGTAATTTTGTTACCTGCATTGATTAGTTCAGTGGTTCCCAAAGGGTGTGGCGCGCCACACTGGTGCGGCGAGAGAGGATGGCGGGAAGATTCAAGGACAATCAAAGAACCATTTAAACATGGTTTAAACAAGCATTGTTTTATACTTTCTGGGTGTCCCATGATATTATAAAGTGTTCTATGTTATGAATCAAGCACTGCTAGGTGTTTTTTTTTGTTTTTGAATGTATTTCTTATCAATAAAAAATTCGGTGTGGCGCGAGCAAATTTTTATTCCGAAAGTGCGGCCCAGTGAAAAAAGTTTGGGAACCACTGGATTAGTTCATGAATTGATGGTGTTGCTTACAAACTGCTTCTGGTGCAAAGGCTACTACTTTTTAATGTCGTTTTTAACAACATCTCAGGAGATGTTGGATGAGGAAGAAATGGGGCGGAGAAGGGAAGTCTTGTGGATCTGCAAGTTTCTGACCTTGGGTTTTCAGTGGCCCCGTGGAGAACTGCAGTTTAAAGTGAGCTTTTGTTTACATTGGCTCGCTGCCTCGATTTTATTTTCAGCTGGGGGATGGTAGACTTCCATTGTGTGCATGAATTTCTAGGAGTTGATGTTCCTTCTGTCTTTACATGGGTGAGATTAAACGAGTGGTTTGAATTGTATTTTAGTTGAACCATATATGACATTACCTTTTATATTCTGGGAACAGTATGTGCAGTCACATTTGTGTAGCAGAGTTGCACACGAGGTATGACACAGCTCTGAAAGTTTTGAAGTGCAGCACCATTCATTTGATGTGCCTGCTGAATCTGTAAAAATGTATGCACTCCTATAGTCACTTATTGACCATTAGTGCATTTATCTCAAGGTCGTACAGACCCATCGTGCCACTTGTTATGAGGCACAGCTGAGTATTAGGTCTAGTTCCAACTTAATCTCATGGGAATGGGGGAGGGAGTAAGGCAGGAAATTATCTTCTGGATAACTAACTGGCTTCTAAAATCTTGCAGCTGATTTAAGGACTATGGTAACAATTTATATTTATAGGGGTGTTGTTTAACATAGTAAAACCTTCCAATGCTTTTTCTAAGGAATGATATTAAACAAAATGTGAGGGATCCTCTTGGAATGAGTGATCACAATATAGTTAAATTTCTAATACAAATGGAGGGTGAGAAAGTAGGGTCGTCTGCTTGAACAGAGGGGAGTACAATAGGATGAGGGCAGAATTGGCTAATGTAGACTGAGAGCGCAGACTAGTTGGTAGGACAGCTGAGCAACAGTGGCGGATTTTTAAGGAGATTTTTCTCAGTACTCAGCAACAAGTACTCAGTACTTGCAGAAGGATATATTGGCCTTGGAGGGAGTGCAGAGAAGGTTCACCAGGTTGATACCAGAGATGAGGGGTGTTGTTTATGAGGAGAGACTGAGCAGATTGGGTTTGTACTCGTTGGAATTTAGAAGGCTGAGGGGGGATCTTATAGAGACCTATAAGATAATGAAGGGGCTGGACAGGGTAGAGGTGGAGAGATTCTTTCCACTTAGAAAGGAAGCTAGAACTAGAGGGCACAGCCTCAAAGTAAAGGGGGGTCAGTTTAGGACAGAGTTGAGGAGGAACTTCTTCTGAGGGTGGTGAATCTCTGGAATTCTCTGCCCACTGAAGTGGTGGAGACTACCTCGTCGAATATGTTTAAATCACGGATAGGTGGATTCCTGATCGGTAAGGGAATTAGGGGTTATAGGGATCAGGCGGGTAAGTGGAACTGATCCACTTCAGATCAGCCATGATCTTATTGAATGGTGGGGCAGGCTCGAGGGGCTAGATGGCCTACTCCTGCTCCTATTTCTTATGTTCTTAAAAATATATTCCTGTGATAAAGAAGGAATGTAAGAAAAGGGATAACCAGCCGTGGATAACTAAGGAAATAAAGGAGAGTATTAAATTAAAAACCGATGCATACAGAGTGGCCAAAACTAGTGGGGAATTAGAAGATTGGGAAAGCTTTAAAAAACAACAAAGAACTACTAAGAAAGCGATAAAGAAAGGAAAGATAGATTATGAAACTAAACTAGCACAAAATATAAAAACTGATAGTAAAAGTTTTTACAAATATATAAAAAGGAAAAGAGTAGCTAAAGTAAATGTTGGACCCTTAGAAAACGAGAAGGGGGATTTAATAATGGGAAACGAGGAAATGGCCGAGGCCTTAAACAAGTTTTTTGTGTCGGTCTTCACGGTAGAGGACACAAATAGCTTACCGAAAATTGACGGTGGTGGGACTGTAGAGGGTGAGGTCCTTAAAACGATTACTATTACTAAAGAGGTAGTGCTTGGCAGGCTAATGAGACTAAAGGTAGACAAGTCCCCGGGCCCAGATGGAATGCATCCCAGGGTACTGAAAGAAATGGCAGAAGTAATAGCAGATGCGTTGGTGGTAATTTATCAAAATTCGCTGGACTCTGGGGAAGTGCCGGCTGATTGGAAAACAGCTAATGTGACGCCACTGTTTTTAAAAAAGGAGGTAGACAAAAGGCGGGTAACTACAGGCCGGTTAGCTTAACGTCTGTAATTGCTGGAATCCGTCATTAAAGAAGAAATAGCAGGACACCTGGAAAAAAATGGTTCGATCAAGCAGACGCAGCATAGATTCATGAAGGGAAAGTCGCGTTTGACGAATTTGCTGGATTTTTATGAAGATGTAACGAGTGCGGTTGACAGAGAGGAACCGGTGAATGTGGTGTTTTTGGATTTCCAGAAGGCGTCTGCAGAAGATTAAGGTACACGGAGTTGGGGGTAAAGTGTTAGAGTGGATTGAGGATTGGCTATCTAACAGGAAGCAGAGAGTTGGAATAATTGGGTACTTTTCTGGTTGGCAGTTGGTGACTAGTGGCGTGCCGCAGGGATCGGTGCTGGGGCCTCAACTGTTTACCATATACATAGACGATCTGGAGGAGAGGACCGAGTGTAGGGTAACAAAGTTTGCAGATGATACAAAGATGAGTGGGAAAGCGAATTGCGTGGAGGATACGGGAAGTCTGCAGAGAGATTTGGATAGGCTAAGTGAGTGGGCGAGGATCTGGAAGATGGAGTATAACGTTGACAAGTGTGAGATTATCCACTTTGGAAGGAATAATAGTAAAATGGACTATTATTTAAATGGTGAAAAATTACAACCTCCTACTGTGCAGAGGGACCTGGGGGTCCTTGTGCATGAATCGCAAAAACTCAGTTTGCAGGTGCAGCAGGTGATCAAGAAGGCAAATGGAATGTTGGCCTTTATCGCGAAGGGGATGGAGTATAAAAGCAGGGAGGACTTGCTACAATTGTACAGGGTACTGGTGAGGCCGCAACTGGAGTACTGTGTGCAATTTTGGTCCCCTTATTTGCGGAAGGATATATTGGCCTTGGAGGGAATACAGAGAAGGTTCACCAGGTTGATACCGGAGATGAGAGGGTTAGCTTATGAGGAGAGATTGAGTAGATTGGGCCTGTACTTGTTGGAGTTTAGGAGGCTGAGGGGAGATCTTATAGAGACATATAAGATAATGAAGGGGCTAGACAGGGTAGAGATAGAGAGATTCCACTTGGAAAGGAAACAAGAACTAGAGGACACAGCCTCAAAATAAGGGGGAGTCAGTTTAGAACAGAGTTGAGGAGGAACTTCTTCTCTCAGAGGGTAGTGAATCTCTGGAATTCTTTGCCCATTGAAACAGTGGAGGCTACCTCGTTAAATATGTTTAAGTCGCAGGTAGATAAATTTCTGATCAATAAGGGAATTAAGGGTTATGGGGAGCGGGCGGGTAAGTGGAACTGATCCACTTCAGATCAGCCATGATCTTATTGAATGGCGGGGCAGGCTCGAGGGGCTAGATGGCCTACTCCTGCTCCTATTTCTTATGTTCTTAAAAACAGGGCAACATAAGATATTTGAAAAGGTGAGGAAAAATCTGGTCAGAGACATATGTTTTTAAGGATTGCCCTCCCTAATAGCACTGTGGGTGTACCGACATAACATGGACTGCAGCGGTTCAAGAAGGTAGCTCACCATCACCTTCTCACGACCAGTTAGGGATGGGCAATAACTGATGCCCCCATCCCTTGAATGAATTTAAAAAAGGAAAGGGAGGCAGCGAGGTTTAGGAAGGGAATTTCAGAACTTGGCCACCAACTGTGGAGTGATAGAAGGATGTGAAAACAAGGATGAGCATTTTAAACTTGGTATCTGCTGGACGCGGAGCCAGTGTAAGTCATGAGCACAGAGGTGACAGTTAAGCAGGATTGACAAAGATTGATTCCAGAGATGAGAGGTTTGTCGTATGAAGAGAGATTGAACAGTTTAGGCCTATACTCTCTGGAATTTAGATGAATGAAGGGAGATCAAATTGAGGTATATAAGATGATAAAAGGTATGGATAAAGTAGACGTGGAGTGCATGCTTCTTGTCGGGCATTCCAGGACCAAGGTCATAGTCTTAGGATAGGGAGTAGAGTTGAGGAGAAACTAGTTATCCCAAAGGGTTGTGAATCTGTGGAATTTGCTACCCCAAAGTGCGGTGGAAGCTGGGACAGTGAGTAAATTTAAGGAGGAGTTAGACAGATTTTTAATTGGTAAAGGGTTGAAGGGTTATGATGGGAGTGGGGAGAGGCAGGAAAATGGGGATGAGGAGCATATCAGCCATGATCGAATGGTGGAGCAGACTCGGTAGGCCGAATGGCCTAATTCTGCTCCTATATCTTATGAACCTATGAAGGACTTGGAGCCAATTAGAATGTGGGCAGCAGAATTTTGGATGAGCTCTGGTTTATTATGGAGGGTGGAACATGGAAGGCTGGGCAGGAGAGTGTTGGAATAGTCCACTTTAGAGGTAACCAAGACATTGGGGGGGGGCGGATTCTGCAGGACGATGTTGTCCTGGTGATGAGGTTGGCAGTTTATTTTAGAGACCAATCAGACACCAAGGTTGTGAACAGTCTGGTTCAGCCTGTGACCGTTTTCCAGAAAGAGGGCTGAAGTCTGTGAAAAGGAAACTGAATTTCTGATGGACATTGAAGACAGTGGCGGCACGGTAGCACAGTGGTTAGCACTGCTGCTTCACAGCTCCAGGGTCCTGGGTTCAATTCCCAGCTTGGGTCACTGTCTGTGTGGATTTTGCACATTCTCCTCGTGTCTGCGTGGGTTTCCTCCGGGTGCTCCAGTTTCCTCCCACAGTCCAAAGATGTGCGGGTTAGGTTGATTGGCCAGGTTAAAAATTGCCCCTTGGAGTCCTGAGATGCGTAGGTTAGAGGGATTAGCAGGTAAATATGTGGGGGTAGGGCCTGGGTGGGATTGTGGTCGGTGCAGACTCGATGGGCTGAATGGCCTCCTTCTGCACTGTAGGGTTTCTATGATTCTACGACAGTAGCTTTAATCTTTGCAATCTTTAGTTGACATTTCTTGCTGAGATTATATTTACTATTTTAAATCAGTACGTTTATAACACACCTTTCATGTTGTTTTATCCTGTAATATATATTCCTGGTGCCTGTTCTCTGGTAACTCCAGTCTCTGCCCCAACCACTTCCACTTTCTACCCCTGCTCATTCCGCCCTTTATCCCTCTTTTCCCCCTCCTTCCACAATCTCCCAAAACCAGATGCATCTGATGTTGAATTTACAAGTACTGATTTAAAGTGGTAATTGTACATTTAATTAGCACATCTATTATGATGTTATGTTGTTGTGCTGTAATGTACATATTACTGGTGCCCATAGCTTTGCAGTACCTTGTCCAAACGACCACTAATTCCCAAGTGCTGATTTTGGAGTATGGGTGAAAGATGGTGATGGAATGGGAGGAGGAAGGAAGAAGCACAGCTGAGCTTGATCTTGCCCTCACCTGACAGCCATACATTTGCGTGTCCTGCAGGGATTGCTGGATGGTGATGGCAAAGTGTCTCGCACTTAACCAGCAGCTGAGGCACTTCTGGAGTTAAGTGTATTATGACCCTGCCTGAGAAAACTAAGTTAACCCACTCAGATTTATTCTTGGTTTGCTCAGTTTCTCAGTTTGGATCATGCTAACAGAATGAAAGAAGTTGTACTTGTATAACACCTTTCACTGTAACTCGATATCCCAAAGCACTTTACAGCCACTGAAGTACTGTAATGTGATCTCTGCTCTAATGTCAGAAATGATGTGGAGGTGTCGGCGTTGGACTGACTAACGTCAGAAACACAGCAACCAACCAAACAGCAAATCATCTGTTTTGGATGTTGGTTAGTTTCTCACCTAAAAGAGGGCAGCTCCAAGAGTGCAGCACTCCCTCAGCAATGAACTGAGTTCCAGAGTAGATCTGGTCTTCAAGTCTCTGGTGGTACTTGGACCCATAGCACTCTCACCTTAGTCAGAAAGTTATCAACTGAGCCACAGCTGGTACAATATTGTTGAACAGCACTGTACAGCTGACTGCACTTTTCTGAAGTGGACAGAGTAGCAGTCAGATTTGTTTTGAGAGGTGCCAGTGTGGTTAAACGACGAGCAATGTTTTGACGTTGTCTCCATTTATGATCTTGTGCCAGTAACGGGCTGAAATGTCAACAACAAGCACTGTATAATGTACCTACCATGTAATAAGGATTCTTGTCCCTGACTTGGGTTTGATGCTAGCATAAGCAAAGCCCATCAAGCAACAGCTCTGCGGATGGGCACATGTGGAACTGCAATGCTCTGTCTGGGTCAGTCCACAGGGTCACTTGGAAGCCCAATCATGTCATAAGATTTACTTGCTATTGCATTGTTTCAAGTACGTTCCATTTCTATTTTACTGTTCATTGTGAAATTCGGTCATCAGAAAATAAGTATTGCACATTGGTTGCATTGATTTAGTTGCGCTTATCTGGAAATAATGTGAGTCTATCACCTAAAAACTATCTCACAACACTTCTGTTCAATTGGATGTGGGGTTGGGGTAGTTATAGTTCCATTTAATATTAGACAAGTTTGTAATGTCAAAACTATTTTAAACTTATTACCCACTGCCGCTGAAAACCATATCCATGCTTTTCTTAACTCTAGAATATTTATTTCCCCTCCTGCCCCCATACTACTCTTTCCAACTCCCATCCTTAATTCTCCATAAATAAGTTCCAACTCAATTTCTCCCCCCCCCCCCCCCCCCCCCCCAATCCTGTCTTAGGTTAACTTCTGTCCTTCACCCCGTCCTTGCAGATCTATACTGGTTCCTGCATTGCCCAATAGTTGCTTTCTTCAAATCCCTCCTCTTTACTTCTAACCCACTTTGGTTCTCAACTCTGATCTTCAGCAAATCTCTTTTTCTCTTCACCCTGCATTCCAGAATTGGTAGCAGAGCTTTCAATCACCCTCACCCTGACCTTTGGAACACCTTCCCGAACCCACTGTCTGTCTTTCCACATCTCCCTTTGTCTCCAAACGCCTTCCCAGAACTCACTTTTTCCATCCCGCTTTTGATCACCTCCTGAACTGTCCCATCGTGTCTTAGTGACTTTATTTTCTGTCAGCAAAATGCCTTGACACTTTTCTTTTAAAGTGCTATATAAGTGGATAAAATGCTGCGGAAGTTAAAGATTTGCAGTAAATTGTATTAGTAAAAGATTGTTGTGTCACTGCCTGCTTGTCCTGCAGATGTTGGGAAGAAGTCTGGTTGTTACTCTCATGACTTGGGTGCATCAACTAACTTTTATTTTTTTGTTTCTTTATTAGTATGCTTGAGGTTCTGTCTCCCAGATCTGCAATGCCAATTGACATAGCTATGCAGCTATATCTTCCTCCTCCATTCAAGCAAGTGAACTACGCCACAAAAAGAGCACTGAAAGTAAACCAACCACTACGGCCATGTATTCACCTCCACATCAGTGAAGATACACCAGAAAATGAGCACAGAAACAAGGAGCAGAAACGTGTTTCCTTTGCAGACACAAAGGGTTTGCCCTTGACTACAGTTAAATTCTTTGATTTGAATGACCTAAATTTTTCCTTCAATGTTGATGACCTGATCAGTAGCTTGGTAGGCCTAAAGACCACAGACCAAGATAGCCTGCTCTTAGATTTTGCACAGCCTTCATCGGATTACCTAGTCTTCAAGAATCGCCTAGAAACTGACTTGGTCTGCCTTGAAAACTGCATGTTACAAGACAGTACCATTCGGGGGACAGTCAAGGTGAAAAACATTGCATTCGAGAAGTCCTTGAAAGTGAGAATAACATTTGACACTTGGAAAACGTTACAAGACCACGAATGCTGCTATGTCCAGGACTCTTATGGTGGCTCAGATAAAGACACTTTTGCATTTGAGATTCACTTACCAGAATACATTGTTCCACACGAAAGGATAGAGTTTGCCATCTGTTATGAAAGTGGTGGGAAGATCTATTGGGATAGTAACAAGGGGCAGAACTACAGGTTAATCCGATCGGAGCTGAAACATACGCCAGAATCTAGCAAAACAAATCAATCACTGGATGTTTTATTGACTGAAACTGACCGCATGCCAGGGTATGGGATTGAATTTGACCATTATGGTGGACTCCGCTGCTCCTACGGTTTGTTCCCTGAATGGCCCAGTTACGCTGGTTATGAGAAGATGGGTCCTTACTACTGAGCAGAATTGCTTGGGACTATATTGTTATTGAAAGTCTAGATGGTTTTTAACTTGTCTCTCAATGTATAACTGGTTTAGAGTAAGCTTTGAATGAAGCAAAGCAAATGCTGATTGCAACCACGAAATTGGACTTGGTCAACACATCAGAATCTTGCTGTTTTTAATGTTTATTAAATCCGGGTTGTCAGTGCGCGAGCTCGTATTGTAATCTGTAATTTGAAATGTTTACAGAGGATCACAAAAAGAATGCCACCTCTCCAAATATACCAAGTGTTCACATTCTGTACTCTGTGTTGCTGTTTAATTTTCCAGCATGGTTTGGAATTGTCCTGAGATGCATTGCCAATTCAAGGATGACTCTGTGTCAATTCTGAAATGCTCTGGTCTCTGCCGAGTGTGCACCAGGTTTCAGGAAGCTTTCCTAAGGCAATCATTGACCATGGAATGGACTTGTGTGTAGGACAGTGGAGGCATTATTTAAGAACAAATGGGATGCTGGGATGGAAGCCATTCTAGGGCCTTTCTGAATGGGCCACATCTAATCTTCCACAGTTGTAGAATTTGAGCTCTTTAAAGCCCATTGCAGGTTTGGTGTTGGAGCTAGGATCTTGGTATCAAGGTCATTGCAGTGAGGAATTCAAACAACTGACACATTGTCTGCTGATCAATCACCAAACTGATTGGAACTTGTTTTATGCAGTCTAATTATCCTAGGGGAGAAGAGAGAATGAGCACTTACATATTTGGTCCGATAGAAATGTGTTCGACCGTTCCACTGAGGTTATTGTATTCAGTTTTTCTTCTTGCCCATGAATTTTCTAAAAAAAAATTGAATTTGATTTTTCTGAAGTCTCTCACATTAGATACTAGGAGTTTGCATAGAGATCATAGAAATCATAGAAACCCTACAGTGCAGAAGGAGGCCATTCGGCCCATCGAGTCTGCACCGACCACAATCCCACCCAGGCCCTACCCCTACCCCCACATATTTACCCACTAATCCCT
Organism: Mustelus asterias; assembly: GCF_964213995.1. Lineage (NCBI taxonomy): Eukaryota > Metazoa > Chordata > Chondrichthyes > Carcharhiniformes > Triakidae > Mustelus > Mustelus asterias. The sequence goes on from NC_135806.1 coordinate 40,666,777, forward strand.
CTAACCTACGCATCTCAGGACTCTAAGGGGCAATTTTTAACCTGGCCAATCAACCTAACCCACACATCTTTGGAGTGTAGGATGTTCCTACACTCGACAGTTCATTCCAAATTGGTGGCTAAAAGATATTTAAACTGAAGTGGATTCCTTCTCTTCAGCTGGGAGATTTGCATTTGCCTGGGAGATTTATCAGATAGCAGTGACTGTTAGTTGTATGTTACCTGTACAACACAGTCTGTGAAACTGGATCATTCTGTAAGTGAGCTGGAATAGGCATCAACAAACAGTTGACCCGTCTGTCCTAAAGGCACAGCTGGTCAGGTCACAGTTCCTTGGGCCAGTGTCTGGCCCAAATAGCCAATTTTGTCTTGTGTGGTAGACAAAGAGTATTGGCTTAGCTATTCCACTTTGACATGCATCAGGATTTGCTAAATTGTAGAACTTCGGCAAATTGTGGTTTCTGAACATGTGTTGTCTCTAGTGCCAGATCTAATAACTAGGAACAGATTGCGCCTGGGAAACTCCTGACCTTTGCTCTGTGATACATTCAGCTGCCTGGGAACCCCAGCAAGTCTTTTTTGTCAAAGAAAGTTGGAGTGTTTTCCCCTCACCCTCCCTAACTCTGTGCTCCTCAACCCACTGTTCTGTATATAATGTGATTCAAGTTCAATTCATTACAGTAGTGTTGATCTGTTGACATTCTTATTTCCCATGAGGAAGGCCCATTGAGCACGTACTTGTCAAATTCTATGCAACTTCCACCACTGCATGACAACAGTATTTAAAACATTGGGCAGGTCAGCAACACCCAACAGCAACTGTCAATTTCCATTTTTTCTTTACAGAGCATTCCAGACGTTTGCCTGCTGCTTTCAGGATTACATTCCAGAAATCTGTCCCTCTCAGTTTTCTCACTAATGGATCTACAAACCACCAGCTTTGGCTGTGATCGACAGAAATTCTAGCAGGGAAGGAGACAATTTGCTTGATCCATTTGGTAGCTCTTCAACTTTAGTTTTCTATTCCAGCTTCATTTCACTACCATCATCCTTTCATATTCCGTTTCAAACACTTAAGTCAACCTCCTGCTATCCCTGCTCAGTTAGTTCTTGTGGTAAAGCATTCCATCTTCCAATAGCTGTGTATGGAAACAAAATAACTTCCCCTTTTTGTTCTTGCACCTTGGGAGTTTGTCACCAATCCACCAACCAGCGGACAATCTTGTTTTCTTGAAGGCCATGGAATAAAACCTTCCTTTCATCTGAAATGTTTCCTCGAAATAAAAATCTGGTTAATTAAACTTCCAGTTCCATGGAAGCCTGAGGTGATTTTGGTTGAGTCAGAATAAAGGGATATGGAGCCATTGGACTTGCAGATCAGCTATGATGGTGCAGCAGGCTCTAACGACAGAATGAATGGTCTAACTGGTGAAGAAACTGAGGTTGAACCCTGTTCCTTGGGACAAGTATACTCAGTGGATGCTGTTTAATTCTATTGATCACTGACTAGTGCATTTTTTTGGCAAACGGTACTTTGTGTAATCTTTACACATTAAAGATTGATCTGGTTGTGTGTCTATGTCCAAGTTAATTTTTATGTTCAAATCTTTCAACTGGTTGAAAATGAAGCTTCGAAGCAGGATTACTGGGAGGAAGAAGAAAAGTGTAGAGTTCATTTTGGAAAAAGATGCGGGGGTGGGGGGGGGAGCATAAATGAGGCTAGGCCAGCTTGAAATTCCTACTCGCTGCGTCTTCCACTCCACATGTAATTAAATGTGGAAGAAAGAAACTCATCTAGAGTTTTTTTGTATTTGACATTTTATTCTCCCATGTCGTATTTGCTGATCTTATTCCAGGCCCTAACCTAGAGACAAGGGTTTCCAAATGTGCTTGAATTAGGTCCATTTTACCTCGTGCATTGACCTTCTATCCATCTAGATGGGACATAGAGAAATAATTAATGTAACAAACACATTTGACATCCATAAAGTCATCGCAATCGGTGAATTGCCATTATCTCAGTGTTGCCAATAGAAGTATCTCTTGCTTTGCAGTCACTAGATATTGAAATTAGTGTCTGTGTACATTTTTGTAGGTGGTGTAAAAATGGAGGTGAATAAAATACAAATCCAGGAAACTCCAGCATTCCTTCCCATGTCCATTGCTTTTTTTCTTTTTTTCTGTTCCTGTTGTATTCTTGTGTATTTCTTCATTATTTGCTCTTTTCTGTTTGTCTAGCTTTACTTGGTTCTTTCTTCATTCCTTTGGTGAGCTCAAGGCTGTTCTAACCCCCTGCTATCGTCCAACGCACAACTTATGCACACATTGTATTTGTCACTCCCCAGATTCCTGGGAACACTTGCTCACTGCATGAGGAGTTCCACCTTGACCATGAAAGTGTGTGCTTGGAAACTTGATTGAACAGATAGATAAGATTAATGTCAGTCAATATAACCCCTTCCCCCATTAGCTTAGATCCATGTACGCTTTGAACATACATTCGGCAGGGAAGTTTAAAGGGAGTTTGAGAATAAAAATGAGAAGAATGAGCACAAATTATGTATACTACATTTTTGAGTTAAGATTATTCATAGTTTGAATTTAGAGCATTAAAATAGTTAAGTGACTTAAATCACCTCATGTTAGCACTACAAGCACATGAAGTGAAAATCTGCAAAATCAGTTGGCCCATTGGAAACGTTAATTCTCCCTGTTTAGCTTCTAGTTTAACAACACATTTTAATCTCAGGGTTTTAAGAGCATTAATCTCCCCAAAGTATACTGCAATTTGTATTGGGCTTTTCCCATTAATTTGACTTTTAAACCAAGAGGAAGGTCAAGTAGTGCAGGACGTCACCAAGAGCTCATTTCTTTAGAAATAACAAATAAAGCAAAATATTGTGATTGGAGATACCACACTTGTGTTAGAACCTTTTAGGATTTTATCAGAAATAAAATATTGAGTTCGATAGGAGTTTCTGGGCAGGTTGGGAAGAGGGTGAAGTGAATCCTTGAGTGCCTGTGATTGCAGAGAATTTGAAGAATGTACAGTGCCATTATTCAGCAGTAAAGTGAGGTTGTCAGTGATAGAATTGAAAAGAGATTGCTGACTTGAAAAAGAACGACTTGCGTTTATATAGAGATTTTCGAGAACACGACCTCCCAACATGTTTTACAGCCAATTAAGCATTTTTGAAGTATTGTCACTTGTAACATAGGAGACACGGAGAAGGAACAGAGTAGGGCAGCAGTAAAGAGGCTTGCTTTAAGGGAAATGGGGGATGGGACATCAGCTGCAGGAAACTCGATACTGATGAACATTTGGGGTTGGATATCTTTGTTCAGATATGTGTGTGTGCCAGACTTGGTTCAATTTAGAGAATTGAGAACGGTGTATAACTTCATTTTGTCTACTAAATGAAATAGGGTTTATTGTGGGAATTAATAGTGAAAGATTAACTTAATTCCATCTATACATAAAAAGAAAATCCCCAAAAAGTTGCAAGGAAACATTCTTTCCAGCTGCAGTTAGATTTTGATTCTGGGAACTGGGAACTTCAAATTTGTTTCATAGATTTTTCCTTCAAATCTGGGTGTTGGTAACACAGCATATGCCATGTGTACATCATGATTTAGGAATATAGAGGGCCTTGATGATCACTAAGATGTGCAGAATTGACTGCCTATATTCAGCAGGTAAGGTAATGAGAGGTTTCGTTCAATGGGGATTTCAATCTTTTTTTATTGGTGCTGGTTCCCCCCAAAGTTGTGTCTCGGGCACAAACAGCAGGAAGCCCAACATAAACTGCCAGATTAAGTTAAATTTATTTATTAGTCACAAGTAGGTTTACATTAAAATTGCAATGAAGTTACTATGAACATTCCCTAGTTGCCACGCTCCAGTGCCTGTTCAGGTACACTGAGGGAGAATTTAGCATAGCCAATGCACCTAACCAGCAAGTCTTTCGGACTGTGGGAGGAAACTGGAGTACCCGGAGGAAACCCACACAGACACGGGGAAAATGTGCAGACTCCGCACAGACAGTGACCCAAGCCGGGAATTGAACCCGGGTCCCTGGCGCTGTGAGGCAGCAGTGTGCTAACCCACTGTGCCATTGTGCAGTCTGAATCCAATCACAAAGATTCGTGGACCACTTGGTAAAGTTAATTAACTTTACCAAGTTGTTCCACTGGAGCAAGCTGAGAGGGAGTGATTAGAGGCAGGAGTGCTGGTGAGAAATTGATTGAATTATTTATTTATTTAATTAGTCAGCCAGTGTGTGTTCTTTTTTGGCCTTTACTTTTGCAGTAGTATTTTTCTTAAGTTTAAAGTGAAAACTGGAAGTGGGCTGCTAAGGAGTTTGGGAAGGGTTTTTTAAGCACGCGAAGTATAAAAGGTAGGCCGCAGTATACAGCGGGCAGCGTTGGGAGTGGGCAGCGGAGTGCGTGGGAAGCAGAATGTGAGCTATAAGGCTTTGGCTCACAGGGCTTGAGTGTGTGGGAAGCAGAGTGTGAGCTATAAGGGCTTTGGCTCACAGGGCTTGAGGATTGGAGGATAGCTAATGTGGTCCCGTTATTTAAGAAGGGTAGGAAGGATAACCCGGGTAATTATAGGCCGGTGAGCTTGACGTCCGTGGTGGGGAAGTTGTTGGAGAAGATTCTTAGAGATAGGATGTATGCGCATTTAGAAAGGAATAAACTCATTAACGATAGTCAGCATGGTTTTGTGAGAGGGAGGTCATGCCTCACTAACCTGGTGGAGTTTTTTGAAGAAGTGACCAAAATGGTTGACGAGGGAAGGGCCGTGGATGTCGTCTATATGGACTTTAGTAAAGCGTTTGACAAAGTCCCTCATGGTAGGCTGGTGAAAAAGGTTGGATCTCATGGGATAAAGGGGGAGGTGGCGAGATGGGTGGAGAACTGGCTTGGTCACAGAAGACAGAGGGTGGTAGTGGAAGGGTCTTTTTCCGGCTGGAGGCCTGTGACTAGTGGTGTTCCGCAGGGCTCGGTATTGGGACCTCTGCTGTTTGTGATTTATATAAATGATCTGGAAGAAGGTGTAACTGGGGTGATCAGTAAGTTTGCGGATGACACAATATTGGCAGGACTTGCAGATAGTGAGGAGCATTGTCAGAAGCTACAGAAGGATATAGATAGGCTGGAAATTTGGGCAAAGAAATGGCAGATGGAGTTCAATCCTGATAAATGCGAAGTGATGCATTTTGGTAGAAATAATGTAGGGAGGAGCTATATGATAAATGGCAGAACCATAAAGGGTGTAGATACGCAGAGGGACCTGGGTGTGCAAGTCCACAGATCCTTGAAAGTGACGTCACAGGTGGAGAAGGCGGTGAAGAAGGCATATGGCATGCTTGCCTTTATAGGACGGGGCATAGAGTATAAAAGTTGGGGTCTGATGTTGCAGATGTATAGAACGTTGGTTCGGCCACATCTGGAATACTGCGTCCAGTTCTGGTCGCCACACTACCAGAAGGACGTGGAGGCTTTGGAGAGAGTACAGAGGAGGTTTACCAGGATGTTACCTGGTATGGAGGGGCTTAGTTATGAGGAGAGATTGGGTAAACTGGGGTTGTTCTCCCTGGAAAGACGGAGGATGAGGGGAGACTTAATAGAGGTGTATAAAATTATGAAAGGCATAGATAGGGTGAACGGTGGGAAGCTTTTCCCCGGGTCGGTGGTGACGTTCACGAGGGGTCATAGGTTCAAGGTGAAGGGGGGGAGGTTTAACACAGATATCAGATGGACATATTTTACACAGAGGGTGGTGGGGGCCTGGAATGCGCTGCCAGGCAAGGTGGTGGAGGCGGACACACTGGGAACGTTTAAGACTTATCTAGACAGCCATATGAATGGAGTGGGAATGGAGGGATACAAAAGAATGGTCTAGTTTGGACCAGGGAGCGGCGCGGGCTTGGAGGGCTGAAGGGCCTGTTCCTGTGCTGTATTGTTCTTTGTTTGTTCTTTGTGTGGGAAGCAGAGTGTGAGCTATAAGGGCTTTGGCTCACAGGGCTTGAGTGTGTGGGAAGCAGAGTATGAGCTATAAGGGCTTTGGCTCACAGGGCTTAGGCAGATAGGGCGAGCAGGGGTGAGTTTAAATTCATTTTTGCACTTTCTACCTGGTACTGGCAAGGTATCTAGAGGGGATGGGTGTGCAGGCAGTGCTATGTTCCTCTTGCACTATGTTTGAGGTGAGGGACGACGTCAGTGTCCCTGCTGATTACATCTGTGGGAAGTGCACCCATCTGCAGCTCCTCCAAAACCGTGTTAGGGAACTGGAGCTGGAGTTGGATGAACTTAGGATCATTAGGGACGCAGAGATGGCCATAGACAGAAGCTTTAGGGATACAGTTACTCCGAGGAATGAAAACAGATGGGTGACGGTTAGAGGGGCTGGGAGGAAGCAGTCCGTGCAGGGATCCCCTGTGGTCGTTCCCCTTAGCAACAAGTATTCCGCTTTGGATACGGTTGAGGGGGATGACATACCAGTGGTGAGCCGCAGTGAGAGGATCTCCAGCACTGTGTCCGTCTCTGTGGCTCGGGAGGGTAAGGGGCAGGGCGGGAGGCCATAGTTATTGGGGACTCGTTAGTTAGAGGGATAGATAGGAGGTTCTGTGGCAGCAAAAGAGACTCACGGATGGTATGTTGCCTACCGGATGCCAAGGTCCGTGACGTCTCGGACCGTGTCTTCCGGATTCTGATGGGGGAGGGGAAACAATCACAAGTCGTGGTACACATTGGTACCAACGACATAGGTAAGAGAAGGGACGGGGATTTAAAGCAGGAATTTCTGGAGCTGGGCTGGAAGCTGAGAGCCAAGACAAAACATGTGGTCATCTCTGGTACGTTGCCGGTGCCACGTGATAGCGAGTTGAGGAACAGGGAGAGAGTGCAGTTAAACATGTGGTTGCAGGGATGGTGTAGGAGGGAGGGTTTCAGATACGTGGATAATTGGAACACATTCTGGGGAAGGTGGGACCTGTACAAACAGGACGGGGTGCACCTGAACCAGAGGGGCACCAATATCCTGGGAGGGAAATTTGATACGGCTCTTCAGGGGGGTTTAAACTAATTTGTCAGGGGAGTGGGAAAAGGAGTTGTAGTCCGGATGTCAGTGTTGAGGGTGGTGAGATATTGGGGAAGGTATCAGGGTCAAGGGTGGGTACCGGTAGACAGGAAGGTGGGTTGAAGTGTGTCTACTTCAATGCAAGGAGCATCCGGAACAAGGTAGATGAACTTGGGGTGTGGATTGGTACTTGGGACTATGATGTTGTGGCCATTACGGAGACGTGGGTAGAACAAGGACAAGAATGGTTGTTGGACGTTCCGGGGTATAGATGTTTCAGTAAGTGTAGGGAAGCTGGTAAAAGAGGTGGAGGAGTGGCATTGTTAATCAAGGATAGTTTAACGGCTGCGGAAAGGCACTTTGAGGGGGGTCTGTACACTGAGGTAATATGGGCTGAGGTTAGAAATAGGAAAGAAGCGGTCACGTTGTTAGGAGTTTACTATCGGCCCCCAAATAGTAATAGAGATGTGGAGGAAGAAATTGCTAAGCAGATTATGGATATGTGCGGGGGTCGCAGGGTAGTTGTCGTGGGGGACTTTAACTTTCCAAATATTGATTGGAACCTTTGTAGGTCAAATAGTTAAGATGGGGCAGCTTTTGTGCAGTGTGTGCAGGAGGGTTTCCTGACACAATATGTGGATAGGCCGACAAGAGGTGAGGCCACATTGGATTTGGTACTGGGAAATGAACCGGGCCAAGTGTTAGATTTGGTTGTGGGAGAGCACTTTGGAGATAGTGACCACAATTCGGTGTCTTTTGTTATTGCAATGGAGAGGGATAGGGCCGTACGGCAGGGCAAGGTTTACAATTGGGGGAGAGGTAATTATGATGCGATTAGGCAAGAATTAGGGGGCATAAGTTGGGAACAGAAACTGTCAGGGAAAGGAACTAATGAAAAGTGGAACTTTTTCAAGGAACAAATACTGGGTGTCCTTGATAGGTATGTCCCTGTCAGGCAGGGAGGAAATGGCCGAGTGAGGGAACCATGGTTCACGAAAGAGGTGGAATGTCTTGTGAAAAGGAAGAGGGAAGCTTATGTAGGGATGAGGAAACAAGGTTCAGATGGCTCGATTGAGGGTTACAAGTTAGCAAGGAATGAGCTGAAAAAGGGGCTTAGGAGAGCTAGGAGGGGACATGAGAAGTCCTTGGCGGGTTGGATCAAGGAAAACCTCAAGGCTTTTTACCCTTATGTGAGGAATAAAAGAATGACCAGGGTGAGGTTAGGGCCAGTCAAGGACAGTAGTGGGAACTTGTGTATGGAGTCAGTAGAGATAGGCGAGGTGATGAATGAATACTTTTCTTCAGTGTTCACCAAGGAGAGGGGCCATGTTTTTGAGGAAGAGAAGGTGTTACAGGCTAATAGGCTGGAGAAAATAGATGTTTGGAGGGAGGATGTCCTGGCAGTTTTGAATAAACTGAAGGTCGATAAGTCCCCTGGGCCTGATGAAATGTATCCTAGGATTCTTTGGGAGGCAAGGGATGAGATTGCAGAGCCTTTGGCTTTGATCTTTGGGTCCTCGTTGTCCACGGGGATAGTGCCAGAGGACTGGAGAATGGCGAATGTTGTTCCTCTGTTTAAGAAAGGGAATAGAAATGACCCTGGTAATTATAGACCGGTTAGTCTTACTTCGGTGGTTGGTAAATTGATGGAAAAGGTCCTTAGGGATGGGATTTACGACCATTTAGAAAGATGCGGATTAATCCGGGATAGTCAGCACGGATTTGTGAAGGGCAAGTCGTGCCTCACAAATTTGATAGAATTTTTTGAGGAGGTAACTAAGTGTGTTGATGAAGGTAGGGCAGTTGATGTCATATACATGGATTTTAGTAAGGCGTTTGATAAGATCCCCCATGGTCGGCTTATGATGAAAGTGAGGAGGTGTGGGATAGAGGGAAAGTTGGCCGATTGGCTGTCTGATCGAAGACAGAGGGTGGTGGTGGATGGAAAATTTTCGGATTGGAGGCAGGTTGCTAGCGGAGTGCCGCAGCGATCAGTGCTTGGTCCTCTGCTCTTTGTGATTTTTATTAATAACTTAGAGGAGGGGGCTGAAGGGTGGATCAGTAAATTTGCTGATGACACCAAGATTGGTGGAGTAGTGGATGAGGTGGAGGGCTGTTGTAGGCTGCAAAGAGACATAGATAGGATGCAAAGCTGGGCTGAAAAATGGCAAATGGAGTTTAACCCAGATAAATGTGAGGTGATTCATTTTGGTAGGACTAATTTAAATGTGGATTACAGGGTCAAAGGTAGGGTTCTGAAGACTGTGGAGGAACAGAAAGATCTTGGGGTCCATATCCACAGATCTCTAAAGGTTGCCACTCAAGTGGATAGAGCTGTGAAGAAGGCCTATAGTGTGTTAGCTTTTATTAACAGGGGGTTGGAGTTTAAGAGCCGTGGGGTTATGCTGCAACTGTACAGGACCTTGGTGAGACCACATTTGGAATATTGTGTGCAGTTCTGGTCACCTCACTATAAGAAGGATGTGGAAGCGCTGGAAAGAGTGCAGAGGAGATTTACCAGGATGCTGCCTGGTTTGGAGGGTAGGTCTTATGAGGAAAGGTTGAGGGAGCTAGGACTGTTCTCTCTGGAGCGGAGGAGGCTGAGGGGAGACTTAATAGAGGTTTATAAAATGATGACGGGAATAGATAGAGTGAACGTTCAAAGACTATTTCCTCGGGTGGATGGAGCTATTACAAGAGGGCATAACTAGAGGGTTCATGGTGGGAGATATAGGAAGGATATCAGAGGTAGGTTCTTTACTCAGAGAGTGGTTGGGGTGTGGAATGGACTGCCTGCAGTGATAGTGGAGTCAGACACTTTAGGAACATTTAAGCGGTTATTGGATAGGCACATGGAGCACACCAGGATGATAGGGAGTGGGATAGCTTGATCTTGGTTTCAGATAAAGCTTGGCACAACATCATGGGCCGAAGGGCCTGTTCTGTGCTGTACTGTTCTATGTTCTATGTCCTGTTGGTTATCCTAGACTTGGGATTTAGGAACTGGCAGCGTGCAAGCCCCCTGACCACTATGGACCACTATTTATTGTTCAGTGTTCTTATCCACATAATCTTCAATCCTACTCTGAACAGATACTAATTGCATTCTTAAATGTATTTACTGGCCTTTGCATAATTGTTTTAAACCCAGCTCAGTATTTGAACAGGCAAATATTTCAATGTCCAACACCTTGTTCTCCATTCCCTCAGGGACATGCCGTGAATGGCTGCTCATGATTAAATTTACTGGAGAAAGAATGGTCAATTCATCCGCATTATAACTTGAAGGTCTATTAGTTTGCCATTCTTTTACCTCACTTATTGTTCCATTAAACTGTAAATACAATTAGGCATCCACGTAGATCAGCTGAGTGAGACAGAGATCTACATGGAGCCATAGAAATTTACAATATATAAGGAGTCTGTTTGGCCCATTGGGTGGGATTTCCCCATCCCAAGGGGGGGGGGGGGGGGGGGGGGGGGGCTGACCCAGTTTCAGGTGACCTTTAAAAGAGGTGGGAAGAACATAATTCCAAGATTCCCAGCCCCTGCTTGGTATGGGATAAGGGTCTAGGTCAGGAACCTGCATAGAGCTGTGCTGATGTTGCTGGCTGTATTGCAAAGGTGGGAATTTTAGACAACCACTCCTCAACATTTTAAGGAAGTCAGGCTGGCTTTTGAAAGTGATTCACACCAGTTCGGAGGTGTTATGAGCCATAAGAAAACCCTGGTCTAGAGTTGGGAACTGTTTGACAAGTAAGCTCAAAAGGTTTTGCCAACTTCACATGTCATAATGAAATACTGCATGGCAAGTTATACATGTTTTATCAAATTGACCAACATTGTGAAAATGAAAAATCTTTAGATGCATTAGAGTACATTATCCAATGGATAAAATACTCCTCTGCAGTGAACAATGTTGAAATTTAGATTTAACTGCATCATTTGTTCCTTGTGCTTTAATCCTTTCATTGCATTTCAGCTCTGATATCTGACTCACTATATCCAAGCTTGAGCAGATTGCTGAGCTCTTTGAATTAATTCAAATGCTTTACTGTATTCCACTCTAAAGATGTTGCTAAAACTTTATGAATACTTGGCTGAGTTCCAAACCTAATAATGGATTCAGCTCAACAGGAATTGCTACAACTATTAAGGGGATAGGCAATTTGTTTATCTTGACAGTTTACGAATTCATAATTGAATCATGTTTTTTTTCAAGTAGTTTTGAATGACTGATGGTTTATTTTGACGGTGCTACGATCTCTTGATAAGCTAATGGTTTTTTAAAATGGATTTTGAACGACTATTTATTTTGACAGCTAAATGAGTATTTCAAAGACTTCCCAGTGTTATTTTGTGGCCTGAGTTTTGTGCGTAGTGGATGTTGGGCGAGTGGGAATGGGGTGAGGGGGATACGGAGATAAGTGGGTATGGGATATGTGGATATGAGGGGTTCGGAATTGATCCGGTGTTCACGTTCATTACAGAAGGCATTGCATCTCTTCTGAGCTAAACTTGATATTGCTCGTTCTTTTTGGCCTAACATGACTTGTTACTTAGAAATGCTCGTCACTACCCAATATAGAAAGAACAGATATTATGCTGCTGCTTTGAAGTGCCTTAATTCCAACCACATGTCTGAATATATTTGCTGTGTAGGTTTTAAAGGCTAACGTTGGAGATTATGTGAGGGAGAGAAAACCTCCTGCGCTAAGTTACTATGATAACGTGGAGCAGTACCATAGAATTCGGATCGCTATCTGTATTGCATTACGTTACTGCTTTCAGCTTATATTAAACAATGGCAGCTTGCCTTGATCAGCAAACTCTTAAATGACACTTGGTTATTACTCTCAGTCCATCTGGAAGACAAAAGAGGTGATTTCCCGACGACTCCTCCCAGTTCAGGTCTGGATATTGGAAGGTGAAATCCAGGCTGCCTTGTGGGTGTGAACTAGTTTAGTTGTACAGAGCAAGCATTGAAATTTAATGAGGTCAATGGGTGTGTGGAGAGTAAATGGGCAAATAAACTTGGTTGGAATAAGATGTGATGGATTAAAAATAAGCAACAGATCAGATTTAAAATACATTCTATCGCACCTTATCTGTGCTATACTCATTTCCATATTGATTTTAACTATTAGTTTCAAATCTTCTGTCAAAAGGTTTATAACCCCAGCTGTAATGCTCAGGCAGTCCCAGAGCACTTTTCAGTCAGTTTGGTATGCTCTGAAATACAGCTACTGTTGTCGCCAAATAAAGGTAGCCAAATCTGCACAGCAAGATCTTTCGAGCAGGAAACGAGAGAAATGAACCTAATCGCTGGTTTTTGTGATGTTGGTTGAAGGATAAATATGAGCCAGGACACCCTACACTTCTTTGACAAATGTTGTGAGATCTTCCACCTGACAGGCAGTCGGGGTCTGGATTTAAGTCAATACCTCCACTAATGCAGTACTCCCACAATACCAAACCGACACGTCGCAGATATTATGTGCTTTCTGTTTTTTATGTAGATTGGTCTCGGAAAAATGCCATTTCCTTTTGATTCATTTGTGGAATGTGGGCAATGCTGGTAAGATGGCATTAATAAATTAGAAGTAAATGCCATTTTTCCGAAACCAAACGACATAAAAAAAACAGAAACCACGTAATAGCTGTGACGTGTCATCCTACTTTGTCCTGGGTGTGTGTGTCATGCAATTCCTGTAATAAAAGCTGTCGATGCTGGGATGGCACTGTAACGGGAGCTCCCCACAATAAAACACCATCCTCACATGTTATCTCCATCCTACACTGCTGGTATGGTTTAAATTGCTCTGAATTATCATATCGCCATCCTTGTATCACCGTCCTAACTTTTGATAACACTGGCTCTCTTTCGGTCCAAGTTTCTTTTCTGATTTGCTGAGACTGGCAAAGTCTCTATCAACTGCAGCGCTGACGCTATTTCTTGTACTGGTGGTGAAGGTACTGTCTGTGGCAGAGGTAAGCGCTGAGTGCATCCACATTTGATATTCACATCCCTGGTCGATGCTGGAAAGAGTAGCTGTACACAGCTAGCATTAGAGCCCATCTCTGTAGCCTCACAGGGGCAATTGGTGGCACGGGTTTATCCTCTCAGAATAAACCCAACAACAGATTGTGATCTGATACCATGATGAAATGTCTACCATATATATATTGATGAAACTTCAACTTACCTTCAGACTTTCTTTGTCTGAGAATGTTCTTGACACAAATGCAATTAGTTTTTTGACTCCAACAGGCAAGCTATGGGACAAAACTGCTCTCCATCCATATGGTGATGCATCACAGGCAACTACCAATGGTTTGTTTGGGTCAAAGTGTACAAGCAGTGCCGACGACGGCAAGGCCTGCTTAACTTTGGCAAACGCTTCTTTTTGTTCCTTTCCCATCTCCAATGCTGATGCTTCTTCAAAAGCCGGTGGTGGGGCTAAGATTGGAGACACATTTTGTAAGAATTTGCCATAATTGCCAAGATTGTTTGACCGGAGCAAGGGAGAGAGGAGCGATTTGTGGCTGGAGCAAAAACGGTAAGGGATCGACTTTATTTTCCTTACCTTTTCGCGGGGTTTCTTTTTTTTCGTAGTTTAAAGTGAAAAGCGGAAGTAGGCCGGTCACGGGGTGACCTGGGAAGGAATTTTTTCTTTTTTTATAAGCGCGCGGGAGGTTTAAAAAGCAGGCCGCACTATCCAGCAGGCAGCGTCGTTAGCGGGCAGCGGAGTGAGCAGGTAGCAGAGAGAGGGCTGAAGAGCTTTGGCTCAACGGGCTTAGGAGGAAACGGGCGAGGCAGGGAAGGTTTAGTGTTTAGATTTTAAAAACTTAAAAACAAATCAAATACATTAAGGATGGAGGGTCATGTGATGTGTTGTTTCTGCACGATGTGGGAGCTGGTGGACCCCACTGTGGTTCCCAGTGAGCATGTCTGCAGTAAGTGTTGGTTGATTGAGGAACTCTGGCTCAGGGTTGATGAGCTGGATTCAGAGCTTTGGACACTGCGACACATCAGGGAGGGGGAGAGTTACCTGGACACCGTGTTCCAGGAGGCAGTCACACCCCTTAGACTAACTAGCTTGAATTCAGCCAGTGGTCAGGGACAAAAGGGTGTGGCTGCGAGTGAGGCAGGTAGCGGGATCCAGGAGGTAGAGTTCCAGGGGCCTCAGTCCCTGAAACTGTCCAACAGGTTCGAGATTCTTGCTCCCTGTGTGGACGGGAACGGGGACTGCAGGGTGGATGAGCAAACTGACCACGGCACCGTGGTACAGGGAGCCGTTCAAGTGGGGGGAGAAAAAAGAAATATAGTTGTTATTGGGGATAGTATAGTTAAGGGCATTGACACGGTTCTCTGTGACCAGGATCGAGAATCTCGAAGGTTGTGTTGCCTGCCTGGTGCTCGGGTTCAGGATATCTCATCTGGGCTGCAGAGGAACTTGGAGTGGGAGGGTAAAGATCCAGTTGTTGTGGTCCACGTAGGTACCAATGACACAGGTACAACAGGAACAAAGGTTCTGCTAAGGGAGTATGAACAGCTAGGAGCTAAATTAAAAAGCAGAACCAAAAAGGTAATAATCTCTGGATTACTACCTGAGCCACGAGCTAATTGGCACAGGGTCAATAAGATTAAGGAGGTAAATGCGTGACTCAAAGATTGGTGTGGGAGGAATGGGTTTGAATTCATGGGACATTGGCACCAGTGTTGGGGAAAAGGGGACCTGTTCCGATGGGATGGTCTTCATCTGAATCGTGCTGGGACCAGAGTCCTGGCGAATCGTATAACTCGGGCTGTAGATAGGGCTTTAAACTAAATAGTGGGGGAGAGGGTTCAGTTGTATGGAGAATTAGAAAATCAAAGGTAAAGGAGAGGGTAGGGGTGCAGGTTAATGATGAGGACTTTCAACTAGTTAAAGGAGCCGAGGGCTCAGGAGAGGTTAGTAAAGTTTCCAGACCACACAATAGAACAGAGAGTATAGAAGGTGGCAGGAATCTAACCTCAGGCAGAGTAAAAAAGGTGACAAGCATGAGAAGGGAGGTGGTCAACACAGTGAAAGGAGATGGTCTGGGGAAGAATAACCAGTCTGTGACAGGAAGGGACAGAGCATGCAAACAAAGGAATGCACTAACAAATCGGGTCCAGGTAAGGAAGACTAACATAAAGACACTTTACCTGAATGCACATAGCATTTGAAACAAAGTGAATGAGTTGATGGCACAAATCAGTACAAATGAGTATGATCTAGTGGCCATTATAGAAACATGGTTGCAGGGTGACCAGGACTGGGAACTAAATATCCAGGGATATCAGACAATTCAGAAGGATAGACAGGAAGGAAAAGGAGGTGGGGTAGCTCTGTTAATTAACATCAGGGCGGTAGTGAGAGACGATATAGGCTCTAAGGAGCAAAATGTGGAATCAATGTGGGTGGAGATAAGGAATAGTAAGGGGAGAAAGTCACTGGTGGGCGTAGTCTATAGGCCCCCAAATAATAACTTCAAGGTGGGACCCTTGCTGTTTGTCATTTTCATAAATGACCTGGATGAGGAAGTGGAGGGATGGGTTGGTAAGTTTGCTGACGACACCAAGGTAGGTGGTGTTGTGGATAGTTTGGAGGGATGTCAGAAGTTGCAGCGGGACATAGATAGAATGCAAGACTGGGCGGAGAAGTGGCAGATGGACTTCAACCCGGATAAGTGTGTGGTGATCCATTTTGGCAGATCCAATGGGATGAAGCAGCAATATAATATGAAGGGTACCATTCTTAGCAGTGTAGAGGATCAGAAGGACCTTGGGGTCCGGGTCCATAGGACTCTTAAATCGGCCTCGCAGGTGGAGGATGCGGTCAAGAAGGCGTACGGCGTACTGGCCTTCATTAATCGAGGGATTGAGTTTAGGAGTCGGGAGATAATGCTGCAGCTTTATAGGACCCTGGTTAGA
This sequence comes from Mustelus asterias, assembly GCF_964213995.1. NCBI lineage: Eukaryota > Metazoa > Chordata > Chondrichthyes > Carcharhiniformes > Triakidae > Mustelus > Mustelus asterias. The sequence continues at coordinate 40,682,819 of NC_135806.1, forward strand.
CCCCACTTGGAGTACTGCGCGCAGTTCTGGTCACCTCATTACAGGAAAGATGTTGAAGCCATTGAAAGGGTGCAGAGGAGATTTACAAGGATGTTGCCTGGATTGGGGGGCATGCCTTATGAGGATAGGTTGAGGGAGCTTGGTCTCTTCTCCCTGGAGAGACGAAGGATGAGAGGTGACCTGATGGAGGTTTACAAGATGTTGAGAGGTCTGGATAGGGTAGACTCTCAGAGGCTATTTCCAAGGGCTGAAATGGTTGCTACGAGAGGACACAGGTTTAAGGTGCTGGGGGGTAGGTACAGAGGAGATGTCAGGGGTAAGTTTTTCACTCAGAGGGTGGTGGGTGAGTGGAATCGGCTGACGTCGGTGGTGGTGGAGGCAAACTCGTTGGGGTCTTTTAAGAGACTTCTGGATGAGTACATGGGATTTAATGGGATTGAGGGCTATAGATAGGCCTAGAGGTGGGGATGTGATCGGCGCAACCTGTGGGCCGAAGGGCCTGTTTGTGCTGTGGCTTTCTATGTTCTATGTTCTATAACAGATGCATGTAAAAATGGAACAGCAATAATCATGGGGGATTTTAACCTCCATATTGATTGGTCAACTCAAGTCGGACGCGGTGGACTTGAGGAAGAGTTCTTAGAATGCTGTCGCGATAGTTTCCTCAAACAGTATGTTACAGAACCTACGAGGGAGCAAGCTATCTTGGATCTGGTCCTGTGTAATGAGATAGGTAAACTTAATGATCTCCTTGTGAGGGATCCTCTTGGAATGAGTGATCACAATATGGTTGAATTTCTAATACAGATGGAGGGTGAGAAAGTAGGGTCCCAAACCAGTGTCCTCTGCTTGAACAAGGGGGATTACAATAGGATGAGGGCGGAGTTGGCTAATGTAGACTGGGAACACAGAATAATTGGAGGGACAGTTGAGGAACAGTGGAGGATTTTTAAGGAGATTTTTCTCAGTACTCAGCAAAAATATATTCCAGTGAAAAAGAAGTAATGTAAGAAAAGGGATAACCAGCCATGGATAACTGAGGAAATAAAGGAGAGTATCAAATTAAAAACCAATGCATACAGAGTGGCCAAAATTAGTGGGGAACTAGAAGATTGGGAAGGCTTTAAAAAACAACAAAGAACTAAGAAAGCAATAAAGAAAGGAAAGATAGATTGTGAAAGTAAACTAGCACAAAATATAAAAACTGATAGTAAAAGTTTTTACAAATATATAAAACGGAAAAGAGTGGCTAAAGTAAATGTTGGCCCCTTAGAAGATGAGAAGGGGGATTTAATGATAGGAAATGAGGAAATGGCCGAGGCCTTTGTGCCGGTCTTCACCGTGGAGGACACAAATAGCAACCAATAATTGACGGTCATGGGACTGTAGGGGGTGAGGACCTTAAAACGATCACTATTACTAAAGAGGTAGTGCTGGGTAGGTTAATGGGACTAAAGATAGACAAGTCCCCTGGTCCGGATGGAATGCATCCCAGGGTACTAAAAGAAACGGCAGAAGTAATAGCAAATGCATTAGTTGTAATCTATCAAAATTCACTGGACTCTGGCCAGCTGATTGGAAAACAGCTAATGTAACGCCACTGTTTAAAAAAGGAGGTAGACAAAAGGCAGGTAATTACAGGCCGGTTAGCTTAACATCCATAGTTGGGAAAATGCTGGAATCTATCATTAAGGAAGAAATAGCAGGACACCTGGAAAAGAATGGTTCAATCAAGCAGACGCAGCATGGATTCATGAAGGGAAAGTCATGTTTGACTAATTTACTGGAATGTTTTGAGGATATAACGAGTGCGGTTGACAGAGGGGAACCGGTGGATGTGGTGTATTTAGATTTCCAGAAGGCATTCGATAAGGTGCCTCACAAAAGGTTGCTGCATAAGATAAAGGTACACGGAGTTGGGGGTAAAGTGTTAGCATGGATTGAGGATTGGCTATCTAACAGAAAGCAGAGAGTCGGTATAAATAGATGCTTTTCCGGTTGGCAATCAGTGACTAGTGGCGTGCCGCAGGGATCGGTGCTGGGGCGTCAACTATTTACCATATACGTAGACGATCTGGAGGAGAGGACCGAGTGTAGGATAACAAAGTTTGCGGATGACACAAAGATGAGTGGGAAAGCAAATTGCGTGGAGGACACAGAGTCTGCAGAGAGATTTGGATAGGCTAAGTGAGTGGGCAAGGATCTGGCAGATGGAGTATAACGTTGGTAAGTGTGAGGTTATCCACTTTGGAAGGAATAATAGTAAAATGGACTATTATTTAAACGGTGAAAAATTACAACATGCTACTGTGCAGAGGGACCTGGGGGTCCTTGTGCATGAATCACGAAAACTCAGTTTGCAGGTGCAGCAGGTGATCAAGAAGGCAAATGGAATGTTGGCCTTTATCGCGAGAGGGATGGAGTATAAAAGCAGGGAGGTCATGCTGCAACTGTACAGGGTACAGGTGAGGCCGCACCTAGAGTACTTTGTACAATTTTGGTCCCCTTATTTAAGAAAGGATATATTAGCTTTGGAGGGGGTACAAAGAAGGTTCACCAGGTTGATTCTGGAGATGAGGGGGTTAGCTTATAAGGAGAGATTGAGTAGACTGGGCCTATACTCACTGGAGTTTAGAAGGTTGAGGGGAGATCTCATAGAGACATATAAGATAATGAAGGGGCTAGACAGGGTAAAAGCAGCGAGGTTATTTCCATTTACAATGGAAACAAGAACTAGGGGGCATAGCCTCAAAATACGGGGGAGTCAATTTAGAACAGAGTTGAGGAGGAACTTCTTCTCCCAGAGGGTATTGAATCTTTGGAATTCTCTGCCCAATGAAGCAGTAGAGGCTACCTCATTAAATGTGTTTAAGTCACAGATAGATAGATTTCTGACCATTAAGGGAATTAAGGGTTATGGGGAGCGGGCGGGTAATGTAGGGAGGAGTTATACAATAAATGGCAGAGTCATCAGGAGTATAGAAACACAGAGGGACCTAGGTGTGCAAGTCCACAAATCCTTGAAGGTGGCAACACAGGTGGAGAAGGTGGTGAAGAAGGCATATGGTATGCTTGTCTTTATAGGACGGGGTATAGAGTATAAAAGCTGGAGTCTGATGATGCAGCTGTATAGAACACTGGTTAGGCCACATTTGGAGTACTGCGTCCAGTTCTGGTCGCCGCACTACCAGAAGGACGTGGAGGTGTTAGAGAGAGTGCAGAGAAGGTTTACCAGGATGTTGCCTGGTATGGAAGGGTCTTAGCTATGAGGAGAGATTGGGTAAACTGGGGTTGTTCTCCCTGGAAAGACGGAGAATGAGGGGAGATCTAATAGAGGTGTACAAGATTATGAAGGGTATAGATAGGGTGAGCAGTGGGAAGCTTTTTCCCAGGTCGGAGGTGACAATCACGAGGGGTCACGGGCTCAAGGTGAGAGGGGCGAAGTATAACTCAGATATCAGAGGGACGTTTTTTACACAGAGGGTGGTGGGGGCCTGGAATGCGCTGCCAAGTAGGGTGGTGGAGGCAGGCACGCTGACATCGTTTAAGACTTACCTGGATAGTCACATGAGCAGCCTGGGAATGGAGGGATACAAACGATTGGTCTAGTTGGACCATGGAGCGGCACAGGCTTGGAGGGCCGAAGGGCCTGTTTCCTGTGCTGTACTGTTCTTTGTAAGTGGAACTGAACCCACTATCAGATCAGCCATGATCTAATTGAATGGCGGAGTAGGCTTGAGGGGCTAGATGGCCTACTCCTGCTCCTATTTCTTATGTTCTTATAATAATTCACCATTCCTCGGAATTATTTTTACTCTGATGCATTTTTAGACTGTGGTACTTCCTTAATGGTTTTGACTTTATCCTCCAAAGGATGTAAATGTTTAGCATCTACCTTGAAACTCAGGAATGTAACTTCATCCGCCTGGAAAGTGCATTTCTCTCATTTCAAACAGACGTCCACTTCTTTAATTCTTCTCCAAACCTCCTCTAATTTTGCCCTGTGTTCCTCAGGTAAGGCTCCTCTAATCAGGATGTCATCTAGATACACCACTACGTTAGGAATGCCCTGTAATAAACTTTCCACCATATGCTGTAAAATGGCACAGGCTGCTAAGAGTCCAAAAGATAAACGTGTACACTGGTATAAACCCTTGTGGGTGTTGATGGTAACCAGTCTCTGGGAATCTTCATCCAACTCCAGCTGCTGATAGGCATGACTGAGATCTAACTTGGTGTACTTCAGGCTCTGTTAATTTAGTATAGAGCTCCTCAATTCTAGGAATGGGGTATCTATTTATCTGAGCTCATCGATTTACTGTTAGTTTATAATCCCCACAGATTCTTACAGTACAATCCAGTTTGAGGATAGGGACTATGGGTGCAGCCCATTCAGAGAACTGTACAAGTTTTATAATACCTAAATCTTCCAGTCTCCCAAGCTCCACTCCAACCTAATGATAGAAACATAGAAGCAGGAGGAGGCCATTTGGCCCTTCGAACCTGCTCCGCCATTTATTACGATCATGGCTGATCATCCAACTCAACAGCCTAATCCTTCTTTCTCCCCATAACCTTGATCCCATTCGCCCCAAGTGCTATATCCAGCCACCTCTTGAATACATTCAATGTTTTGGTATCAACTACTTCCTGTGGTAATGAATTCCACAGGCTCACCACTCTTTGGGTGAAGAAATGTCTCCTCATCTCTGTCCTAAATGGTCTACCCTGTACCCTCAGACTGTGACCCCTGGTTCTGGATTCCCCCACCATTTGGGAATATCCTCCCTGTCTAGTCCTGTTAGAATTTTATAAGTCTCTATGAGAATCCCCCCCCCCCCATTCATCAGAACTCCAACGAAAACAGTCCTAACCTTGTCAATCTCTCCTCACACATCAGTCCCGCTGTCCCTGGAATCAGCCTGGGTAAACCTTCGCTGCACTCGAGAGAGAGCAAGAACATCCTTTCTCAGAAAAGGCGACCAAAAATGCACACAATACTCTAGGCGTGGCCTCACCAAGATCCTGTAAAATTGCAACAACACATCCCTGCTCCTGTACTTGAAACCTCTCGCAATGAAGGCCAACATGCCATTTGCCTTCTTTACCGCCTGCTGCACCTGCATGCTTTCCTTCAGTGACTGGTGCACAAGGACACCCAGGTCCCGCTGCACACTCTCCCTCCCAATTTACAGCCATTCATGTAGTAATCTGCCTTCTTGATTTTGCTTCCAAAGTGGATAACCTCACATTTATCCAAATTATACTACATCTGCCATTGATTTGCCCACTCACCCAATCTGTCCAGATCATTCTGAAGGATCTCTGCATCCGCATCATAGTTCACCCTTCCCCAAATTGGTTTCATCTGCAAACTTTGAGATGTTACATTTTGTTCCCTCATCCAAATCATTAATATATATTGTGAATAGCTGGGGTCCCAGCACCGATCCCTGTGGCACCCTGCTAGTTGCTGCCTGCCAATTGAAAAGCATGATGTGGAGATGCCGGCGTTGGACTGGGGTAAACACAGTAAGAAGTTTAACAACACCAGGTTAAAGTCCAACAGGTTTATTTGGTAGCAAAAGCCACACAAGCTTTCGGAGCTGCAAGCCCCTTCTTCAGGTGAGTGGGAATTCTGTTCACAAACAGAGCTTATAAAGACACAGACTCAATTTACATGAATAATGGTTGGAATGCGAATACTTACAACTAATCAAGTCTTTAAGAAACGAAACAATGTGAGTGGAGAGAGCATCAAGACAGGCTAAAAAGATGTGTATTGTCTCCAGACAAGACAGCCAGTGAAACTCTGCAGGTCCATGCAACTGTGGGAGTTACAAATAGTGTGACATGAACCCAATATCCCGGTTGAGGCCGTCCTCGTGTGTGCGGAACTTGGCTATCAGTTTCTGCTCAGCGACTCTGCGCTGTCGTGTGTCGCGAAGGCCGCCTTGGAGAACGCTTACCCGAATATCAGAGGCCGAATGCCCATGACCGCTGAAGTGCTCCCCAACAGGAAGAGAACAGTCTTGTTTTTATTCATGTAAATTGAGTCTGTGTCTTTATAAGCTCTGTTTGTGAACAGAATTCCCACTCACCTGAAGAAGGGGCTAAGAGCTCCGAAAGCTTGTGTGGCTTTTGCTACCAAATAAACCTGTTGGACTTTAACCTGGTGTTGTTAAACTTCTTACTGAATTGAAAAGCATCCATTAATTCCTACTCTTTCTTTCCTCTCTGCCAACCAGTTTTCTATCCATCTCAATACACTTCCCCCAATCCCATGCGCTTTAATCTTGCACAATAATCTCTTGTGCGGGACTTTGTCAAACGCTTTCTGAAAGTCCAAATATACCACATCGACTGGCTCCCCCTTGTCAACTCTATTAGTTACATTTTCAAAGAATTCCAACAAATTTGTCAAGCATGATTTCCCCTTCATAAATCCATGCTCACTCTGTCTGATCCTGCCACTGCTTTCTAAATGCTCTGCTATAAAGTCCTTAATGGATTTGAGAATTTTCCCCACCAGCGACGTTAAGCTTACTGGTCTATAATTCCCTGTTTTCTCTCTACCTCCCTTTTGAATACTGGAGTGACATTCGCTACCCTCCAATCAGCAGGGACTTTTTCAGAGTCTAGAATCCTGGAAGGTGACCACTAATGCATCCACTATTTCTCGAGCCATTTCCTTAAGTACTCTGGGATGTAGATTAGCAGGCCCTGGGGATTTATCCACCCTCAAGCTCACCAACTTTCCCAGCACCATTTCTCTACTAATATTGATCTCCCTCAGTTCATCCCTCTCATTAAATCTTGCATTCTCCAACATTTCTGGCATTTGATTTGTGTCCTCTTTTGTGAAGACCAAAGTATGCATTCAGTTGCTCGGCCACTTCTTTATCCTCTATTATACATTCCCCCATTTCTGCTTATAGGGGACCTACATTTGTCTTCACCAACCTCTTTCTCTTCACATATCTATAAAACTCTTAGGGCCCGATTTTACCATTTCAGGTGCGAAAACTTGGTAAAGTCGGGCGTGAGGCCATTAACGCGATCCGCGCGCACGTCCACACAGATGCCCACTTTACCAAGGAGTTTGCACATTCTCCTCGTGTCTGCGTGGGTTTCCTCCGGGTGCTCTGGTTTCCTCCCACAGTCCAAAGATGTGCGGGTTAGGTTGATTGGCCATGCTAAAATTGCCCTTAGTGTCCTGGGATGCGTAGGTTAGAGGGATTAGTGGGTCAATATGTAAGGATATGGGGATAGGGCCTGGGTGGGATTGTGGTCGGTGCAGACTCGATGGGCCGAATGGCTTCTTTCTGTGCTGTAGGGTTTCTAAGATTCTCGGGGGGGGGGAGGCGTGAGACCCAATCATTCTCTTGGGGGGGGGGTGTGGTGCAGGGAGGCCCGATCATTCTTGCGGGGGGGGGGGGGCCAGATAAGTCTCTGGTCGGGTTGGGTGACCGGGGGGGGCAGGGGAGATCTGCTGCCACTCTGCGGGCAATCTGTGGGGGGAAGGGAGTAGGGGATCGTGATCGGTCTGGGTAGCGGGGCTGGGGGGGGGGGGGGGGTGGATAAGAGGGACAGTTATGTTGTGGGGGTGGGACGATATCGGTGGGGACCATTGCTCCCGCTTTTTGCTCCAGGGCCACTTTATCCACTTTTTGCGGCCCGGAAGCGATGTGACAGGGGCGCATTTTTCAGTTTTTTTCTAACTGCGCAGTTCAGAGCCCCGATCAGACCAGCAGCATTTCGGGTGCGATAAGTCCCACCCACAGCGCAATTCAGACTCGCGATTTTTTTTCCAGGCTAAGTGCTAATGGGGGCGCCTGAGAGCAGTTTTCCAAGTCGGATCTGAATTGCGCCCAGATTCAGCACTTAGAATGAAAATGGTAAAATCGAGCCCTTAGTGTCAGTCTTTATGTTCCCTGCAAGTTTACTTTCGTACTGTATTTTCCTCTTCTTAATTAATCCCTTGGTCCTTCTTTCCTGAATTCTAAACTACTCCCAATCCTCAGACCTATAATTTTCTTTGGCCAATCTATATGCTTCTTAGATCGGATACTCTCTCTAATTTCCTTTGTAAGCCATGGATTGGTCCTCTGAACCATTTTGCTTTTGTGCCAGACAGGAATAAAGAGTTGCTGCAGTTCCCCCATGTGCTCCTTGAATGTTTGCCATTGCCTATCCACTGTCATCCCTTTAAGTAACTCTCCCCAATCTACTATGCCAACTCACGCCTCATATCCTCATATTTTCTTCATTAAAACTCAGCGCCCTAGTCTCTGAATCAACTACTTCACTCTCCATCTTGATAAAAAAATTCTATAACGTTATGGTGGCTCATCCCCAAGGGGTCTTGTACAACTAGATTGGCAATGATTCCCTTCTCATTACACAGTACCCAGTCTAAGGTGGCCTGCTCTCTAGTTGGTTCCTCCACATATTGCTCAAGAAAACTATCCCACATACACTCCAGGAATCCCTCCTCTGAGGCATTTCTCTACTAATATTGATCTCCCTCAGTTCTTCCCCCTCACTAAATCTTGTTCTCCAACATTTCTGGCATTTGATTTGTGTCCTCTTTTGTGAAGACAGAACCAAAGTATGTATTCAGTTGCTCGGCCATTTCTTTGTCCTCTATTATACATTCCCCTGTTTCTGCCTGTAGGGGACCTACATTTGTCTTCACCAATCCCTTTTTCTTCACATATCTATAGAAACTCTTAGTGTTAGTCTTTATATTCCCTGCAAGCTTACTTGCGTACTGTATTTTCCCCTTAATCAATCTTAACGATGAAGTGCATAAGGCACTGGATGGGCCCAAAAGAAATTTGGCGCTACCTCGGGAGTCAAATAAAATTTGGTTATAGCCCTTTTTATTCATCCCAGTTCCTTTTGGAAACCCTCACAGTATTTACACAGTAACCTCTCTGTCTCGTAGGCTTAATATTTCCAACCAATTGAGTTTTATCTGCTTCAACCAATCCTGACCCATTAGGCAAGGCCTGTGATTCTCAATTACTAGAACAGGTAGTTGTGCTGTTTGGTTTCTGTAGGATACAGTAACTGTTGCTGACCCTACTGTCTTCACCGTCTCTCGTGTATAAGTAGACAAAATGGCCCCTGGCTCACTCAATCTCAATAGTTGCAGACTTTTTGAAGATATTGAAATGCTTGCTCCCCTATGACTGTGGCCGTGACTCTTGTGTCAACTTCCATTTTCAGAGATTTTCCATTTACCATCAAGGCTATTTCCAATGGACGCACCTTATTGAGTTGGATCTGGTTGAAAATTTATGACTCGGGTTCCTTGTCGGGCTCCTCATCCAGTTTTTTTTAAACAGAGTTGAACTAACCATTGTCTTTTTTTTTTGCAAGTTCTGTCCTGAGTGCTTCACTCTGCACCATGCTTATAAATGACCCTTCCTTTAACAACAGAAACATTTTAATTGTTGCACCAGTGAGTTTCTTGGGAGTGCTCTCCCAATCTTTGGAAATGAGCTTGCATCCCTGGTGCTAGACTCCCCTTCTCAGTCTCTGCAGCATCCTCACTCGGGCTCTTCCTCACAGCAGCCGTTTCCCACCACAAACGGTTCCCCTCATTGGGCACGCCTTGTAATTCTCTTACACCCTGCTCAGTTACCTGGGCCAGCTCCATGGATTTTTCTAAAGAGATTTTGGTCTCAGCCAATAAGTTATTTTGCATTACAAGGCTGTTTATTCCACAGACCAAAAGTCTCCCCTGGCTCCTGGATTGCAGAATGAAATTTGTACCTCAACATAATGATTGAAGGTCAGGGGTTCAAATGATTTTTGACAATTTTGATTATCTAACCAAATGTTGGAGCATCAGGCGATGTTGGACTCCTCACTGGGCTGTATGTTTGTGGTCCACAGATTGAGAGTATAGAATCATAGAATCCTACAGTGTAGGAGGAGGCCATTTGGCCCATCGAGTCCACACCGACCACAATCCCACCCTGGTCCCCCTAAGGGGCAATTTAGCATGGCCAATCCACCTAACCTGCACATCTTTGGACTGTAGGAGGAAACCAGAGCACTCAGAGGAAACCCATGCAGACATGGAATACAGCAGGATATAGATAGGCTGGAAAATTGGACGGAGAGGTGGCAGATGGAGTTTAAAAGCTGGAGTCTGATGATGCAGCTGTATAGAACACTGGTTAGGCCACATTTGGAGTACTGCGTCCAGTTCTGGTCGCCGCACTACCAGAAGGACGTGGAGTTGTTAGAGAGAGTGCAGAGAAGGTTTACCAGGATGTTGCCTGGTATGGAAGGGTCTTAGCTATGAGGAGAGATTGGGTAAACTGGGCTTGTTCTCTCTGGAAAGACGGAGAATGAGGGGAGATCTAATAGAGGTGTACAAGATTATGAAGGGGATAGATAGGGTGAACGGTGGGAAGCTTTTTCCCAGATCAGAAGTGACGTTCACGAGGGGTCACGGGCTCAAGGTGAGAAGGGCGAAGTATAACTCAGATATTAGAGGGATGTTTTTTACACAGAGGGTGGTGGGGGCCTGGAATGCGCTGCCAAGTAGGGTGGTGGAGGCAGGCACGCTGACATCGTTTAAGACTTACCTGGATAGTCACATGAGCAGCCTGGGAATGGAGGGATACAAACGATTGGTCTAGTTGGACCAAGGAGCGGCACAGGCTTGGAGGGCCGAAGGGCCTGTTTCCTGTGCTGTACTGTTCTTTGTTCTTTGTTCTATGGGGAGAATGTGCAAACTCCATGTCGACAGTGACCCAAGCCGGGAATTGAACCCGGGTCCCTGGTGCTGTGAGGCAGCAGTGCTAACCACTGTGTCACCATGCCGCCCCTATGCAGAACTGTGTTACAGAGCTACAACATTTTCACAATTTGGATGAAATTAAGAAATTTTCAGTATCTGCCACCCCTGTTTATGAAGCAAATCAAATTTGTTATGTGTTAAGGGTTTTTCTTACAACGCAACTTCCTTCCCTCTACATTTTCAAAAGTATACCGAAATGCATTTTGAAAGAGTCTTTGGTGTAATAAAGCTTCATAAGATTTCTATTTCTCCCCCAAATATCATTTTCTATTTTTACTAGTAAAAATAAAAAATGAGAGTAGTACCACCATTTTTGCTCTGCTGTGATCTCACTAGTTACAAAGAAATAGGGCAGCCTTTTGATATACTGCCCCCAGTTTTCAACTTCTGGGTCAAACGGCTCAATCTTCCCAATTAAAGGTGTTTTTACATCGCGTTTGTACTTTGCTTCTTCATAGCTTTGATGCTCACTCTCCTCTCGCTAGCTGCACCCTGCGATCCCCCAACAACTAACAACGTTTTTCCTTGTCATCAGTGTAATAACTTCGAAGGCAACTTGTTGTGGCCTCAAGTTATAATTAATATATAGACAACAATGTTTACATATATAAATCAAGGGTGTAACAGAATTGTATACACATCTACTCTTGTCTCCTCCCTGATTCCAACTGAGGCTGCTTCCCAACCCAGGACGCACACACATGCTCCCTATTGGCTTGTCCTCCAGTGCTGCCTCTCTATTGGGTTTGACCTGAGCATGTGACCCTGAAGGATTTCCGCCTCAATTTCTAATGGCTGTTGTAGATATAAGGGGTAGGTTAAAAGGATCAGTGCAAGTTGCTTTGAAGCATGTTCATGTAGAAAATCCCATGTTCAATACACATGGTTAGAAAGATACTTTGACCATGGACATAATGTTTGCATCTCGGTAGTTTCTTGTCGGTCATCAAAAACTGCATCACTACTACACCAAATTTCCACGGGTAGATTATGTACTGTACCAAATCTGCACCCGTATGCAATTTAATCAAGCACAGTTTAAAGAGACTTTCATTAATACGGAGCATTTCACCATGTTTCAGAGTCAATAAGTCTTTTAAAATGTATTCATTGTTGTAATGTGGGGAACGTGGCAGCTGGTTTGGAGTAATAGTCATGTGATAATGACAAAGTAATTTGTTCCAGTGATATAGGTTGAAGGATAAATATTGATCAAGTGAACCTCCCTGTTTTTAAAAATATTGTAAGAAGTCTAACAACACCAGGTTAAAGTCCAACAGGTTTATTTGGTAGCAAAGGCCACTAGCTTTCGGAACAGGCTGTTCCTTCGACAGGTGGGTGGGAGTTCTGATCACAAACGGGGCACAAAGACACAAACTCAATTTACGTGAATAATGTTAAAAATATTGCCATGGGATCTTTTATATGCATTTGAGAGGTCAAATAGGGTCTCAATTTAACTAAAAGTGCCTATCTCCTCACTGTTAGTCTGTATTTTGTGCCCAAGTCTCTGGTATAGGATTTGAACCCACAACCTTCTGACTTAGACATGACAACACTACCATTGAGTCACAGATAACATCTAAATTGCTGATCCTTTATGGTGTCTTCATTATGACACCGCTATCATCACTCTTCATTTTACAGCGCTTCATTAATAGAAGAGATTTAAGAACAGTGTGACTCTGAACTTTGGAACAGAATAGATGTTTGCACTGGCTTGCCCTGCAGTAAAAGCCTATTTAGCTTCATTGAGCAATCAAAACGGATTGTATAAAATCTGGCAACTTTCTCAATGCTAATGATGAACTGCAAGCCCTCAGTGCTACTTCTATGTAGCAGAGATGTCCCCTTAATGCAGTGCTTATATATCAGATTGTAATTCTCTGTTAGGTAGAATATTAGCTCAGTTGGCTGGACAATTAGTTCATGATGCAGAGTAATGTCAACAGCACAGGTTCAACTTCCATACTGGCCAAGTTACTCATGAAGACCCGCCTTCTCAACCTTGCCCCTCGCCTGAGGTGTGGTGATCGGGTTAAATCACCACCAGTCACCTTTCCCCCTCGGAAGGGAGAGCAGCCTGTGGTCATCTGGGACTCTGGCGACTTTACCTTTTAGTTAGAATATAGGCAAGGATTGTCCCAAAAAATATTGAAGTGTTGAATTTGTATGAAAACTGGAGTAAATCACGTTGTTTATTTCAGAGGGAGTTTGGAGAAGAATCTCTTGCACTCTGTGCACTGCAGATTGCACCAGCGTGAATCGTGCAAAAAGTCTGTGGGCTATTTGTTCTTTGTTATTCCACTGGAGAGGCTGGCAGCATGGCGCTGAGCGGGCCACAGCACATGCGCCAATCTGTCAGTGCCGAAATCGGTGCATACGCAGTGGCCCCTGTCTGCCGGCTTCCCGATTGCTGGCCAGCTTGATCACTGGCCAGCTCCATGACCTCTACATCACCAGCCATGCAACGCCCCCATTGCCCGATCACTGACCCCGCGAACATGCCCCGCCCCCCCCTCAATCCCACCAGCCCGCCACAATCACTCCCCCTCCCCCAAGCCCCGATCTCCTAGTAAACATCCCCAACCCACCATGTGTCACTGGTAGAGGACACATAGACCCATATTAAGACAGATGAGGGGGTTGTCTAATGAGGAATGATTAGAAAAAAAGAGAATCTTTTGATTGTGATAATGAAAATTACCAGCGGATTGGATAGAGATGATCAACAATTGGGGTTTTTTGAGGAGATAAATGTGAAAAAATACTTCCATTGGTCAGGTGAGTAAACAAACTTAAGATAATCAAAAGAAAAATCCAAAATCTTTTCCACTCAAAATTATTGAGACATGGAAAACCTACCAGACCAGTGGTGGAAACAAATTAACTAACTATTTTTAAAAGGGAGGTAAATAAATAATTGAAAAACAAATTGAAAGTGCATGGGGAAAGGACAGAGGAATGGGATTAAGTGAAGAGCTCTTTCAGTTAGTGTACAGCAAGATGGGCTGAATAGACTCCTTCTGCGCTATGAAATTCTGGGGCTGATAATCCATGGTCCTCCCAGTGCACTCCTACCTTAACTACAATAAAGGGACTGCACAAAATTACATATGGATCTTGCTCCCGGGTTGCTAGCTGGGCAATGTGGGGGCAGAGTCTCTGCTGAGGCAGGAGGCTATGAGATGAGGGAAAGGGACTCTAGGTCAAGGGTTCCCACGGCCCTATCTCTCAAAGGCTTGGTGGGGTAATGGTTGATGTGGGGTTCACCTTGGAGGTCCAGGTCTCATCTTTGAAGGAGATCCTCCTCTATAGCATTGAGATTTCCAGCTGTTCCAATTGCCAATGGGGCCTCGGGGGTGGGGCGGAGGAGGGGTTTGTAAGGTAATCCTTCACCAACTCAACAGTTTTGTTCTGGACTGTCCAACTTTCTCTGTATACTGGCACTGCAGCGTTTTCCTCACAGTGACGCCGTTGCCTGCTGGGGAGATGCAAATGAGGGAAGCTTCTCTTGAATCGGGAACGTTCACTGGTGTCACTGGTAGAGGACACAAAGACCCTGGTCCTAGTTAAAGTGCAGGGTGGCTACTCCAAGACCTTGCAAAGTTGTGTCACTTAGGTTATTGGACTAGACTTTGCTGTAACAGGCCAGTTAGACTTACCCCTCATAACCCTCCAGCTCAAAAACATTTCCTTCTGACTATGCAAGCTGATAATGACAGAGCAAGGGAAACAGGGCATTTGGGACTTCAGTGAACAGGGCAAGCAACAGGACATCTTCAAAAGAAATTGAAGAACTGGGAAATAAACAGTTAATTAATGGGGATGAATTCAATGTCCAAGCTGATACAGCAAGGGAAATAAAGTGAGGAAAAGAAAGATTGGATTACAAAAGAGAGAAAAAAACCAAGGGAAAATGAGAAAAAGAGTTATAATTTAAAATGTCTTTTTTAAAATCTCCCTGAAAAATTTTCAAATCGAAGGAGTGAGACTCCACACTTATAATAATCACTTTATTAAAAGAAAAGGGCTAATTACTAGCCCTTAATAGCTACTGTGAGTTTAGTTCAGATCTACCTGGCAAGTGCACCAGCCTCAGGACGATCATTGTATGTCACTGGTGATGCAGGCAGCAAAATGTTTCTTTTGCGATAAGCAATGTTATCCTTATGTAACAATGGCTGGGAAGGACTGGAAAATTCCACCCCATGTAACAGCGAGGGCCATTAGACGCGTTGTTACTTTGACAGCAAATTCATTGCCCAGATGGAAGATTTTCTGTCAGATTCCGTCCAAAAATATAAAAGGACACCAACCTCTGTAAAATTGAAAGGAAATGGTGGCATGATGGTTATGTCACTAGGCTATTGATCCAGGTATACGAGTTCAAATCCCACCACAGTCACTGAGAAATTTAAAATGAGTTAAATATGGAATTCAAAAAGTTAATTTTAAAAAGTTTTTATTTATTAATGTCACACATAGGCTTACATTAACTCTTCAATGAAGTTACCGTGAAAATCAGTAATGGTGGCCAAGGAACTACCTCAAAATAAGGGGGGGCCGGTTCAGAACAGAGTTGAGGGGGAACTTCTTCTCTCAGAGGGTAGTGAATCTCTGGAATTCTCTGCCCATTGAAGTGGCGAAGGCTTCCTCGTTGAATATGTTTAAATCACGGGTAGATAGTTTTCTGATCTATAAGGGAATTAGGGGTTATGGGGAGCAGGCGGGTAAGTGGAACTGATTCGCTTCAGATCAGCCATGATCTTGTTGAATGGCGGGGCAGGCTCGAAGGGCCAGATGGCCTACTCCTGCTCCTATTTCTTATGTTCTTATGATTGTTATTAACCTGATTTGGTTCTGGGTTAGGGAAGGAATCCTACCATTCTTACACTGTCTGGCCTTTTCAGATCCACATTCATACTCTCTGAAATGGCTCTGCAATCTACTTGTATCCAAAGTACTAAAACCTTCACCAGACGGAGTGCAGCAATTCCAAAAGATGCCTCATCTCCATCTCCTCAACAGCAATAAATTCTGGCCTTGCTAGTAATGCTCACATCCCATGAATGAATTTTAATAAGTACCATTGTCCACTTTTTTTAAATTGAAGTATATCTCCTGTGATTCTATTTCATTGGTTGTTTAGATGAGAAGAGATTGGAATCACTGATTTGCCAACATTACCAAATCTGAAAGAAACAGAGAATGCTGGAAAAACTCAACAGGTCTGTTAACGTTGAATCCCAAGGGCTTTAACATGCCCCACCGAAAGACGTGATGCTGCTCCTCCAGCTTGCACCAGGCTTCACTGGATCATTGCAGCAGGCCAAGGATGGACATGTGGGCATAAGAGAAAGGTGCTGAGTTAAAGTGGCAAGCAACAGGAAGATTAGGGTCATGCTTTCAGACTGAGCGAAGGTGTTCCACAAAGTGGCCACTCAGTCTGTGTTCAGTTTCCCCAAAGTTTTTGATTTGATTTGATTTATTATTGTCACATGTATTAAGATACAGTGAAAAGTATTGTTTCTTGCACGCTATACAGACAAAACATACCTTCATAGAGAAGGAAATGAGAGAGTGCAGAATGTAGTGTTACAGTCATAGCTAGAGTATAGAGAAAGATCAACTGAATACAAGGTAAGTCCATTCAAAAGTCTGACAGCAGCAGGGAAGAAGCTGTCCTTGAGTCAGTTGGTACATGACCTCAGACTTTTGTATCTTTTTCCCGAAGGAAGAAGGTGGAAGAGAGAATGTCCGGGGTGCATGAGGTCCTTAATTATGCTGGTTGCTTTGCCAAGGCAGCGGAAAGTGTAGACAGAGTCAATGGATGGGAGGCTGGTTTGCATGATGGATTGGGCTACATTCATGACCTTTTGTAGTTCCTTGCGGTCATGGGCAGAGTAGGAACCATACCAAGCTGTGATACAACCAGAAAGAATGCCTTTTATGATGCATCTGTAAAAGTTGGTGAGAGTCTTAGCTGACATGCCAAATTTCCTTAGTCTTCTGAGAAAGTAGAGGCGTTGGTGGGCTTTCTTAACTATAATGTTGGCATAGGGGGACCAGGACAGGTTGTTGGTGAACTGGACACCTAAAAACTTGAAGCTCTCGACCCTTTCTACTTCGTCCCCATTGATGTAGACAGGGGCATGCTCTCCTTTACGCTTCCTGAAGTTGATGACAATCTCCTTCGTTTTGTTGAGGGGATTGCATTGGGAATAGTGAATACAATAGATCAAATTGAAGGAAGTGCAAATGAAATGTTGCTTGGCCTGAAAAGAGTATTTGGGGTTTTAAATGGCGAGATAAAGGAACAGATGTTGCACCTTCTGCGATTGCAAGGGAAGGTGCAGTGGGAAGGGAATGAAGAGTTGGGTGTGATGGAGGAGTGGACAGGATGTCATAGAGGGTGCAGTCCCTGCAGAATGCTGAGAGGAGGGGTGAAGGGAAGATGTGATGAGTAGTGGCATCATGCTGGAGCTGGTCGAAACGGTGGAGGATGATCCTTTGAATCCAGAGGCTGGTGGGGAGGAAACTGAGGACAAGGGGGACCCTATCACGGTTCTGGGAGGGAGGGGAAGGGGTGAGAGCAAACATGCGGGAAATGGGTTGAACTCGGCTGAGTGCCTGCTAACCACAGGTGGGGGAAACTTCAGTTAAGGAAAGAGGTAGACATGTCAGAAGCACCATTCTCAAAGGTGACATCATCAGAACAAATGCGGTAGAGGTGAAGGAACTGAGAGATTGGGATGGGGACCTTACAGGGAGCAGGGTGTGAGGAGCTGTAGTCAAGGTAGCTGTGGGAGTCAGTGGGTTTGTAATCAATGTTGGTGGTCAGTCTATCACCAGAAATGGAGACAGAGCGGTCAAGGAAGGGGAGGGAAGTGTCGGAGGTGGACTATAGGAAGATGAGACAGGGGTAGACATTGGAAGCAAAATTGATAAATGTTTTCAGATCCAGACGAGAATCTGAAGTGGCACCTGTACAGTCTAATTTTACCTCATAGTAAGAAATCCAGAGCCATAAATCTGCACCAGCAGAATTAGTGACATGGGAAGCCAGGAGCTCACTCACACACATTAATTTTTCAAAATTTAACAAAAAGTGACAGCATTAAGTCGGTTGGAGTGGCGAATTATTCATATTCAGGGCAACCAAACCACTCTTCACTCTCACCACTCACCTTCAGTCTTTTTGCTTCTGTCTCCCACTGCATCCCTTCCCCCAAAATACAATGGCTTCTTGTTCACATAACAAAGATTTGGATCCAACTGGATCTCATTAGACATTGATAGATTTTATTGTAAGGAATCCCTATCTCCACACAATGTCCCTTTAATAGCATTTCAGAAAATCACAAACTTTACAATAACATAATGCTAACATGGTTTTATCTTCATACGATTTTGGGGTTTTCAGTTTTTAAACTGTTTAGTTTTCGTCCCCCTCCCATTGAGGTTGGTCTTAAACCTAGGCCCTAACAAGGTTTAACACTGATGGCTGTACAGCATCAATTTTTAAGCTGCTCCTATCTAATGCAAAGAGTTAAGATTAGTTTTGTTTAGAAATTGCCTTTCATACATCTGCGATATGCCATCTAAGCTGAGCATATAGATCAGAAAGGATGACTGGGAGGGCATTCCAGTGAGGTTGGGAGTAAATTGATACCAGAGCTTCAGTTTAGATGAAGTTGGCACCATGTTCTCTGGAGTACACGTGTGGAGCTCAACATTACCTTTTTAAACCACTTGTTGGCTCTTCCCTTGCCCATGGGAACTATTTACTGGGTTCTTGGCTTTTTCTATGCATTAATAAAGTCTGTTTGCAAACCACCTGACCTTGGAACGAGATGCTGGAGGATTGCTACTTATGGGTTAAACCTGCTTCGATGAGGACAAATGGATTGGAGCATTATAAATGTAAGTTGTTGCCGGTCCTACATTTTAAATTGTTGCACTGAAGAATGGAATATGCTGGATGTTTCCTTCATTCTAACTACATCCTCTTCAACTACAAACTGTGACAGGATTGTTTTTCTTCAACAAATGAAACATTAGAATGAATCTGAGGTCTCCATATTTTCTGTCCACAGCAAGATTGTTTGAGGTTTCCAGCACCGGCAAGTTTTGGGCTTTCTGAAAACAGTTTGACAAAGGCAAAAAAAAATGCTGGAAGCACTCAGCAGGCCAGACAGCATCAGTGGAGAGAAAATGAGTCAATTTTCCAAGGTACCCCACATGAGTGTAACAGCTGAAAATTGACACCAAGTTGAATGAGATGTTTGGAAGACTGGGTAAATTTTAAAAGAGATCGATTTTAGAGATTATACTGAAGAAGAAAAAGGAGGTAGAGAGATGGAGAGGTTTAAGGAAGGAATCCAGAGCTTAGTGGCTCACTAGACTGCCACAATCATCGGGTATCCATTTTCCCTGGCTAGTCCAAATGATACCACCCAAAATCAGACACGGGGCAAACCATGGCCTGTGGGCTCCATCCGGCCTATGGGAGTTTCTGATCTGGCCCACATGGGATTCCAATGGAATTATTTGAAGGTGAATTAGAGTTGGCCAAGAATCTGTGGCCTCAAACGGATGTTTCTCAGGGAGGGCTGCCACTATGTTAGAGGAGGCAAGTGCAGTTGGAGGAGCACAGAGAACAGTACAAGGTAAATGTGCACTCAAGATTACTTACTAGATTAAATGCAGTTTCAATTTGTATTTTGCTTTTCTAGATATATGCACTGGAATTTCAAAACTTCAACTTATTTCTCTTCTTGAAAAGTCAACTCTTACATCATTTTGCTTCCCCATTTTTCTCATTTGCTCACCTGAAGGTGCTGATTCTTGCTGAGATTTGGTGCCATAGGTGCTGGCAATCCTTCAGTACCTTTTCTGAGCAACCACTCTTCATGTGGAGGCCTGTACAGTGAAGGTTGGCTACGTTGTTTGGCACTGTAACCAACCCCTACATTACCCAGAACCATTTTCGAGCAGATATAGCCACCATTCCCTTCTGCCCTGTCCCTCTAATGATGTGGAAGAAAGTTGGACAGTACTAGTTGGATCTGGGTTTAGATCATGTAACTAATAGCACACTCCAAGATTTGGGAGCAAAGGAACATTGGAGCAGGAGTAAGCTATTCGGCTGCTCTATCATTCAATTAGATTATTGATGGTCATCCACCTCAATGCCACTTTCCCGCATTATCTTCATATCCTTTGATGTCATTACTATCCGGAAATCTATTGATTTTTGTTTCGAATATGTTCAGTGATTGTGCTTCCACAGCCCACTGAGGTAGAGAATTCCAAAGATTTACCACAACCTGAGTGAAGAAATTCCTTCTCACTTAAGTGCTAAATAGCCTTCCCCTTATCCAGCGACTTTGTCCCCTAGTTCTAGACTCACCAGTCAGAGGAAACATCCTATCCACATCTGCCCTGTAAGAATTCTGTAAGTTTCAATGAGAGATTACAGGCCCATTTCCACAATCTCTCCTCAAAACAATCCTGCCATCCCAAGGATTAGTAGTGAACCTCTGTTGAACTCCCTCTATGGCAAGTATATCACTAACAGCTATGGCCCCAGCACTAATCCATGTGTACCCCACTTGTAACACACTGCCATCCTGAGAGTGGCCTGTTCATTCCTATTCTCTGTTTTCCACCTGTTAACCAATTCTCAATCTTGAGTATATTAACCCTCCATCCCAGGTGCTCTAATTTTGTTTATTAACCTCCTGTGTGGGACCATATCAAAAGCCTTGGATTTGAATGGAATTTGATTTGAACCTGGGACCTTCATAGTAATATACTGAAAAGTGCTTTCATCCACTAGAATGGCTTTATATATGTAATCTGTGGGTGGGATTCTCTGGCCATCCACAGCAGCAGGATTCTCCCGTCCAGCTGCAGTGAACAGAGATACGGCCGAGCGCCAAATTCTCCATCCTCTCTGGCAGCGGCAGCGGGCCGTGAATGACTGGAGAATCCTGGCCTGTGTATCCTGTCGATGTTTGACATTATAAAGTTTAATAGCCACATTTATAATGGCACCAGTGATGAGGAATTTCAGTTATGTGGAGAAGCTGGGATTGTTCTCGTTAGAAAAGAGAAAGTTAAGGGTAGACTTAATCAAAATCAAGCAGGGTAAAGGAGAAACTCTTTCTGTAACAGAAGGGTCATTAACCAGAGGACAAAGGTTCAAAGGTAACTTGTAAAAGAACCAGAGAGCAGCAGATTGTAGATCCAGCAAAAATGTGATCTCCAAATTTGCTGGTGGACAAGGGATTTAAATATAGAAGCATAGCTACTGTGATACCTAAACCAAGTCCCAAGATATCTATAGAATCCCTACAATGCAGAAGGAGGTCATGTGCCCATCAAACCTGCAATAACAACAATCCCATCCAGGCAGTAACCCCGTAACCCCTTGTATTTACCCTGCTAATCCTCTTGCCTCTAAGGGGCAATTTAGCATGGCCAATCCACCTAACCTGCACATCTTTGGACTGGGGAGGAAACTGGAGCACCCGGAGGAAACCCATGCAGACATGGTGAGAACGTGCAAACCACCACCTAAGGCTGGAATTGAACCCGGGTCCCTGGTGCTGTGAAGCAGCAGCGCTAACCACTATGCCAGAAAGTCTCGACAAGCATTCTTGGTAACCTTTCAATAAGTTCTTGCAGCCCGATGGATGAATCCTGGAAGTGTGCACTTTAAGCAATGATGCCCAGTGGTGGATAGGAAAACAGAATTTCCGTACAAGCTTTGGCTCAATTAGTGGCACTCTTGCCTTTGAGCTCAACGGTTCCAGCTTCAGGTTCCACTTGCAGGCACAGAGCACAAAAATCAAGGCCAGTGCTCCGGAGCAATACTGAGGGTATGCTGCACTGCTGGAGATGCCATCTTTCAGATGAGATTTCGATTCAAATTTACGATCAAGTCAGAACATCAAATGCTTCTTGGCTGTCATGTAGAAGACCTGACGGACTGTACCTCTCTACTTCCATTTTCTGGCTTCATTTTATATTCCGTGGCTGTAATCCAGGCAAAGTAGTCACGACAAAGAAAGAGACAAGTTTTCCATATGAACTGCTTCTCCATAATGCTGCAAACATGCTGGAGGATCAAAGAGTGCAAGGATGTAACAGAAAGGGCTGATATAACGGAACATTTTCTAACATTCAGATACCTCTCAAAAATACAATCCAGAAAAACATAACAGGTTTTATGCTTCCTTGAATGAATCTAAGTCCTTAAATATCCATAAGATGGTATAGAAAATCCTTGTAGCTTTCAGCTCCATCTATGTTTGCGAATAGACGTTTTCCCTGCTGAAATCCCAACAAATCTCACTACAGATTCCGGTTAACTGACAAGTATTGCAACTCCTTATTACAAACTTCCACAAGACTTTGATGCCATTAAAACTGCATTGTTAACATTAAGCCAAGAGGGTGTGAAAAAGGGCATACATCTGGTTTAATTATTGCAATACATTGTTATGACAGTACACTTATATAGGGTTACGGTTTATTAACTAATTCTATCTATATTAATGACTTGGATGAAGGGACCAAATGTATGTAACTAAATTTAATCCATAAAATCCCTACAGTACAGAAGGAGGCCATTCAGCCCATTGAGTCAGCACCAACCACAATCCCACCCAGACCCTATTCCCCTAACCCCATGCTGCCAATCCCCCTAACACTAGGGTCAGTTTTAGCATAGCCAATCAACCTAACCCACACATATTTGGACTGTGGGAGGAAACTGTAGCACCCGGAGGAAACCCACGCAGACATGGGGAGAAAGTGCAAACTCCACACAGACAGTGACCGAAGGCCGGAATCGAACCTGGCGCTGTGAGGCAACAGTGCTAATCACTGTGCCACCATGCTGCCCCTAAATTTGCTGATGAGACAAAGATAGGTAGGAAAGTAAATTTGTCAGGAGGGAATAATGAGCTTACTAATGAGTTGTTCGTAGTATAGATAAATGATTTGGAGGAAAATGTAGCTGGTCTGATCAGTAAGTTCGCAAGTGACACAAAAATTGGTAGAATTTCAGATAGTGAAGAGGATTGTCAGAGGATACAGCAAGATATAGACCAGTTGGAGACTTGGGTGGAGAAATGGTAGATGGAGTTTAATCCAGACAAGTGTGCGGTAATGCATTTTGGAAGGTCCAATGCATGTAGGAATTATACAATAAATGGTAGAACCCTCAGGAGTATTGACAGAGAGATCTAGGCCTACATGTCCACCCATCACTGAAAGTGGCAATGCAGGTGGATAAGGTAGGCAAGAAGGCATACAGCATGCTTGCCTTCATCAGTCGGGGCATTGAGTATAAACAAGTTCACAGGTCACGCTGCAGCTGTACAAAACCTTAGTTAGGCCTCATTTAGAATATTGTGTACAAATCTGGTTACCACTCCACTCGAAGGAGGTGGATGCTTTGAAGAGGGTACAGAAGAGGTTTACCAGGATGTTGCCTGGTCTGGAGGGTATTAGCTATGAGGAGAGGTTGGATAAACTCAGTTTGTTCTCATTGGAACTATGGAGGTTGAGGGGTGACCTGATAGAAGTTTACAAGATTATGAGTGGAATGGACAGAGTGGATAGTCAGATGCTCTTTCCTAGGGTAGAAAAGTCAAGTACTAGGGGACATAGGTTTAAGGTGTGTGGGGAAAAGTTTAGAGGAGATGTGTGAGGCAAGTTTTTTTACACAGAAGGTGGTGAATGTCTGGAATGCGCTGCCCGGGTGGTGGTGGGAGAAGGTACGATAGCAGCATTTAAGGGGCAACTAGACGAATACATGAATAGGATGGGAATGGAACGATATGGACTCTAAGTGCATACGGTTTTAGTTTAGGCAGGCATCATGATCGGCACAGGCTTGGAGGGCCGAAGGGCCTGTTCCTGTGCTGTACTTTTCTTTGTTCTTTGTACAAAGTGGGCAAAAATTTGGTAGATACAGTGTAATGTGGGAAAAATGTGAATTTGTCCACTTAAGCAAGAAGAATAGAGAAACAGTATATTATTTAAATAGAGAGAGAGAGTGCAGAACTTTACATTACAGAGGAATCTGGGTATCCTGGTGCATGAATCACAAAAAGGTACTATGCAGGTGCAACAGGTGAATCGGAAGGCAAATGGAATGTTTGGCATTTATTGGAAGGGAGATGGAGTATAAGATTGGAGAAATGATACTACAGCTGGACAGGGCCAGATGTGACACCACCTCTGGAGTACCTGTGTACACTTTTGGTCTCCTTACTTATGAGAGGATAAAGAGCATTATAAATAGTTCAGAGAAGGTTCACATGACTGATTCAGACAGCACGGTGGCACAGTGGCTAGTACTGCTGTCTCACAACACCAGGGACCCAGGTTCAATTCCGATCTTGAGTGACTATCTGTGTGGAGTTGAGTTTGCACATTCTCCCCATGTCTGTGTGGGTTTCCTCCAGGAGCTCCGGTTTCCTCCCACAGTCCAAAGATATGCAGGTTAGGTGGATTGGCCATGGGAAATGTGTGGGGTTACAGGGATAGAGCGGAGGGGTGGGCCTGGGTGGGATGCTCTTTTGAGAGTCGAGTTTCGGAGCCAGGAGGTCATGTTGCAGCTGTACAAAACTTAGTTTTAGAGTCTAGACTAATGTAAAACCATAGCTTGTATTTTATTGTGGTCTGGCCCTGTACCCTTTTCTTTCCCTTATCCTTCTTTTAGTGCACGAGAGCAAAAGGGGCAGATGTTGCAAAACCTCTTTCTCACATTTTTTTGTGTGTGTGAAATAAATCAACCCTTTTGTTTTATCTTATCCTGAGTTTGATGTGTGAGTTATTCATAGAAGATTGGGACATTCCAAATTTAAGGATTGGGGAATGTACGCCACCACTTATAAAGAGGGAAATCAAAAATCAAAAACACCTTTCTCTTTATGGGTGCTGAGAGGAGAAATAGGGCTGTTTAAATTATTTACTCACCAGTCCATAACACAAGCCAATCACCCCAACCAGTCCATGCCAGTGTTTATATGAATTAGAAGCAGGAGTAGGCCATTTGGCCCCTCGTGTATGCTCCGCCATTCCATTAGATCATGGTTGATCCGATTGTGGCTTCAACTCCACGTTCTGCATATCCCTGATAACCTCTGACTCCCTTGTTAGACAAAAATTCCATCTACCATCTCCTTAAAATTATTCAATGACCCTGTCTCCACCGTTCTCTGGGGAAGAGAGTTCCAAAGATTCATGACCTTCTGAAGAAATGTTTTTCTTATTTCTGTCTTAAATAGGAGGCCCCTTATTTTTAAACCGTGTCACTTAGTTGTAGTCTCTCCCACATGGAGAAACATCCTTTCAGCATCCACCCTGACAAGTCCTTTAGAATCTTATATATTTCAATAAGATCGCCTGATATCAGTCAAGTGATAATTCTTCTTCCCCCTTCCTTACACTTTTTGGTGGTCTGCAGACCACATCTATTAGTGTGATTAGTCTTTTATTAACTTATCTCTGTCCAAATGGATTCTATTTTTGTCTTGCTGATAACTATATTCCTTTTTTCTACTGCCATTGTTATCCCGAATAAGTAGTTACTCCACCTGTTTTAACCACTCTATGTTTTCCAATTTTATTGTACCCTGCAATGTTTCATTCCAAGTCCTGGTTGTCTCTGTAATTCCTACTGTTATAAATGAGAGGTTTTAATAAGATTGTTACATTTTGAAATGTCTCTTTTAAATTAAGGTAAAGGGAATAATGAAGAGTCATGTGGTCTTTCCAACCAGCTCATGTGGCTTGGGTTACCATGGAAACCAGGGCCCGGGGTTGAGCCTAAGAGTAAGGTGCAAAATGGTCACACCTGAAAGTAAAGGCCAGAGTATCTGGGCTGACTGTGGACAGACTTTCTGTCTTAGAGGTTTTGGACAGAAAGAAAGACAGATGTCTAGCAGAGAGGAGAAGAATGCTGATCCTCTGCAGACCACCAGGCAGAATGTGGGAGACAAGACGGTCTCTGGCCAAAGAGACACATCCAATGGTAATCTAAAAACTCTGAAAGATTTGTCCTGATATGGTGTTATATATTTAAAAGGTTGCATGATTGTTTTAAGAGCTGATCCTATGATTTGATGGTGATCTCATTAGGATGTTGCACTGACTGCTGCTTTAGTTTCATTTTCAGCCAAAAGTTCTTTCAATAAACCTGCTGTGTGTTACTTTGAATCTCCTTGCACCAGGGAAGGAACACACCCTTCCCAATTCTTGCTCTTGGCTGCAGAGGATGTTACCTATCCCCCCAATTATCAAGTCCTCTATTATTACCACATTTCTATTCTGCTCTTCTTCCTCCCCCGGACAGCCTTCTGAGCCATGGTACCTTGGTCGACTTTGCATCAGAGGTGGTTCAGAGGAAGTTTACTAGATAGAAACCTGGAATGAGCGGGTTCTCTTATGAGGAAAGGTTGGAAAGGCTTGGTTGTTTCCACTATGGTTTGGAAGAGTGATCGAAGTACATAAGATCCAGAATGGTGTTGACAAGGTGGAAGTTGAAAGGATGTTTCCTCTTGTACACATCCTCTTGTGGGTGAGTCCAAAATGAGTGGGCACTGTTTTAAAATTGTGGGTAACCCGTTTTAGACAGAGATGAAGAGAAATTGTTGTCTCTCAGGGGGTTGTGCACCTTTGGAACTCTTCCTCAAAAGGTGGTGGAAGCAGGGACACTAAGTATTTTAAGGCAGAGGCATCGGTTTTTGTCCAATGTGTGCAGGAAGGCTTCCTGACGCAGTATGTAGATAGGCCAACAAGAGGCGAGGCCACATTGGATTTGGTACTGGGTAATGAACCAGGCCAGGTATTAGATCTGGAGGTAGGTGAGCACTTTGGTGACAGTGACCACAATTCAATTACGTTTACCTTAGCTATGGAAAAGGATAGGTATATACCAAAGGGCAAGAGTTATAGCTGGGGGAAAGGAAATTATGATGCGATTAGGCGAGATTTAGCTGGCATAGGTTGGGGAAGGAAACTGCAGGGGATGGGCACAATTGAAATGTGGAACTTGTTCAAGGAACAGCTACTACGCGTCCTTGATAAATATGTACCTGTCAGGCAGGGAGGAAGCAGACGTGTGAGGGAACCGTGGTTTACGAAGGAGGTTGAATCTCTTGTGAAGAGGAAGAAGGGGATTTATGTAAGGATGAGACGTGAAGGCTCAGTTAGGGAGCTTGAAAGTTACAAGTTAGCCAGGAAGGACCTAAAGAAAGAGTTAAGAAGAGCCAGGAGGGGACATGAGAAGTCTTTGGCAGGTAGGATCAAGGAAAACCCTAAAGCTTTCTATAGGTATGTCAGGAGTAAAAGAATGACTAGGGTAAGATTGGGGCCAGTCAAGGACAGGAGTGGGAAGTTGTGCATGGAGTCTGAAGAGATAGGAGAGGCACTAAATGAATATTTTTCGTCGGTATTCACACTGGAGAGGGACAGTGTCGAGGGGAGTACTGAGATGCAGGCTGTTGGACTGGATGGGATTGAGGTTCATAGGGAGGAGGTGTTAGCAATTCTGGAAAGGGTAAAAATAGATAAGTCCCCTGGGCCGGATGGGATTTATCCTAGGATTCTCTGGGAGGCTAGAGAGGAGATTGCAGAGCCTTTGGCTTTGATCTTTGGGTCGTCATTGTCTACTGGAACAGTGCCAGAAGACTGGAGGATAGCAAATGTTGTCCCCTTGTTCAAGAAGGAGAGTAGGGACAACCCTGGTAATTATAGACCAGTGAGCCTTACTTCTGTTGTGGGCAAAGTATTGGAAAGGATTATAAGAGATAGGATTTATAATCACCTAGAAAGGAATAATTTGATTACGGAAAGTCAGCACGGTTTTGTGAAGGGTAGGTCATGCCTCACAAACCTTATTGAGTTCTTTGAGAAGGTGACCAAAGAGATGGATGAGGGTAAAGTGGTTGATGTGGTGTATATGGATTTCAGCAAAGCATTTGATAAGGTTCCCCATGGTAAGCTTTTGCAGAAAATACAGACACATGGGATTGAGGGTGATTTAGTGGTTTGGATCAGGAATTGGCTCGCTGGAAGAAAACAGAGGGTGGTGGTTGATGGGAAATATTCATCCTGGAGTTCAGTTACTAGTGGTGTACCGCAAGGATCTGTTTTAGGGCCACTGCTGTTTGTCATTTTTATTAATGACCTGGATGAGGGCGTAGAAGGATGGGTTAGTAACTTTGCGGATGACACAAGTCGGTGGAGTTGTAGACAGTGCGGAGGGAAGTGGCAGGTTACAGAGGGACATAGATAAGCTGCAGAGCTGGGCTGAGAGGTGGCAAATGGAGTTTAATGCGGAAAAGTGCGAAGTGATTCACTTTGGAAAGAGTAACAAGAATACAGAGTACTGGGCTAATGGTAAGATACTTGGTAGTGTGGATGAACAGAGGGATCTGGGTGTCCATGTGCATAGATCCCTGAAAGTTGGCACCCAGGTTGATAGGGTTGTTGAGAAGGCGTACGGTGTGTTGGCTTTTATTGGTAGAGGGATTGAGTTTCGGAGCCAGGAGGTCATGTTGCAGCTGTACAAAACCCTGGTGCGGCCGCACTTGGAGTATTGCGTACAGTTCTGGTCGCCGCATTATAGGAAGGGTGTGGAAGTGTTGGAAAGGGTGCAGAGGAGATTTACCAGGATGTTGCCTGGTATGGTGGGAAAATCGTATGAGGAAAGGCTGAGAGGCTTGAGGTTGTTTTTGTTAGAGAGAAGAAGGTTAAGAGGTGACTTAATAGAGGCTTACAAGATGATCAGAGGATTAGATAGGGTGGATAGTGAGAGCCTTTTTCCTCGGATGGTGATGGCTAACACGAGGGGACATAGCTTTAAATTGAGGGATGATAGATATAGGACAGATGTTAGAGGTAGGTTCTTTACTCAGAGAGTAGTAAGGGCGTGGAATGCCCTGCCTGCAGCAGTAGTGGACTCGTCAACATTAAGAGCATTCAAATGGTTATTGGATAAACATATGGATGATATTGGAATAGTGTAGGTTAGATGGGCTTTAGATTGGTTTCACTGGTCGGCGCAACATCGAGGGCCGAAGGGCCTGTACTGCGCTGTAATGTTCTATGATAGGTTCTTGTTGGGCAAGGGAATCAAAGGCTATTGGAGGTAGATTGGAATGTGGAACTCAATACAAACAGATCTGCCATGATCTTACTGAATGGTGGAATAGGCTTGAGGCACTGCAAGGCCTACTTCTGCTCCTATTTTATATGTTTGCATATCCATATGTCCCTGTAGTCTTTCTCCTTGTTCTCACAGGTAGCCAGTTGGACAGGATCAGCATCTGCAGGACCTCCTTCTCAAACTCGCCCAAAGCCCTGCTTCCTGGTGCACTCAGTCACAGTCTCCCTTTCCTGAAGCTGTGCTTTGCCCTAGGTATGGCTCTATTCCAGAAACTCCTCCCCTTCCTAAATGTCAGAGTCTCTCCAGAGTTCAATTTGCATTCCAGCTCAATGACTCTGAGTCAGGGAGCTCAAGGTGAGGCCATCTCTTACTGATGTGTTTAAATAAATAATGTCTTTATTCAATGATTGACTGTAATTATATCAAGTAGTTTGCTATAAATTGAATACACATATTGTAGATGTTGGCATATAAGTTGACCTTTAAAACCTCAAAATATCCTTCTATAAACAGGAGTCGACTCATTCGCTGAGTACAAAAATGAGCTGCCAAAGTGAGTGTAAGTAGTCACCATCTTGAAATGTCAATGGCATCCAAGCAAAAAGTGGCTGCATCTTAACCTGCCGCCACCCATCTTTGCAACACAACCTGTATCACCTGCTTGATCCTTCATAAAAGGTACCGGTAAGTACACATGTATTTGTGGCCTGAACAATTGAGGCTGACTAATGTGAGTACAACATGTTGTTTCTGAAAAATGAGGTGTTAATTTATACTCCGAACATATGCAAAGTCATGGGCGGGTCGATTTTCCAGCTTCGCTGCGCCTGCCACAGATCGCACCGATCTTGGAAAATAACATGCGGGCCTAAAAGCGAGTTCCGCACCCGGTGACAATTGGTTAGTAATCACCCCGGTCTCTTTCTAATGGTGCAAACTGGATCACACCCTTTCAGGACACAAAGTCAATTAGCATATTTAAAGTAGCATTTAAATATGCATTGCCCAATCAATGCCAGATTCTTCCAGCTCCAGGGACCTTCTGATCTTCAGCAAGCCCGTCAAGAATCACTACTGGTCTCCAGTAGCTGAGACCGGGCATCATGCTGGGGGGCATGGAGGTCATTGAAATCCCTGGGTGGTTGGAGACATGGCTGGGCAGTACCCATCTTTCACTGCCCACCTAGCATTTGCCAGGCACATTGTCAAGGGGTGGGGCCTAATGGGGGAGGTGGTCTATGATGAGGGGACTATGAAGGGGGATCAGGAAGGGGGGGCATATTGGGGGTCATAAGGGAAGACATGTGGGGGCTACAAAGGGGAAGGGTATGTCGGGGGACCTATTGGGAGGGCCCAAATGCCAGCGATCCGTGTCAGGGAGTGGGTGGGAAATATTCCAACAATGAGGGGGGAGGGGGTCTTCCAGTGCACTGAGAGATCAGAGAGCCTTTTACAAATGGCGGCAGTCGTTTTGCAGTTAGACTCACCAGCGTGTTTAGGCCCTGTCCTTCCCAGAACTGATGCGCAACTCCCCATTCTCCCAAAAAATAACTTTGTGTGGGACGATCGCAGTGTGGTCTGGTCTGTGCCAGTCTATTATGACACTTAGTCATTTTTGGGAAAATTGCAGCCATGATTTTTGGGTTTGGTAAAATGGGATTGTAACATATCCCAGGTTGATTTATACACCATGATTTGGTGTATAATTTCTTGGTCCTAGTTTAAACCATTGTTCCTGGTTTAGGGAAAATAAACCATTCAAACTCACCAACAAATCACCTATCTGTTTACTGAATCAATGCCTCTGGACTTCAGCTCTCAGATCTCGCTGTCTTTCGAACAGCACCACTCCTCTCCCTGCCCCAACTTCCCTGAGTTAAGTATTTACTCTGTAGCAGTATTCTGCCAAACTGAATTATAATAAGAGAAGTTTTATGTTTATTTGTACCAAAATTTCTCTCTAGTTTAATTACATTTATAACCTCTGCCCCCGCACAATTTCCATACCCAGATGTGACCCTATGGCTGTAAGATTTATCCACTCCTGCCCAAATCCTACAGCTTTATCAGTGAGAAAGGGGTCTTCCACTTTTTCACAGTCACTTATTGCTCAGCAAAGATACAGTCGTGGAGACTGGATACTGACCTCCCCAGTTGAACAAACCCTTTCACCTACCACCAACCTGAAGGAGATCTGGCCTTAAAATTATTACTGCAAAACTGACCACATACACTTGGCCTGGCAGTGGAATCTCTGTTTCACTCACCTCCTTCATTTCATCAAGGCCAAATAGCACGAGGCAGTGCTTTCCATATAGTTATTCCAAACTAAGGCGCATCAGACTGCAACTGTAAAAATTAATTGGGGGTAATCCATGATGAAAATAGAATCCCTACAGTGCAGAAGGAAGCCATTTGGCACATTGAGATTGCATTGACAACAATCCCACTCAGGTTATCCCTGTAACCCCATGTATTTACCTTGCTAATCTCCCTGACACTAAGGGGCAATTTAGCATGGCCAATCCACCTAAGCTGCACAGCTTTGGACTGTAGAAGGAAACCGGAGCATCTGGAAGAAATCCACGTAGACACAGGGAGAACGTGCAAACTCCACACAGTCACCCGAGGCCGGAATTGAACCCGAGTCCTTGGCACTGTGAGGTGGCAATTGCCACTGTGCTGCTCCGAAATCATTAATTAAGTTAATTCCAGATTCCCACCCACAAAGCATTGCACTATTCTTCAGGAAGAAACTTCGTTAACAATTTCTCACTTCGGATTTAATGTTTGGAAATTATTTTTTGCTTTTGATTAAACTTTTACTCTGTTTTACTTATTTCTGCAAGTTTCTGGCTTATTATGTGCCCGCTTTCTGGGTAACCATTTCCCATTTTGTATTTGGTCTCTGCAGTTAATTTTCCACTTTCAGTTAATGGTTTTCTACTATTTACTTATTTGTTTGCAGCTTTTGATTTATTTCCCTGATTTTCAGTTACTCATTTCCATTTTCAGATCTGTTCTTTTGAGCATTATGTTCAACATTTCAGTTAACCATTTCTCTGCTTTTTGATGAACAATTTCCCTTTTTTGGACATGGTAAGCTGATCTTTCTTCTCATCCTATCAGTAACTGTAACACTATAATCTGTGCCCACTCCCTTCCTTCTTCCCTATGTACTCTATGACTGGTAGGGTTTGTCTGCAGAGCTCGCAAGAAACTATACTTTTCACTGTATCCCAATATGAGACAATTATAAATCAATTCAATTCAATGGTGTCTGCATGAATTTTTTGATCTTTATTTGATCAATCGTTTCCCATTTCTGTTGAAGTATCTGCATATCTTAATAGAATTGGTGCTCGGCACAAGCAATGTTTCAGATTTAGTCAGTACAACAATAGTTAAAAATTATATGTTTAATGTTATACAGAAAAATACTTGTGTTATGGGCACCTGTGGAATTTTTATAACAGAATGTGGAGGGTGGGGTGTCAGAAACAAGAGTTGAGAACCACTCCCTTAAACCAAACAATGGAAATTACAATGGCAGGAGACCATTTGTCCCATCACAGGACTCTTTGATGGCAAAAAGTCAACTCCCATCCCATTTCTCTGTCTTTTCCTCGGAGTCTTCAATAGTTCTCCTTTTCAAATAATTATTCACTTTCCTTTTAAATTATAGTCTCTTCTTCAGTCACTGCTTGAGGTAAGGCAGTAACCAGGTGTATGAATACATTTCTTCTGATACTTCCTCTCTCCTGTAGTGATAGTCCCGGGATTGTTCTCTTGTTACTGATTTCCCAGGCACCAGAGACAAATCATTTTTAACTATTTAACTTCTCAAAATATTCCATATTCTTGAATACATACGTGTGTTAGATACCACGTAAACCTTTCTGCTCCAGTGAATAAACTACTGATTTTCTGAGCCTTACTCCACTATAAAACCTGTCGACAAAAGTCTTCCCAACGGAACTATATTTAAAGAGTTGAAGTTTGCAATCTTTGAAGAATTTGCATAAAATTAACAGTATATATGCTCACTCCAGAGGTTTGAGGACACTTAATTAGGCTGACAATTCAGTGCAATACTGAAAGAATGCTGCACTGAGGAGGTATTGTTTTTCACTCCCTATATCAAGAAATGGCTGAAAACACTGAGATACAGCAAAACCTATGGGCCGTGACAATATTCTGGCAATAGTACTGAAGATTTGTCCTCCAAACTTGCCTCATCCCTGGCCAAGGTGTTCCAGTACAGCTACAACACTGACATCTATCTAGCAATGTGAAAATTGCCCAGGTACGTCATGTACACAAAAAGCAGGAGAAATGCACTCCAGCCAATTACTGCCCCATCAGTCTACTCTCACTCGTCACTAAAGTGACGGATGGGGGTCATCAGCGGTGCTATCAAGCAGCACTTGCTTAGCAATAACCTGCAGCCAGATGCTCAGTTTGGGTTCTGCCAGGGTCATTCAACTCCTGACCTCATTACAGCCTTGGTTCAAACATGCGTGGGTTTCCTCCGGGTGCTCCGGTTTCCTCCCACAGTCCAAAGATGTGCAGGTTAGGTGGATTGGCCAGGTTAAAATAAATTGCCCCTTAGAGTCCTGGGATGCGTAGGTTAGAGGGATTAGCGGGTAAAATATGTGGGGGTAGGGCCTGGGTGGGACTGTGGTCGGTGCAGACTCGATGGGCCGAATGGCCTCCTTCTGCACTGTAGGGTTTCTATGATTTCTATGGACAAAAGAGCTGAACTCCAGAGGTGAGGTGAAAATGACTGCCCTTGGCATCAAGGTCACATTTGACCGAGTGTGGCATCAAGGAACCCGAGCAAAACTTGAATTATGGGAATCAGAGAGAAAACACTCTGCTGGTTGGAATCATACCTAGCACAAAAAAAGATAGTTGTGGTTCTTGGAGGTCAGTCATCTCAGTTCCAGGGCATCACTGTAAGAGTTCCACAGGGTAGTGTCCCAGACCCAACCATCTTCAGCTGCTTCATCAATGACCTTTCTGATCTTCCTTCCATTGTAAGGTCAGAATTGGGGATGTTCGCTGATGATTGCACAATGTTAAGGACCATTTGGGTCTCCTCAAATAATCCAGGCTTGGGCTGAAGTGGCCAGGCATTAACCATCTGCAACAAGTGTGATGTTACAGTTCTGTTCAGAGGTTTTTTTTTTAAAAACAGATCACAGCCTTGGGTGATATGATTGCTGGAAGGAGAAAAAACTGGGCGGTCAGGTGACTGAAGTTTTTCAGCTTCGTTTTGGCTGCAGTGTTAGAAGCATAGCTGAAAGAAGTCGCTCTGTTTTTACCAGTTAGCTGAAAACACATCTTGTTTGCCATCCTGCAGTAAAGAATCTATGTTTTGGTGTTTTGTAGCATGCAAGCTGCTCGGAGTTTTCAAGATCATTTGAAATCAGCATTCAACCCAGGGAACTGGATTCCCGTATTATGTGGGCCAGTGCAGCGATGTTTAAAGGGTTTTGTTTATTGGATATTGGTTTTGATTGGAACATCGATCAAGGGTTACACATTATACTGGTTGTTTTGTTTCTTGTTTGTAATTGATAACAGTTCTTGCTAATTTTATTAGCATACATGTTAACTATATTCTTAAATAAACTTTGTTTGATAAAAGCTCCTTAGTGGTCACTTGAATTATACCTGAAGTGAAACATCTCGTGCTTATCCTAGTCAAATTCAAGATGCAAAACTTATGATTCAGGCGGCCTTCACAAAACGCTTTGGAGTTTCTAACCTGAGCCATAACACAAGAGAGAATGTAACCATAGTCCTTTGACATTCAGTGGCATTACTATTGCTGAATCTCCCACTATCAATATCCTGGGAGTTATTACTGACAAGAAACTGAACTGGACTAGCCATATAAATACTGTAGCTATTGTAGTAGGTCAGAGGCTGGGAATCCTGTGGTGAGCAACTCGCCTCCTAACTTCCCAAAACTTGTACACAATTGACAGGGCACAAGTCAGGAGTGTGTCATCCATTTACCTGGATGAGTGCAGTTCCAACAATATTCAAAAAGCTTGAAATCAACCAGTAAAGAAGCATCCCGCCTGATTGGCACCTCATCCACAAACATTCACTCCCTCTTCCACTGACACACATTAGTAGACATGTGTACTATCTAAAAGATGCACTTCAGGAGATCACGGCTTCTTAAGCAGCAGCTTCCAAACCTATGACTATTGCCATCTAAAAGGACAAGGGCAGCAGTCACATGGGAACACCACAACCTGCAAATTCCCCATACCCACCCACCATCCTAATCTGGAAATATATTGCTGTCCCTTCACTGTCGCTGGGTCAAAATCCTGGAACTCCCTTCTTAACAGCATTATGGGTGTACCTAAACCACATGGATTGTAGCAGTTCAAGAAGGCAGCTCATCACCACTTTCTCAAGGACAAGCAGTCATGGGCAATAAATTCTGGCCTAGCCAATGAAACCATCTCATGAATAAATGAACAAAACATACCTGATTCAAATGGTAATCTCCTGTTTTGGACATAGACATTACTTTTTTATAATTTCTGTTTTTAATAACTCTCAGAACTAAAGGTGTCTGTATGTGAAACTCCAGTATATAGTTAAGATTTGGCAGATCAGCTTTAATCACTGCTGGGATTTAATCTCTGGTAAGAGATCATAATAGAACATAGAACATTACAGCGCAGTACAGGCTCTTCGGCCCTCGATGTTGCGCCGACCTGTGAAACCAATCTAAAGCCGATCTAACCTACACTAATCCAATATCATCCATATGTTTCTCCAATGACCATTTAAATGCCCTTAATGTTGGTGAGTCCACTACTGTTGCAGGGCATTCCACACACTTACTACTCTCTGAGTGAAGAACCTACCTCTGACATCTGTCCTATATCTATCACCCCTCAATTCAAAGCTATGTCCCCTCGTGCTAGCCATCATCATCCGAGGAAAAAGGCTCTCACTGTCCACCGTATCTAATCCTATCATCTTATATGCCTCTATTAAGTCACCTCTTAACCTTCTCTCTAACGACAACAGCCTCAAGTCCCTCAGCCTTTCCTCATAAGACCTTCCCACCATACCAGGCAACATCCTGGTAAATCTCCTCTGCACCCTTTCCAATGCTTCCACATCCTTCCTATAATGCGGCGACCAGAACTGTACGCAATACTCCAAGTGTGGCCGCACTAGAGTTTTGTACAGCTGCAACATGACCTCATGGCTCCGAAACTCAATCCCTCTACCAATAAAAGCTAACACACCGCACACCTTCTTAACAACCCTATCAACCTGGGTGCCAACTTTCAGGGATCTATGCACATGGACACCGAGATGTCTCTGCTCATTCACACTACCAAGTATCTTACCATTAGCTCAGTACTCTGTATTCCTGTTACTTCTTCCAAAGTGAATCACCTCACACTTTTCTGCATTAAACTCCATTTGCCACCTCTCAGCCCAGCTCTGCAGCTTATCTATGTCCCTCTGTAAACTGCAACATCCTTCCGCACTGTCCACAACTCCACCGACTTTAGTGTCATCTGCAAATTTACTAACCCATCCTTCTACGCCCTCATCCAGGTCATTTATAAAAATGACAAACAGCAGTGGCCCCAAAACAGATCCTTGTGGTACACCCCTAGTAACTGAACTCCAGGATGAACATTTCCCATCAACCACCACCTTCTGTCTTCTTGCAGCTAGCCAATTTCTGATCCAAACCGCTAAATCACCCTCAAGCCCATGCCTCCGTATCTTCTGCAATAGCTTACCGTGGGGAACCTTATCAAATGCTTTACTGAAATCCATATACACCACATCAACTGCTTTACCCTTATCCACCTCTTTGGTCACCTTCTCAAAGAACTCAATAAGGTTTGTGAGGCACGACCTACCCTTCACAAAACCGTGTTGACTATCCCTAATCAAATTATTCCTTTCTGGATGATTATAAATCCTATCTCTTATAATCCTTTCCAAAACTTTGCCCAC
Source organism: Mustelus asterias (assembly GCF_964213995.1). Lineage (NCBI taxonomy): Eukaryota > Metazoa > Chordata > Chondrichthyes > Carcharhiniformes > Triakidae > Mustelus > Mustelus asterias. The sequence goes on from NC_135806.1 coordinate 40,719,856, forward strand.
AACAGAAGTAAGGCTCACTGGTCTATAATTACCAGGGTTGGCTCTACTCCCCTTCTTGAACAAGGGGACAACATTTGCTATCCTCCAGTCTTCTGGCACTATTCCTGTAGACAATGATGACATAAAGATTAAAGCCAAAGGCTCTGCAATCTCCTCCCTAGCCTCCCAGAGAATCCCAGGATAAGTCCCATCCAGCCCAGGGGACTTATCTATTTTCACACTTTGCAGAATTGCTAACACCTTCTCCTTATGAACCTCAATCCCGTCTAATAGCCTGTATCTCAGTATTCTCCTCAGCAACATTGCCTTTTTCCTGTGTGAATACTGACAAAAAATATTCATTTAGCGCTTCTCCTATCTCTTCGGACTCCACGCACAACTTCCCACTACTGTCCTTGACTGGCCCTAATCTTACCCTAGTCATTCTTTTAAGCCAATTTAATAATGCCAATTTATCTAAAAAATCAATTCTGCAATCTTCTAAAGTGTGTACAAATGCGTGTTTTTTTTTAATGCCGTGTCACAAGTAATCCATTAGACTTGCAAAATAACGTGCAGCGTATCTTGTAGGACTTCATTTTGCTGCTTTGCCTGAATCGAACTAACCAGCACTTAGGAAATCCGCCTGGAATAATAGTTAGTTATGCTCAACGTTAAATAGACAATGTTAATTGTGGGTGGAGTGGGGCCATGGTGTAGACTGTCTACAGACAGTCTTGTTTCTGTACCTTCCTCTGCCAAGTCTCTGCCTTGTACCCAAACATTCTCCTGATCTCTGGCCCATCCTCTCCAGGACCTGCTCTGTTTCTGTCCCTCCAGTGGATTCTCCCAAACACTGCCTTGTCTCTGCCTCTCCTGGCTTTCATGTCTCTGCCTCTTCTCCTTCAGAATATCCCAAGCAAATGAAAATTCATTAGTTAAGAAAGATGAAAAAGAAAGAACCCGAGAAATTTTAGATATGTTTAGTCTAACATCTGTTGCAGGGGAGCTGCTGGAGCATTTTCAACTGATTAGAGCCATGGTGGTTTGGTAAAGGAGAAGCCTAGCATGACCTACCCGCCTTGCTCCACACCAATCACCCCGCCACCACATCTCTCTCTGGCGGACTGTTCTCTGTGGGAAGTTCTCACTGCGCAGACTCGGCACGCCGCAGCTTGGGGACAGTGCGCCCGCGCAGGAGCCTGGGCCGGAAGTGAAGTCGTGGTTGCTGTGGAGCAGCGGAAATGACGAATGTTGTCTGCGCGGCGGTTGGAGAGGGGATGGAGGAGGAGCAGAAAGAGAATCTTCCGAGGGCCGCGGATAGCGGCCTGGGCTCAGGCCAGGTGAGAGTACCCGGAGTCGCATGCAGGGACTGTGGAGCGGAGCTTCGTGACAAAGCGGGGACCTGCCCGAGGGAGAAGGACAACAACCGCAGCTGGGAGCCCCCCCCGCCCCCCATCTCGAACCCCGGAGCAACTCCTCCCCTCAAAACCCGGCGAATCCGCGCCAAAATCTGGAGCGCCCCCAAAATTCGGAGGGTCTCTCTCCCCCCCCCCCCCTGTAAAACCTGAAGCCAAACGCATTTTTACACTCTTGAAACTCAAGCCTGTAATGTAGGCTGAATTCCAGTGCAGTACTGAAGGAGTGCTGTACTGTCAGAAGTGCTGCCTTTCAGATGAGACAGTAAACTGAAATTCCTCCTACACTCTCAAGCTGACACAAATGGTCTCTCACCATTGTTTTGAAGAGGAGCCAGGGAGTTTTCCCTGTCCTCCAGGCCAATGGTTATCTCTCAACCAACATCTAAAACAGATTTCCTAGACATGTTCTGTGTGCTACATTACTATATGTAAATTGGCTACCATGTTTCCTACATTACAACCGTGACTGCTGTTTCGTTGGTTGTAATTGTTTTGAGACATCCTGTGTGAAATACACTCCGTAAATGCAATTTATTTTAACATCTAATTTCTTACATTATTGTGAGTTTATTATTCAGTTCAGTACTGTCAGATTAGATTATGTGCTCAAGATCATGATGTTGGAACTTATACCAACAATCTTTGGACACAGGCAAGAGGTGATCTGATTGAAACATTTGATTGTAAGGGCAAATGCTGAGAGGCTGTTTCCCTTGGCTGGAGGGGTTAGAATGAGGGAAGTGTAGTCTTAGGGGGAGGGGCCAGATTAAGATGTGAAACTTCTTCACTCAGTGGATTGTAAATCTTTGGAATTTTCAACCCCAGAAGCTGTGGAAACTCAGTTGGCAGGGCAGCTGGTTTGTGATGCCAACAGCATGGGTTAAATTCCCGTACCAGCTGAGATTATTCATGAAGGCCTGCCTAATCAACCTTGTCCCTTGCCTGAGATGTGGTGATTCAGGTTAAATCACCACCGGTCAGCTCTCACAAGGGAGAGCAGCCTATGGTCAAGGCCAAGGCTCAGCCCAAGAGATTTTTGGGCTTAAAGGCAATAATGGGACATGAGGACAGGTGGGAATTGGCACTGAGATTTAAAGATCAGCATAACTTTATTAAATGGCAGAGCAGGTAGCCTACAGCTGGTCTTGTTCCTTCTCTTTAGACTATCATTGAGCCATTATTAATTATGATGAGTCCACAAGTTTATAATGTGGATGAGACTCTGAAAGTTAAGTTAGAACATTCCAGAAATATTTGAGCATTTTTACTTTTCCTGTCTTTTTATGTGTAGAACACTATAATTTCTTATCATTGGCCAACTGAAAAATGCTGATTTTAAAAAAACTAAAATACTGGAAGCACTCGGCAATCTGTGGAAATCAAAACACAGCAGAAGTATTTCTGGTCGATAATCTTCCATCTGAGCTGGATAAATTGGAGAAACAACTGACTCTTTCCATTATTATTCCTTTCCCTACTTCTGCAATTTCCACTCCCACCACTCTCTAAAGTACTTGCGCTGCTCCAATTCTGGCCTCCTTGTGTATCCCCAGTTTTAATTGCCCCAACATTGGTGGTTGTGCCTTCAGTTGCCTAGGTCTAACATAGAACACAGCCTTTTAATTTCTAACCACTATTCTCTCTCCATCTGAGTGCTTTTTAGATTTGCACATTATTAATAGCCATTATCAATAATTCCACACAAAGTTGGTTTGTCTGAAATTTGCAAAATTGCAACATCTTGACCATATTTCTACTCCCATCTTCATTTTCAGATTAATCTTTAGGTAAGTGTAGGAAAAAGATGGAAGGTCGATTGCAGAAAAATCTAGTGTATAGTTTGAAACTTGTAGGAATGAGAGCGAGAATAGAGGATAGATCTCTGATAGACAAGGGAGTCGAGGGATATGGGGGAGGGGCAGACAAAGTGAAATTGAGACCACAAACAGATCAGCCATGATCTAATTAAATGGCAGAGCTGACTCAAAGGACCAAATGGTATACTCTTGCTCCTAGTGTTCCCTCAGCTCTGAAATACCCTCCCTACACCTCTCTGCATTTCTACATCGCTTTCCTCCTTTAAAATACTCCTTAAAACATATCTCTTTGATCAAGTTTTGATCATCTGACTTAATATCTCCTCATATGGCCCAATATCATGCTTCGTTTTATCACGTTCCTGTGAAATGTAGTGCGATGTTTCATTATGTTAAAGGTGCTTTAGAAATATTAGTTTTTAACAAGCACAGGCAAGAAAAGGGGAGGATTGGGCAAAAGGGAAATTGTTGAATTATTTCATAATTTGCAAGATTAATTAATTAGATTCAATGCTTACTTCAGGGCAAGTGACCAGGGTTCCGAATTGAGGAAAGGCGGCACGGTAGCACAGTGGTGAGCACTGTTGCTTCACAGCGCCAGGAGCCCAGATTCGATTCCCAGTTTGGGTCACTGTCTTGTGTGGGGTTTGCACGTTCTCCCCGTGTCTGCGTGGGTTTCCTCCCACACTCTGAAAGATGTGCTGGTTAGGTGCATTGACCTGAACAGGTGCCGGCCTGTGGCGACTAGGGAAACTGCACAGTAACTTCATTGCAGTGTTAATGTAAGCCTTACTTGTGACTAATAAATAAATTTTAACTTTACATTGAGTACCTGAAGCCACATTTCTTGAACCAGTGAAACTGGTGTAAAGTTTTGCAATGTTGGGATATAGCCATAATCAGTCTAATACCTGAATTGACCTCTGAACACAGGATATACACGACCTAATTTCTTTACAGTGTGTTTCACAGCTTGAAGATAATGGTGCTCATATTTAGAACTCATTCTCTCTGAAATATGCTTTTTCTCTGGTATTAAAGGTTCACTCAGTCTGTTTTTTATTATTATTACAAAACCTCTTATACTTTCAGCATCTCCAGTACAGTTATGTACAATTTTCTTGATTATTTATAGCCTGGAGCTATGTTGGTTTAATGACTGCTTCAAATTGCTGAATCCCCAAATATGCTGCATGTCTATCTACATTCTGAGGCTGACTTCTATTTTGAGTAGCATGGCTTGCTGTGCATTAAATTGGGTGACAGATGTTGGACAAATCCCCTGTATACCTCCATCAGTCTGGTTAAAGTGACAGCTGGAGCTGTAGCAATTCATTAATCTACCACTAGACATTCTGAGCTGTCAGTGTCTGTAACTTCATCAGGTAAGTCAGTCACTGGGGGAATCCTATACCTATAGAATCTCTGCTGTTGGAATATAATACAGCATTTTATTTTTGATCATTGTTCATACTATTTTTATAATCATGTGAATTATAGAAGGTGAAACCTCATCTTTCATGCCCCTTTTATAAATTAAAGTTCCAATGAAGCTTAATGATATTGCTACAAATGTAAACAAAATTATTTAGTGGTAATGATGTCCTTGACGATACTTTATTATTCCTGGATGTAAGAAGTGACCAAGCCCAAAGTGAGCAGCATAATTTCTTCCTCATCCACTCGTCCCTTTATGTCCCTCTATTTGTGTCTCTTCTCTCTCTGCTGTCCTCTCTTTCTCACACCCTGCTCAGTCATCAAAGCATTTGCTGACCGACGTTGGCCTTTGATCCTCATGGGATTAATTTTGGACTGATCGCACAAAGATCATGCATAGACCAGATCAGTCAAAGTGCCACCTCCTGTTTCCACAGTAGTGTGATAATAGTTTTTTTTGTCTTGACTGAGAGATAAATATTGACCAAGACACCAAGAATAACTCTCTGCTCGTCTTTGGAATATTGCAGTGGGATCTTTTACACCCACCTGAGAGGACAGACAAGGTCTCAGTTTAATGTTTCATCTAAAAGCCAGCACCTCCAACAGTGCAGCACTCTTAGTGCCATACGGGTGTTGGCCCAGATTTCTGTGCTCAAACCCTGGAGTGGAACTTGAACCCAGTACCTTCTGACTTAGAGCTGAGACTGAGCAATTGTTTAAACAATTGAATGATGCTGGCATTTCAAACCTCATGGCCTCTTTTGGTCTTTGTGATTCCCTTTAGTTTGTCTTGAGCTTGTATCAGCATTGAGAATCCTTCCTGTGACCCTGTGGTGGCAAGAAAATAGCCTCAGCCAGAATGGATGCAGTGTGAGCCCAGCCTTGGTGAATATGTAAAGTTGAACAACTTAAGTATTGCTGAATTGTGCAGAACAATGCTAAAAAGCAGTAAGAATACTTTAAGGTGCTGTACTCTGCTGTCAGGCCCATTAGCAACAAGAGTGTAACTCAGTTCACATGTAGTGCGTTATAGCCAGTGGAGAGAAGAGACTTTCATTTGGCAGCTTGAACCCTTGAGGGAGCGGTCATTGCATCACCCAGTGTGTTCTGTCAGAAATCCTCTACTTTCACTGGAGTTTTATCAACCTCTACTGTACAGCCATAAGGAAAGATAGAGGCAAAGTGAGATCTTACAGGGCAGGAGCATTTAAAGAAATGCAACCTGTCATTTTGTGCTTCTAGCTGTTTTTTTTGGAAAGCACAGTGAATAATGTACCTGGCAATGTCATATGACATAACTTTTCATTTTGTAAGATTACCACATAGGTAACTTGTGCTCATAGACTAGAAGTGCTCATAGAATCCCTACAGTGCAGAAAGAGGCCATCTGGCCCATCGAGTCTGCACCGACCACAATCCCACCCAGGCCCTACCCCCATATCCCTTCACATTTACCCGCTAATTCCTCTAACCTACGCATCTCAGGACACTAAGGGGCAATTTTAGCATGGCCAATCAACCTAACCCGCACATTTTTGGATTGTGGGAGGAAACCCACGCAGACACGAGGAGAATGTGCAAACTCCACACACAGTGACCCAAGCCGGGAATTGAACCCAGGTTGCTGGAGCTATGAAGCAGCAGTGCTAACCACTGTGCTACCGTGCCGCCCTTGTGGGAAGGCAGTGGAAATGTACATGTTGATTTTCTTGCTCGCCCTCTGCTGCATCTGTCTGGTGGGAAAAAAATGTCAGTTTTAACCATCCCCTACTATAATTTGTGTTCTTATTTCTGAGTAGTGCTTCTGAATTGGCATCACGATTTGCTTGTACCATGCAGAGAGCTCTTTACTTTATAAGCTGATTGTGTTGTGAACAAAGCTCACCTGAAATCTGGAAAGAAACCCATACTATACCTGGCGCATAGTGTAAGCTATTGACACCTGTCACTGATTGTTCTGATGTCTATTTATCTTTACTTCAGGTGAAACAGCGCAGTAGACTTGATGGACAAGAGCTGCCAATGAAAGCCACCCCTGCTGCCTATGTTAAAGATTTCAGTGACCCAGTCTACAAAGAAATTGCTGTCACAAATGGCCATATCAACAGGATGTCTCGCGATGAGCTTCGCACAAAGTTAGCAGAGCTCCACCTGGAAACCAAGTAAGCATTTTGGCCAAAAGGGAGAATAAAAGAAGCGAATGAAACTCTAGAGAGAGCTATATTACAGTCTGGTCTTATTAGGATTATGTATTTGTGTGAAGTTGTAAAAATTCTGTTATAGTTGCTAAGTTAACGGAAATAACTCTGCCAGTGGTCATTGAGCAGTGGGTAGGGGTTTGGGAGGCACTGAAATCCAAAATTGTTCTTTTGAAATAACTCAGTGAACGTTTGCCTTATGCCCAGACTAGATCCATGCACAGATTTCCCTTGCTTGTTTCCAAAACCAAGTAACCTTCTGCTGGTCCCATAGCAATAAATTTCTAATGAGTAAACTTTGGCTCTCATAAGTTGCCTTTGCCTCCTTTAGTCCATTGTAACTAGGATTGCCAAACTTTTTGAGGTGGTAGATTTGATTTGTGAAAAATTACAAACCACAGTCTAAGAGGGTCAGAGCCTCAGGGTGGGATTTATATATATATATATATATCATTTGACCTCCATGTCTATTAATTTAAATCTCAAATCTAACCATATTATACTAATTTTTTTGAGTTATTCATATTGCTAACACTGCAGGTAGACAAGTCTCCAGGGCCTGATGGGATATACCCCAGAATACTGAGAGAGGCAAGGGAGGAAATTGCTGGGGCCTTGAGATAAGACTCATGTTCTTTAATAAAACCTCATGCAAGGTGTAAAAGCAGACAATTACTCACAATTTCGAGAGTGTGCGTATTCACGAGGGCAATGGGAAATTCAATAATTTCATGCAAGTATCCTCACTGGCTACAGGGGAGGTCCCAGAGGATTGGAGAATAGCCAATGTTGTTCCTTTGTTTAAGAAGGGTGGCAAGAATAATCCAGGTAATTACAGGCCGGTGAGCTTTACATCAGTGGTAGGGAAATTATTGGAGAGGATTCTTCGAGACAGGATTTATTCCCACTTCGAAATAAGTGGACGTATTAGTGAGAGGCAACATGGTTTTGTGAAGGGGAGGTCGTGTCTCACGAACTTGATCGAGTTTTTCGAGGAAGTGACGAAGATGATTGATGAGGGTAGGGCAGTGGATGTTGTCTACATGGACTTCAGTAAGGCCTTTGACAAGGTCCCTCATGGCAGACTGGTGCAGAAGGTGAAGTCGCATGGGATCAGAGGTGAGTTGGCAAGGTGGATACAAAACTGGCTCGGTCAAAGAAGACAGAGGGTAGCAATGGAAGGGTGCATTTCTGGATGGAGGGCTGAGACAAGTGGTGTTCCTCAGGGATCAGTGCTGGGACCGTTGCTGTTTGTAATTATATATAAATGATTTGGAGGAAAATGTAATTGGATTGATTAAGTTTTCGGATGACACAAAGGTTGGTGGATTTGCGGATAGCGATGAGGACCATCAGAGGATACAGCAGGATATAGATCAGTTGGAGACTTGGGCGGAGAGATGGCAGATGGAGTTTAATCCGGACAAATGTGAGGTAATGCATTTAGGAAGGTCTAATACAGATAGGAAATATACAGTAAATGGCAGAACCCTAAGGAGTATTGATAGGCAAAGGGATCTGGGTGTACAGGTACACAGGTCACTGAAAGTGGCAATGCAGGTGGAGAAGGTAGTCAAGGAGGCATACGGCGTGCTTGCCTTCATTGGCCGGGGTATTGAGTTTAAAAATTGGCAAGTCATGTTGACGCTTTATAGAGTCTTAGTGAGGCCGCACTTGGAATATAGTGTTCAATTCTGGTCGCCACACTACTAGAAGGATGTGGAGGCTTTGGAGAGGGTACAGAAAAGATTTACCAGGATGTTGTCTGGTATGGAGGGCATTATCTATGAGGAGAGGTTGGTGAAACTTGGTTTGTTCTCACTGGAGCGACAGAGGTTGAGAGGAGACCTGATAGAAGTCTACAAGATTATGAGAGGCATGGACAGAGTGGGTAGTCAGAAGCTTTTTCCCAGGGTGGAAGAGTCAATTACTAGGGGGCACAGGTTTAAGGTGCGAGGGGCAAGTTTTAAAAGAGATATACGAGGCAGATTTTTTACACAGAGAGTGATGGGTGCCTGGAACTCGTTCCCGGGGGGGTGTTGGAAGCGGATACGGTAATGACTTTTAAGGGGCGTCTTGACAAGTACATGAATGAGATGGGAATAGAGGGATATGGTCCCCGGAAGCGTAGGGGGGTTTTAGTTAAGTCGGGCAGCATGGTCGGTGCAGGCTTGGAGGGCCAGAGGGCCAAAGGACCTGTTCCTGTGCTGTAATTTTCTTTGTTCTTTGTAAATAACCATAATTATAATAACTTCTGGAGAAATTGATGCAGTGAAAAATTCTTAAATTGCTATTGATGAAATATATAGGTATGAATATATGATGCAATTACTAATTAATCTTTCTCTGTCTTCAATTCTGTATGTAACTCCCTTGTGTTTGCCCATTTTTCACTTTTTCGTCTTTCACTCCCCCCCCCCCAATTTGTTTCTCTCTCTGCCTCTGTTTCACTCTCTCTCCATTTATTTCACCTGCATTCCCTGTGTTCATTCCTTACTTACTCACTGACCTACTTTAGGGGAGTGAAGGATGTGCTGAGAAAGCGATTAAAAAATTACTACAAGAAGCAGAAACTGACTCAGACATTGTTAATCAAGCCAGAGTCTTCAGATACGTACTACGATTACATCTGTGTCATTGACTTTGAAGCAACATGTGAAGAGAACAACCCACCAGAATACTTGCATGAAATTATTGAATTTCCCATTGCCCTCGTGAATACGCACACTCTCGAAATTGTGAGTAATTGTCTGCTTTTACACCTTGCATGAGGTTTTATTAAAGAACATGAGTCTTATCACAAACTAAAGTACCCCACATCCAGTGGCATGCAGTCGCTGTCATGTCAGAAATTGTGGCAGCAAGATTTTACATTGAAGCATGGTATTTCTGATGCAACATTCAGACAGTACTGGAGAAAAGCCAAGATAACATGTTCAATTCTAGGGCTTGAATGCCCTAGTCAATCTTTTGACTCAGACAAGAATGTTACCAAATAAGCCAAGGTGACATTTAATCTCTTTAAAGAAATTGAGATCTTACTGCAAGGCTGTTTTATTTTGCTGGACAGTTCCTTATGTTAAGTATTACTTTTGTCTAAGGTGTGCCTGCCTTTTATCAAACTTTGTTTTCTAAAAATGCAGTTGTGTTCCAGCGGTAGCTACTTAATGACAGCTTGCCAGTGACATTTTTTTAAAATCAGTCGAAATTGCGGCTGAATCATTGCAGAATTGACCACAGCATTGAGAACTGTAACCATAGCATTCTGGGGAGCAAGTTCCAGTTTTTCGCAACCCTATAGGTGAAAAGATGCTTCCTGATTTCACACCTTGATGGCCCAACTCTAATTTCAAGGTGATTCCCTCTCATTTCAAATCACTCTTCTCATTTGTTCTTTGTGGGACCTTTGTGTACAAATTAGATGTTACGTTTGGATGCATCACAGCAAAATATAACTCCAGCTATGGAACATCCTGGGAATGCAAAAGGTCCTACATAAATACAAACCGTTTTTTCTCTTAATTGTCAGGCTGTAGAAGGAAAGATTTCCCAGGATAGTGGAACTGGAAGTACTAACAAAAAAAAATCTCTTTTTGCTGTTTTCAAGGAGGATACATTCCAGGAATATGTCAAACCAGAACTGAAGCCCAAGCTTACGGAATTTTGTACCAAACTCACAGGTATCACACAGGTAATCATATTCAATTAAGAGGAGTTTTAATTTGCTCTGGTATCATTTAAAATTGAGTTTTTAAAAAAGTCCAAATCCTTATTGTCAGATTTTTACTTCAGCTTTTTTCTCCATGTCAGACGATATGAATGACAGTTTTATATTGTCCAATAGAGACATGGTTAGAGTAACGAATGTGAAATTAAACAAAATGAGCATCGCAGCTTTTAAATTGCATATTTTTTGATGTGTTTGTTTATGTTCCTTTTAATTTCAAAGTAGCAGTTTAAAACATACCCTTGTGTGAGCACAAAACATCAATGATTGTCTCAGCCTTTTAAACAGAAATTGAGTAGCATATTCCTCTGGCTAACTAGATTCCTCTTTTGCTGGCAAAATTCTTGTATTGCGCATTGGTCGATTAGCCAAGTGTATCTAAATGTCTAGTTGTTAAATTTCTGTGTCACATATGTAATTTATTTTTCCCCATTCTGTGTTCTTATGTCCACGTTAATATTCTAAATGATTTATGTATAATTGTATAAAAATAGTCGCAGATTATATAACTTTTACGTGGGGACTGAAATATAAATGCACGACTGTTTCAGTCACTCCTTCCAACCACCCCACCAGGAAACTACTAGATCTTGATTTCCTGTGTCCAGCGCCATGAGAGATTGCATATTAATATTCAAAATCTTCCATATAGTGCAGAATTTACTGTCTCATGCTTGCACTGTCACACTTTAGTACTTCCTGCTGCTTAGAAAATATTGTGATTTCTGATTTAATATGAACAACATTGTGGGAGATCTGATGGTCTTAATAAAGCGTTTACAAAGGAGAGACTAAACAAATAATGGGGCTGCGGAATCTGAAGTGACACGTTTTTGTTTAACGTTGGTGAGGGTCATTCTTTCATCCCTGTTAAATGCACTTGCTGTGTTTATGCAGGACATGGTTGACAAGGCAGGGAGTTTCTCAGATGTTCTTCAACGAGTGGTTGACTGGATGAGAGAGAAGGAACTTGGAACCAAATGCAGATATGCAGTGCTAACTGATGGGTATGTAACAAAACTGCATAAAATGCATTAACCAAACAATCATGCTGACAATCATAGAAGAAACAGAATGGATCATTTTGACGTGGCATAGAAATTGCTTTAGAAATGAAACTTCAATTACCATCCCTGCTAATTTGCAGGACAATGTGGCTCAATTACCCTGTGTTCACTGTCCCAGTATGCAATATACAAATTAACCTCCAAACGAGCACTATATACCCCCATGGGTGGCACAGTGGTTAGCACTGCTGCCTCACAGCGCCAGGGACCCGGGTTCGATTCCCGACTTGGGTTACTGTCTGTGCGGAGTCTGCGTGTTCTCCCCGTGTCTGCGTGGGTTTCCTCCAGGTGCTCCGGTTTCCTCCCACGAAATATGTGCTGGTTAGGTGCATTGGCCATGCTAAATTCTCCCTCTATGTACCCGAACAGGTGCCGGACTGTGGCGACTTGGAGATTTTCACAGTAACTTCAATGCAATGTTAATGTAAGCCGACTTGTGACAATAATAAATAAACTAAACTTTAAACTTGATAAGAGAGCTTCACCAGAGCCAATTCTTTTTCAGTATTAAATAAATATCCTGTCATGGATTTCATTAATGCATAATTAATGATTTGCAGTTTTTGACAGCAAAAGGCAAAAAAACAACTAATGCGTCTTTGAGTATGGACTCTTCATCAAAAATATCTTTCTGGTCTAATATCCAGAGCTATTGAGGTGGCTTTCTCCCTTTAAACGTCTGAAATTTATAATTAAATTTCCGAAAACCACTTGGATATGGTTTTAAACCACATGCTCTGTCTTGCATCTATTTAGCATGAAGTGCTTGAGTTCTGGCTTTCTCTATGCAACTGACTAATTCAATATTAAAAACTTATTTTCCCCTCCAATCCTAGCTCCTGGGACATGAGTAAGTTCCTGAATGTTCAGTGCCATCTTAGTAGCATCGAATATCCACGGTTTGCAAAGAAATGGATTAACATCCGAAAAAGTTATGGTAACTTCTACAAGGTTTGTGGTTTGTTTTGCCTCATGTTAAGACTCCAGTTGCGAAATTTTAATTATATTGTACAGCAAGTGTTTTCAAAACCTAACTAATGGACTATCTACCAAACCTCCAGGCTCTGGTGTCCAAATCTTGAAACCCACACAGCGCAGTCCTATTTGTTCTTGTATTTCAAATTGGTTGGTTTGTCCTGTTTGATAATTGTGGCTAATTGATGGATAAATTGTCATATAAATCCTTAATCTATATCTCAAGATCTGATATCAGCAGTTGCATAGATGTGCAATAGAAATAGGAATTTAAACTTTTTAAGTTTAACTTTTTAAGGGTGGCACAGTGGTTAGCACTGCTGCCTCACAGTGCCAGCGACCCGGATTCGATTCCTAGCTTGGGTCACTGTCCGTGAGGAGTTAGCACATTCTCCCCGTGTCTGTATGGGCTTCCTCCGGTGCTCCGGTTTCCTCCCACAGTCCAAATATGTGCGGGTTAGGTGAATTGGCCATGCTAAATTGCCTCTTAGTGTCAGGGGGACTAGCAAGGGTAAATGCATGGGGTTATGGGGATAGGGCCTGGGTGATATTGTGGTTGGTGCAGACTCGATGGGCCGAATGGCCTCCTTCTGCACTGTAGGATTCTATGATTCAAGTATAGCCTGATGCTCCATTGTAGTGTCCATGTATAAGACCTACTCAATCCATTGCCATTAATTTAAAACATATTCTAGGTTATTACTATTGAAAAATAAAACATTGGAGTAATAAATATGGACCGATTGAGATCATTTTGAAACAATCACAATGGAGACCTTACAGTGTGGCTTATAGTCTATGAACATGGTACTTTTGTCATTAACTGGTGAGCATTTAAAGCAAAAGCAAGGGCGAATGTATTCAGAGAGCATTGTCAAAAGTTCACTTTTTGTGTTCTTAAATCAAATGCAATGGGAAGTTTGGGCTGTTAGGAAGGACATTGAATCTGAGTCGTGCAATCATTGGCCTGAATCACTACTTATACAGTTGTGTTACATGGAGCAGTGTGCTAAGGATTAGTCTACATTTATGCTGCAGGTTTTACTGGAGGCCAACTTTAAATTTCCCATACCAGGATGCTTCGTAAACTGTAATGGTTCAATCTATCGACACTAACCTAGAAATTCAGGTGCCCAGTTTTGGGACATGGGGTTGAGCAGAAACCCACCCTGTGTCTGAATGACAATGCCTGAAGTGCCCTCTGTTATTGTGTTGAGGCCTTATTTACATGGAGATGGTGAGAGCGACATCCTGCTCGCAGGTGAAATGCAGATCAGTCCGCTGCTGGCTTAGCTATGGTAAGTGTGGAAGGGAGGAGTGACTGAGTTGACAACTAGTGGTGTCCATCTGGATCTGGATGAAGGGGTTGGTAGAATTTGGTGTCCATCAAGACGGAGTGGTGGGAGTAGCAATTTCAGCAATGGCCTGCATTTTATGAATGTGGGGACTGGCTTTCCCAAGGATTTTTTATGTTTCCAGATTGCGGTGAAATGCTACTGAAACCTGACAGGATTGATGGAATGTGGAGCATGGATTTAGGAAAGTTTAGGCCTTTGATTCAATGGTAATGGTAATGGCAATGGAGACCTACAGTGTTGGGCCTAATGAGCCTGCGTTGGTGCAACTGGGCTAAGCCTTGACCAGTTACTTGATATTTGAAACACAACAGTTAATTATTTTCACTTCTATAATTGGTAGCTGTTCAAGCATTTTAATATTTTTTTTAATACCCAAGAGCTAAACTCAGTGGAGAGATGAAGTAGTCCGATAATGTAATTCTGAAGTCTATGGAAGAGTCTGGTTGTTTTGGAATTGCAGTACATTGCTAATTGCAGTGCCAGTCATGACCCTCAAAAGCACAAGAGGGTCTTTAGCCAATGGAACTCTACTGATTTTAATGGTTTGAAACTTGTTGAGATCACTACAGTTGATAGAATCATTGACATTGAGTGTTTACTGTTTGCAATGCTCACCTTTGTAGCTGAAAGGGCCATTATTATATAGCAGTCTTGGGTCTGCAGGCGTAGGCCAACTAGCCCTTTGAGTTTGTTCCACCAGTTAATCTGATCATGGCTGATTTGTACCTCAACTCCATTTATACACCTTTGAACCGTATCCCTTGCTACCCATACCTGACAAAAATCTGTCAGTCTCGGTCTTGAAAATTTCAATTGACCCAGCATCCACAGTCTTTTTCTCCATTCTCAGTTAACGTTACTGCCAAGGCATTTATTGACATCCCTTGCTTGTTATGATGACTTAGTGGTTTGCCAGGCCATTTCAAAAGGCACTTAATATCCCACCATGTCACAGTGTGTTCCTGGAATTGCGTAGGTCAAGGATAAATGGCAAGTTTCCTTTCCCAAAGGGTATTAGTGAATCAATTGAATTTTTACCACAGTGAGGTGGTTTCCTGGTTGCTATGACTGATATTGTAACTGAACCAGATTGGACTATTACAGATAATCTACATAGCTGAGGAAATTTGAAAATGCCTTATGGATGCTATTGTTGCTGCAGTGTTTGTTGAAATCTAGTGCATACCCATGGGAGTAATCCATTTTTGGGTTGGCAAATGCCAATGCTTCTTCCAGCAGATAAACTTCATACTTTGCAATGCTGTATTTTGATATACCTCAGTGATGTTTGTGTAGAAAGCAGTCCTGTCACTTTGCACTGAATTGGGTTGATTATTACTGCATGACTCATTCTTGCAGGTTGTATTTTTCAAGAAGTTGTGTTGATCCCATTAAAAAAGATTCAACTTGACCTTGAATACATCGGTTTTCCCAACAGACACTTGGGGAAGTTTGAGTGACCCTGGTCCAAGCTTCATTTTGTACAGATTTGTCTTTGGCCATTACACTTGTCTGTTTTTGACGGATGCTGTGGCCATCTGCCTGCAGGTTCCCAGGACTCAGACTAAACTCGCATCCATGCTGGAAAAACTTGGAATGAAGTATGAAGGGCGGCCTCACTGTGGGCTTGATGATTCCCGAAATATCGCTCGTATTGCTATACGGATGCTCCAGGATGGATGTGACCTGCGAGTGAATGAGCGGCTGCATGCAGGGCAGCTGATGAACGTGCCAAATACTTCTCCTCTGGAGAGTGCTCCTCCTCCCTATTCACCATGGCAGAAAATCTAGTCACCAGCAGAACCGTGATGGGGAATCAAACTGGACTAAAATGAGCCTCATTTGCTTTGAGGGAGCAGTGCATTCTGACTATTTGCTGGAAGCTACAAAAGACTCCATTGATTTTTAGAAATTCTCGTTCAGAAGCACCAGCAGGATTTTGTGCCATATTTTTTAATTGAGTTATAAGATTGCCTGATGTTCCAATTGTTCTATAAGGCATAATGTACAGTGTAAAATGCTGGAAAGTGGGGAGATGAATTGGCCAAATTCAGCTTGATCAGTTTGAACCATGCTTTTTTAATATAAAATTACACTTACAAAAGCATTGTTTTAGAATAGTCCAGCTTTGCCTTTTTATAGCTTGTGGAAAATGTTACCTTTAATTACATGTTTCTGGTTCCTTTAATGAAAAACACTGCCCCTTAATTAATAGTTTGACTCAAACATCCTAACATCACATGACATTTCTTTAACTTCAAGGAAGCCAAGAATCAGCTTTATGCAATCTTAAGCTTTATCATGAACAGGAGTATTCTTATTTCTCTCACATTAGGTAGATGAACCCCACATAGTCATGGTATAGTTTTCTCTGCTGTGCTAATGTAGCAAAATAAAATGCACAGCAGAGGAACATTTGCTCTCTTCCCCCCTCACACTTATGAAACCTTTTGTTTGCTACAGTATGATTGTTCTTTGATAATTTGTATCCTAAAGTCTTTGATATCACTTTATGCCAATTTGAATATGTACATTCCTCTGGTACAATAATATTCCAATGATTGGGGTATTAGATTTTGTATTACACACTTAATATTTATTTTTCCTTTGCACATGCCTTGCCACATTTTAATATCTTATGCAATTTCTGATGGTGACTGAAAAAGCAATCGAATTTCCCTTGGCGGAGCCACTCTGCACTTGCACAAGAGCATTGGAGGCTGTCATGCCTTTTGACTTTCCCATCAAGCGGAAGCTCATGGGAGAGAGCTGTACCATGCTACAAATGCGAATCACAGCACTTGTGCCTCTGATAGTTCCATTAGCTATGAAGGTAAATTCAACTCCTCGTTCTCAGTGGGAGTGGTATTCAGAGAGGGCAGGGTCAGCGATAAGGGCACAACACTAGCAGCATTTTTTCAATCTACATGGTTCCCTGTTGGGAGTGCTGAATTTATTCTTTGATGTTGTTTCTTTTCTCCATGTGAAAGTTTAAGTAGATTATAACTTGTTACATCCGTTCAGTGCCTTTGTTTAGTTTTGTTAATTAAAGGCTAAGCTTTAAAAGTTTTTTAAAAATTCACTGCGTACACTTTATTCTGGTTTTTGATTTATAGAGGACACTTTTCATATTAAGGGCTGAATAACTGATATAAAAGTGGTTCTTGTCTACCACTAGCTCCTATGGTGTGACTGACTGGAACTTAAACAGGTAACATTGTACTGTTGCACAAAACTCTTTGTCAGGATAATCCAAGCAGGACTGAGCTCCTCTCATCAGATAAGTGTTCCCTAGAATTTTGTTTTTAGACCACTAGAAACCTACAAAATTACCCAGCGTACTGAATAGAAAGAATCCACACTCAGTTCTACTCCTCCATGTTCCACTGGAGTGCTAGGCTGGTGGAGTGTTAAATTGGTTTTGAACTACCCTTGCCAGAATTGTTGCCATGGAGCCATCTCAACTGCGCCAAGGAGTATGCCTCTTAGCAAATAACAAGCTCTTTCCTGATTCCTTTTAACATTTTTCCCATGTTAATACTTGTTCATTACCATTTTGTAAACAATCCGTAACAACTGTCAAAGGATAGAATAGTCCCACATTGACCTTTCATAGAGAAAAATGTGTTCAAACATTGTACCTCTTTCAAGCCGAGGGCATGAGCACCCTTTCTATTAAACTTAGCCTGCCTGTACATGGTGAGAGTAGGCTGATCAATCCCTGGAATGATAGTGGATAAACTTACAGCGCTCCTTTCAGAGTATCACTCACCTGTTTGGTAGATTTTACAATGCTATTATAATCTCTACTTTCATCAACTTAGTTTTGTAAAGGGGCTTTAATGTAGCAGAAAGTCCCAAGTTATATTAGGTTTCAGGGGTGAACGCTAAGAGTATTGGGATGTTCCTGAAACTGGACTTGGAGGTATGTTTTAGCAGTAGGGTAAATTGGAGATGGAGACAGAATATTTTTAAGATGGAAGTGCGCTGTCTGTGGTGAACTGATGTGGATTTTATGGTCATTGAGGTTGCAAGCTGTCAAATTGGCATTTAAATGTGAATGTAACCAGTGGGTGAACACAATAGCCTCTGTCCTAACATTACAAATATTATGGCTCCCTGTGACTGGATTTCACCAAACAAATCAGGGTTGGTGCAAGTGAAGTAAAGTTGGTTATTCTCAATACACATATAAAAGCTAACTTCCATACTCATGGATCATATGACAGAGGAGGTGGTGTGAGAAAAGCAAATTGAGGAAGAATTGGAGGGGGTCAAGGAGACCGGGGGGAAAGCCTTTGCAGCAAATATATTGGTTAGAAACCCTACAGTACATAGAAACCCTACAATGCAGAAAGAGGCCATTTGGCCCATCGAGTCTGCACTGACCACAATCCCACCCAGGCCCTACCCCATATCCCTACATATTTACCCGCTAATCCCCCTAACCTACACATCTCAGGACACTAAGGGGCAATTTTTAGCATAGCCAATCAACCTAACTCGCACATCTTTGGACTGTGGGAGGAAACCGGAGCACCTGGAGGAAACCCATGCAGACATGAGAATATGCAAACTCCACACAGACAGTGATCCAAGCTGGGAATCGAACCCAGGTCCCTGGTGCTGTGAGGCAGTAGTGCTTGCCACCGTGCCGCCCTGTTGTTGGCTTTAGTAGGGATACAATGTGTAAGGGTAGTAACTAATAGTAAAGTTTATTTATTAGTCACAAGTAGGCTTAAATTAACACTGATGAAGTTACTGTGATAATCCCCTAGTCGCCACACTCTGGCGCCTGTTCGGGTACACTGAGGGAGAATTTAGCATAGCTAGTTCACCTAACCAGCACGTCTTTTGGTCTGTGGGAGGAAACCAGAGCATCTGGAAGAAACCCACACAGACACGGGGGGGAGCATGCAGACTCCGCATAGGCAGTGACCCAAGCTGGAATCGAACCTGAGTCCCTGGCGCTGAGGCAGCAGTGTTAACCATTGTAACACGGTGCTGCCCCCTAATAGATGGGGAAAAGAAATGCTGGATAAGGACGGTGTAGACGCACCACGTCAAGAAGGGATAAAGGCACCCCACCCCAGTTCCTGCCTCATCACTAACAATGTTGGAATATGAAGTGAATGGGCGCCAGATTATACTACGATCAACTGAATTTGGGTGACATAATTCCAGAACCTGAGTGAGGTTTGTGATCTTTTTGGGATTTGAGTGTTGGTGGCAAGGTCAGCATTTATTGCCTATTCCTAATTGCTTTTGAGAAGGTGAGAGTGAGCCACCTTCTTGAAGCACAACAGTAGGTACACCCACAGTGCTGTTAGGGAAGAAGTTTCAGGATTTTGTACCAACAGCAGTGATGGGATAGCATTATAGTTCCAGGTCAGGAGTGTACGTGGTTTGAAAGGGAACATGCAGGTGGTGGTCTTCCCATGCGTCTGCTACCCTTGTTCAAGGTGATCACAGAATTGGAAGGCATATAACTATTACCATGCACTAATGGTATAGGGATTGAGGGGCAGTTGTGTTTGATTTAATTCTAGATTACATTTATATTTTTGTCAAACCATTATTTCCCTGCTGGTCTTATTTTTTGATGATCAAGTGGACGGTTATGTTCTTGGATGATGTTTCTTGAATGTTGGAGCTGCACCTATCAAGGTAACTGGAGAGTATTTCTTCACACTTCGGACTTATGCCTTGTAGATGGTGGCCAATCTTTGGGGAGTCAGGAGATGCACTACTTGCAGAGTGTAAAGAATTCAAAGCAGGCTTTTAAAGAATGAGGTGATTTTCAAGAGGAGTGATTGAAGATATAAGCATACATTCGACTGAATGGAGAAAGAAGGTAATTTTGGGAACTACTTTAAACATGTTGGATGGTCTGCAGAAAATGGGGATCAAAAACAAGGAGATGCCATATGTTAAAGCAATGTCATTCACTTGGAATTTTCGGATCAAAATTGAATTTGAAGAAAAGCAAACGCCTATATGAAAATTTTAAAAAGGGGCGACATGGTGGCACAGCGGTTAGCACTGCTGCCTCACAGCTCCAGGGACCCGGTTCAATTGCGGCCTCGGGTGTCTGTGTGGCGTGTGCATGTTCTCCCCGTGTCTGTATTGGTTTCCTCCCACAGTCTAAAGATGTGTGGGTTAGATTGATTGGCCATGCTAAATTGTCGCTTGGTGTCAGGGGGATTAGCAGGGTAAATACGTGGGATTGTGGAGGTAGGGCCTGGCTGGGATTGTTGTCGGTGCAGGTCTGATGGGCCTTCTGCACTGTAGGGATTCTATGAAATACACAGGAACCAAATAAGCATAGGTTTAGTTTTTGTGGGGAAGGTAAGTCAAAGAGGGCTGAGAAAAAGGACTTTGGGTTCGGGAGGATGGAGACTTTTGAAAGACAGACTTGGATTCATTATTTATTTATTTGTGCCACAAGTAGGCTGACATTAACATTGCAATGAAGTTACTGTGAAAATGCGTTTGTCACCACACTCTGGTGCCTGTTCAGGTACACCGAGGAAGAATTTAGCTTGGCCAATGCACCTAACAAGCACATCTTTCAGACTGTGGAAGGAAACCAGAGCACCCGGAGGAACCTATGCAGACACCGTGGAGAACGTGCAAACTCCACACAGACTGTGACCCAAGCTGGGAATCGAACTTGGGTCCCTGGTGCTGTGAGGCAGCCATGCTAGCCACTGTGCCTAGCATCTTTGAGCGCAGGATATCCCAAAGCCAATTATGTACATTTGAAGTGTTGTCTTTGTTGCAATGTAGGACATGCAGTAGCCAATTTTGCACGGCAAGGTCCCACAAACAGAAAAATGATACCAGATTATCTGTTTTAATTGGTTGAAAGGTAAATGACCATGAGCCAGGACTAACTCCCCATTCTTTGAAACAGTGCTGCCAGTGGATCTTTTACATCCACCTGAGAAGGAAGACAGGGTCTCTGTTCAACACCTGATCCAAAAAATGGCACCTCTGGATTTGTTGGACTTGATTCTGTCCTAAGTCAATTATGGGGATTCAATGTAATTTGAATTTTTTTCCCACCGTTTCCACCAGTCAAAATAATGTACCATGCAAATTGGGACATGTTTGATGCACATTCTAAACATAAAAATGCTACATTAGTTGTAACTATTGAGCATATTCCTTTAAAACCCAGCAAGACGGTGATTACTCATAGAAGAACAATGTATCCTGGCCACTACTATAAGTAAGGAATACATTTCTTGGGTTTATCACTAGACTATTAATCCAGAAACTCAGCTAATGTTCTGGGGACCCGGGTTCAAATCCCGTCACAGCAAATGGTGGAATTTGAATTCAATAAAAATAAATCTAGAATTAAGAATCAACTGATGACCATGAAACCATTGTTGATTGTCAGAAAAACCCATCTGGTTCAGTAATGTCCTTTAGGGAAGGAAATCTGCTGTCCTTACCTGGTCTGGCCTACATGTGACTCCAGAGCCACAGCAATGTGGTTGACTTTCATCTGCCCTCTGGCAACCAGGAATGGGCAATAAATGCTGGCCAGCCAGCGATGCCCATATGCCACAAATGAATATCAGAGGAACTGGTTACGCAATGGAATCCCCTCAACTAAAAGACAATAACTAAAATCTATAATGTGCCTCCTCTGGATTTCAAGCCAGCACTGCTTCCACCGTCGTCTTCTGTCAATAGTTTGATGCTATTATGAGCAGCTTGTGGATTTCAAAATCAGCTGCACTAGTCAGAGGTTGTGGGTTAAGTCCCACCCAGAAACACAACACTAAATGTCTACAACAGTGACTCCAATGTAAAATGACTTAATCAGTTGTAAAGTGCTTTGGGATGTCCTGAGGTTGTGAATGATACATAAATTCAAGTGTTCTTGATGTTTTAAGCAGCATGCAATAATCCATTATCATCGGCAAAGTCAATTTTCCACTCTGGAGCAAACATTCATATTGTAAAAAAGGGCCCAGTATAACCACTGATGTGTTACAATTGATGCATCAGTTCAGAAAAATGCCTTGAGCAACATTAACACTCGAGGATTGTCCAGATTTCATTTGAGTGCTTCTAGTAAATCTCCACTCATTTCACATCTATCATCTTTCAATATCTTACACACTGGATCACTTGTCCATCATTTTTACTGTACAAGTTGAAAACATGAGCCAACTTTTAGGATTTAGATGTTATTTGAATATACCAATTAAGTTTAGTTTTGCTGGGAAGAAAACCCTGAGAGAAAGGTTAGGGTTATTTTTTGGGTGGCACAGTGGTTAGCACTGCTGCCTCACAGCTCCAGGGACTTGGGTCACTGTCTGTGTGGAGTTTGCACGTTCTCCCCGTGTCCGTGTGGGTTTCCTCCGGGTGCTCCGGTTTCCTCCCACACTCCAAAGATTTGCAGGTTAGGTTGATTGGCCATGCTAAATTGTCCCTTAGTTTCCCGGGATGCGTAGGTTAGAAGGAGTAACAAGTAAATATGTGGGGTTACGGGGATAGGGTGGGATTGTTGTCCGTGCAGACTTGATGGGCTGAATGGCCTCCTTCAGCACTGTAGGGATTCCATGAACAGAAGACTTAAGCCAACTCAGTATGTGTGAGCCACGTCAGTGATCTGCTGCTAAACAATCTCCAGAGGCCATGCTAAGACATTGCCACTGGTGATGAGGTTACAATACGTCAGAATTGAGAGTATCTCTTGTATTTTATGATGAATGAATTGGCAAGAAAGGGGAGGTGGTGGTGCAATGGTATTGTAACTGGACTAGTAATCCAAAGAGCCAGGGTAATGCTGTGGGGACCCGGGTTCGAATCTCATCATGGCAGATGGTGAAATTAGAATTCGATAAAAATAATTCTGGAATTAAACATCTAATAATGACCATGAAATCATTGTCGATTGTTATAAAAACCCATTTGGTTCGCTAATGTCCTTTGGAGAAGGAAATTCCAGATTTCACAACAATGTGATTGGCTCTAAAATGCCCTCTGAAATGGTCTAGCAAGCCACTCAATTCAAGGATAGTTAGGAATGGGCAATAAATGCTGGCCTAGCGATGTCCACATCCATGAATTAATTTAAGAAATTGAAATAATTCTGGCCATTGCTTTATTTTTTGTACATGGCCCAGCCAACTGAGTTGTTGCTGACTCTCAGGCAAACATGTTGGGGATTTCTGTGTTGATCGAGTGTCAGGTTTGCTTAGTTGCACGTTTGAGGTGCTGAGGTCAAGTCTCACTCCAGCTCATTATGAGTTTGACTCTTCAGTGCAGGACTCTGGGAATGCTGCAAAGTTGGAGGTGCTGTCTGCTGGGTGACGCGTAAGGCCTTGCCCACCTGTTCATGTGGATGCAAAAGATCCCAAGGAGCAATTTTGTAATCCAATAGTGGGGCTCACCTCTCCTACTGTATAAATTGCATTCCACAGTCTTCCCATTAAAATGCATTTTTGTTTCACAACAGTCGCCACATGGTGTGTGTTGGATATACACTGATCCTAGGCATCTGCAGATGCTGCCTTGGAACCACCAAATAAGAAATGGGCCATTCAGCACTTTGAGCCTGCTCAGCATTCATTGAGAGCATGGTTGATTTTCTGCTTCAACACCATTTTCCTGCTCTATCCCTGTACCTCTTGATGTTTATAATATATAGAAATCTATTGAGCTCAGTCTTGAACATACTCAATGACTGAGCCTTCCCAGCCCTTTGAGCCAGAGAATTCCAAGGATTCACCACTCTGAGTGATAAGTATAGGTTGGCTACGGTTTCACCTTTCACCAACTCACTATTGGGAAAATAATGTGCTTCAATTTTTTTGACTTTGGCATCCCTCTGTCTCAGGAGACGATGGACTGAGACCAGGAAGGGTGTATGTCCCTTCTGTATTCAACTCGGCCAACATTGTCTACCTGAATCATTGCAGGAAAGGATGTCCCGAGGCATGGTACATTGGGGAGACCATGCAGACGCTACGACAACGGATGAATGAACACCGCTCGACAATTGGGCCATCATCATGTTAGGGTGAAATCGAAGTGATGGACACAAAATGGTTACCTGGCACACAAAATGGACTCAGGGAAAGGACATTAAGAGGCACTGACTTTGGGCACAGTTACACAAAGAGTTAAAACCTGTAGTGTCTAAATTGCTGCAGGAAACTGGTCAGACCTTGAGGCACCTTAAGACAAGAGCAGACCCAGAACAATGAGTTTGATAAGATCAGCCACTGATGGGGACATAAATACGCAAATGTATATATCGAAACCAGTCATTAAAACAGGACATAACTGCATAAATGTATCCACTCTATGTACAATGATGTGTTAACTGTCGATGTTCATATCTGTCTACTCAACTTGTAACGATGTGCTAACGGCTAATGTCCGTACTGTCTATTATCTAAAAAGTGTAAAAGATGCTCAATTATCATTGTGTAGTTGAGAAGGGAGCTGCCAAGTACTGCGGAGTACCAGTGCTCTCTCCCAAAGCTTTGTCCGAAATAAAACTGTTTTGTTGAACTTCCAAGTCTGACTCCGAAGTGGTAAATTTCCCACAACAGTCATACTGAACAGAACGGATTACTGCAAAGAAGTGTACCGACAACTGAACAACGAGGAACACTACAGACAGTTACCCGCAGATCCGACCAAAAAACACACAGACTGATCAAAACCTTTGATCCGGACCTTCAGAGCACCCTCCGTGCTCGCATCCCACGTACTCCCCACGTTGGAGATCTCTACTGCCTCCCAAAAATACACAAGGCAAACACACCCGGCCGTCCCATTGTATTGGGCAATGGGACCCTGTGCGAGAACCTCTCCGGCTACGTCGAGGGGATCCTGAAACCCATTGTACAAAGAACCCCCAGCTTTTGTCGCGACACCACAGACTTCTTACAGAAACTCAACATACATGGAGCAGTTGAACCAGGAGCACTCCTCGTCACAGTGGATGTCTCGGCACTCTACACCAGCATTCCCCACGACGTTGGCATTGCTGCAACTGCCTCAGTATTCAACGCCGACAACTGCCAATCTCCAGCTGCAATTTTACAACTCATCCGCTTCATCCTGGACCACAATGTCTTCACCTTCAACAACCAGTGCTTTATCCAGACACATGGAACAGCCATGGGGACCAAATTCGCACCTCAATATGCCAACATCTTCATGCACAGGTTCGAACAAGACCTCTTCACCGCACAGGACCTTCAACCGATGCTATACACTATCTGTAACCCCCACGACTTGCCTGGGCTTGCAAAATCTCACTAACTGTCCCAGCTGGAGACAATACACATCTCTTTAACCTTTGCTTAACCCTCTCTCCACTCACATTGTCTGTACCTTTAAGACTTGATTACCTGTAAAGACTCGCATTCCAACCATTATTTTGTCAATTGAGTTTGTGTCTTTATATGCCCTGTTTGTGAACAGAACTCCCACTTACCTGACGAAGCGGCAGCGCTCCGAAAGCCAGTGGCTTTTGCTACCAAATAAACCTGTTGGACTTTAACCTGGTGTTGTGAGACTTCCTTCTGTATTGAACATCATCTGCTGTGGCTATGGTGATGCACGAGTGTGGCCCCTCCTGTGTTTATACTTCTCTGTTTCGATTTCTATGTTTGTTTCTGCAGCTGGCACAGATGAATAGCATTGGCCTATGGTTGACTGATGTTTTTCCTCCTTTTCCGCCATCTGGTCTTTTGACCTCTGCTTTTTCCATATCTTTCCTGGTTGTTTCTTTCCAACTCCTCTGGCCAGCAGTGAGGATATCCTATCCAGTAACTCCAACCTTGATCAACCGGAGATTGCACCTATGGGTATCCTTGTTTTGCAGACGTGGTTTAGCAGTTGGTCTCCTGCGGATAGTAAGCTCGCCAGTGGGTACATCTTTGGGGATGTGGCCACGTCACCCAGCCAACTGAATCGTTGCTGACTCTAGGACAAACATGCTGGGAATTCCTGCAGCCTCGCTGCTGTAAAGGAGGGTGCTGAGATCACAAGCTTTATAAATACAGAGCTTTGTATTTTCACTTAGTTTGCTGTTGATTCACACTCAAATTCTCAACTTTGACATGACAGCTGAGGCCTTGGAGATCCTGGTGTTGATTTCAGCATCAAGAGACAGGCTGCTGGCAATTGATGATCTTGAGTTTTCCCCTGCCAGGAGAACTTGCAGTCTTTCCCTTTAAGGGATCCACTTTTAGCTAGCTTTGCCTTTTACAGTGCAACAATGCCCACGTTGTTGATCACGGTTATCTTGTGTGCATCATCGGGAAGGCCAGGATGATTTGTTGCAGCTTGTGATGCAAAACACTGGTGACTTCTTTGTTGAGTTTGTTTTGCCTGGTGCAAAGATTAGCAATCTGCCTGTGGAGAAATGACTCTCTGAGCTCCAAGTGCTCATTGAAGCTAACAGGCTCTGACTGGTCAACAGCTAACTGACTGGGAGCTGCCAGGCTTGAGGTGGGTGGTAGCTATCCAATCAGATGTGATGACCTTCCACTGTCGCAAGTAACCCCAGTGCTCATGCTCTATGCTAAGCAAGTGAGGGCTTATAATTGGTAACTGTTTCTTCTCGTATTGTGCCAAAGTAAATCACGAAGCTGTACTGTCCTCTGCAGGATGCAGCCTGGGCAAATAGTATGGAGACCCTGAGTTTCCAAGCTTCAATGCCTCCCCCTCCCCTCCTTTCAGCATTGCTAGCATTGAGCAGAGGAAAGGATGAAACCAGTACTGTTTGGTACCAGCTGTGCTGCAGGAGTTGCTGGAAAACTGTCAGATACATGACATTATCAACTACTAACTCCTCTCGAGAATTTCTGTCAGGGTTTAGTTCCTTAACCGCCTTCTCCCAAGACACCTACAAGGCGGTAGGGCTATTAAACTATAGCTGAGGGTCTGATTCATGGGCACCAGGGTGTAACCACACACCAATGGACCTGTATGCTACGTGTCTGGGGGTCAGGCCACCTCCGAGTCCCCTGTAGTTTAGTATGTGTCTGTGAGGTTCCCATGGGGAGGCACTACACAGGGCTTGCTGATGAAGAGGTTATGTATTGGTGGGAGAAGTCTATGCACTTGTCTCTCTTTTCACAATAGTTTTGCTGTTAGCCAGCGGTGAGAGCTGAAAACAAAAGGTGACAAGCAGATTGACCACTACACACCACCCACTACACTAACACACTTGATGCATCACATCAACTGGAGACACCAACAGACTTCTGTGCCCTCCCCTATACTGAGATCCTTGACCTCACCCTACCAACATTATCAAAAGGTCACTATTGTAACAGGGCTGTTGGAGAACGTAGTGCTGTTTTAATTAAAAGTTGCTGATATACCTGGGATCTGCTACATGAATATGCTTACTTGGCTTCCAATATATCTGGAACATTTTGTATTGTATGTGAATTATGGGCTCTTTGCAAAACTGTCATGTGGCTAAATGCTTCTTTTCAGTCGAGATTCTTCTATAAATATCTTTGCTTTAAATAGTATTGTTTTTGTTTCTGTATCTTCACAACATCCCCCTCGAGAATAGTGTGATTGTAGAGGGAGATTTGACAGGCTCATTAACATTCTGAGAGGCTACAATGTGAATGATCCTACTATGGCCATAATCATCTTTATCCCTTTATACAGGCTGATAGTGTGGGTAGTCCCAAATGACAAGAGGATTTTACTGCTTCTGACATCCCACGCAATGAGGGATGGGTTGTTTATGGGGGGAAGGAAGTTCAAAATCCTACCCCGACCCGAACCAGATGTGAATATCCTGCTGGATGCAATTCACTTAGTGTACTACATGCAGTTCTGGTCTCCATATGATAGAAAATATGCAGAAGGCAGGAGAATAGGCAGTAAAGATTATAAGGAAGATTACAACAGTTAAGAAAAGGCAAATGCCAGGAAAGATTAAACAGGCTGAACCTTTTTCTCTCTGGGAAAGAGATTAAGGGAAGACCAATTAAACAAGTTTAAAGTTAAGAAGGGGTTTAATAGAGTGGATTTGGAGAAATTGTTTCTTGCGGGTGAGTCCTCAGAGTAAACCAGACTGTTCACAACTTTAGTGTCCTATTTGATCTTGAGGTGAGCTTCTGACCGTAGATCTGTGCCAGCATTCAGACCATCCATTTCCACTTCCATCCTGCCTCAGCTCAGCTGCTGCTGAAACCCTCATTCATGCCTTTCTTATCTCTAGACCTGACTATTCTAACACACTGTTGACTGATTTTCTTTATCCTTTCTTCTGTAAACATGAGATCATCTAAACTTTGCTGTTCGAGTCCTTAATCATCAAGTCCCATCATCCCTGTGCTTGCTGACCTACAGGGGATCCTGGTTAAACAAAGTCTCAATTTTAAAATTCTCATTCCTGTTTTCAAATCCTTCCATGACCTCACATCTCCCTATCTCTGTAATCTCCAGCCCCACAACCCTCTGAGATATCCGTGCTCATCTAATTCTGGTCTACTGAGCATTCCCAGTTTTAATTGTACCACCATTGGTGGCCATGGTTTCAGCTGCTAGGCCCTAGGAATTTAGGGCCTATGGAATGGAGGAGGAATGGAGTTGGTAGCAAGAGAATGGAGTTCAGGGTGAGGGCCAAAGGCACCGGCCCAAAACTTATGACCAGAGTCAGAACTCCTGTGTCCGACTCTGATCAGACAGAAAAGTAGCCATTTAGCTGCATATGTTGACTTCTGGTGGAGGATCCTGCAGAACACCTTCAGCGCAGGAATCCTCGCAGCAAGGAGTATCAGCACAGAAGCCATATCCCCTTTTTATGGCACTAGTTGCTGTATTCTGGGAAGTGTTTGAAGGTCCCCAAGCTTCTTAATGTGTTAGTGTATGAGTGGACATGTAGGTGGGTGTGATAAGTGGCGATTGGATAGGGAGTTAAGTGGGTGAGGGGGTAGTTGAGTCGGGTCAGTAAGGACTGTTCAAATGAGTTGGAGGTTTTTTCAGAGGGACCTGGGGAGCACGGGAATTGCCCATCGCAAGTTCAGACTTCTTACAGAGTCCTTGCATTGGGATTTCTGCAGGTTCCCAAGGTGCATCTTAATGACACAGGCATGTGTTTAGGACACTCATTTTAATTTGTTTGTTTTGAAGTTTTAGTTCTTTTTATATATTTACTTTAATTAATAAACCCTATCCCCAATATGCTTTACTACTGCTACTATAAAAACCTTATTATGAATAAAACTTTACAATTCCCAATAAATTGTACCAATATTTAAAAGATAAATAAACAAATTACTCATCAACCAAGCACTTACCTGATTCCCTGCGATGACGCACTTGATTTTCTCCAAATCTGATTTGTCCACAAACTAAGACACACCAACACCAGCATCAACACTGTCACCAGCATCACCATCACCAACACCATCACCAACAACACCAGCATCACCAACACCATCACCAACAACACCAGCATCACCAACACCATCACCAACACCAACAACATCATCACCATCACCAACACCATCACCATCATCAACATCATCACCAACACCACCACCAACATCATCACCATCACAACACCACCAACACCACACCACCAACACCACCACCAACATCATCACCATCACAACACCACCAACACCACACCACCAACACATTACCATCACCATCACATCACCATCACCAACACCACCAGCATCACCATCACCAATAGCATCATCATCACCAACACCACCAGCATCACCAACACCAGTCAACACCACCAGCATCACCAACACCAACATCACCACCAACACCATCACCAACACCATCACCACCAACACCATCACCACCAGCATCACCAACATCATCACCAACACCACCAGCATCACCATCACCAACACCACCAGCATCATCATCACCAACACCGTCACCACCAGCATCACCAACATCTGTCACCATCACCAACACCATCACCAAGACCATCACCAACACCAGCACCAACACCAGCACCAACAGGACCAGTGTGATTTTTAAACTTGTATGAGTATTAACCCTTTCAGTCCCCCCTTTGGCCATTGGGTGACCACCCAAAAAGCCAAGTATGATGTTGAGAATACCATTCCCAATCCTTCGGGTGGCCAACCATCCAAATGTTGAGAGGGATCCCAAACGATTCTGCTGCAAATTTCAGCTTATAACTTCTCCCCTTCTTTTATTCAGGGCGTCATGGGAACACTGCCCCTGTCCCTACAGTTGTCCTCTCCTGATTATTCCCCACTAATTGGTTTTGTGGTTCCCTGCCATTACCTGAACAAATACATCCCACCAATGGTTTGTTCCTGATCGATTCAGTCTGTTGGCGATCTAGGTGGATAGGTTCACTTGTTTTCATCTCTTATGGGTCTGTTCTTTGAAGCGCCTGACATATTAATGGGTAATTTTCATAGCCTCTCGTATGGCCTGTCGGACCACTTTCTCCAGTGTCTTGTCAGTGTATGAATCATCCCACCAGCCACCAAATGTGTATTCCACCTAAAAGAGGCCAAATGTGTATTCCGACATTTTGCCTGGCAAGTGGAACCCTCCCACAGTCAATGAGCCTGTCACTTGGAGACAAAAACTGTGATTGCTTTCACAAAGCCAACCCCCTCCCCACCCCGAGATGATCTCTGTCTCCGCGGTGATTATGCATCACGGAGTGGGGCCCACCTGCACTGCTTTAAATGCCTCCTTCAATGGTGAGATATCAAAGATATGCCGGTGTTCCTGAGAGGTTCGAGGCTCCGACAAGCACACACTATGTAATGCTCTGATTTTGAACAGCATTTTGTCATGCTCACATATGCCAGGCCCTCCTTATGGGTCATCTATCCCCCTTCTTCTGTCTTTAATGATTCAAATCTGTAGCTATCCTTAAAGATCTCATTGGACGTACTTTCCTATGGTACAGCCATAATGAATGATATAGCCCCCTTCACTGGACCTTCTCTTGGTCGAGTGACAGTCTGTCCCGTGAAAGTTGAGAAAGTTTATTTTTGCACAGGCAGACAAATAAATGTTGAGGAGTGGTTCCTGGGTGGGATTGTGGTCGGTGCAGACTCGATGGGCCGAGTGGCCTCTTTCTGTACTGTAGGGTTTCTATGATTTCTATGATTTCAATGTCAGACCTAACCTCACTTATCCGATCTCTGATGAGATTATTACACACCCGCTCTTTGTCTTGGGCCTCAGTGGTCTTAATTATCCCTTCAATTACATGATTAAATGTTTTTAGGAGTGCCTCACCCTGTAGGTCTACAGCAGTGAGTGCATAAGGGTTCCATAGGCTCCATACTGTGGTCCCTTCTGAGGCAAACCAGGACGAATAGCTATTCAGTTCAGACAATTGTACTGAATTAACTACCGAGTTTGCACTCCAAACAATCCTCCCATACCTCCCTGCTCTATCTCATATCTATGGTTCAGGTGCAATTCTGTAAGTATAATCATCAGTGATTCCCTGCAGTTGCACTTCTGCCAATTTAATGGCATTAGGATGATGGTGACATGTTGAAACGTAATATTATTAATAACCCAAAACATTGTAGGTTACCCCTAGAGATATCATTGTCACGCCATATAGTAAAGTTTAGCTTTCCCAATCCTAACTAACCCTCTGGTGGGCTCTACCACATGTTTACATAGTTCTTGACAATACTGGCCCTCAAAGCCAGGTTCTGTGACATTGAATAAATATTTTCACAAACCCAATACTTGAATCGTATATCCTTTAAATATGTAAATTGCCCTCTGGGACAGCCATAGTAGTAGGGGCTTGGATGGAGAGAAATTTGTTGAGTATATTCAGGAGGAATTTCTCATTCAGTAAGTGGATGGCCTGACTAGAGAGGGGGCAAAACTTGACCTTCTCTTGGGAAATAAGGAAGGGCAGGTGACAGAAATGTTAGTGAGGGATCACTTTGGGACCAGTGACCATAATTCCGTTAGTTTTAAGATAGCTGTGGAGAACAACAGGTTTGGCCCAAAAGTTACAATTCTAAAGTGGGGTAAGGCTAGTTTTGATGGTATTAGAAGGAACTTTCAAAAGTTGACAGGCAAAGGGACGGCTGGTAAGTAGAAGGCTTTCAAAAGTGTGTTAACCAGGGTTCAGGGTAAGCACATTCCTTTTAGAGTGAAGGGCAAGACTGGTAGAAGTAGGAAACCCTGGACGACTTGGGGTATTGAGATCCTGGTCAAAAAGAAGGTGGCGGCATATGACATGCATAGGCAGCTGAGATCAAGTGGATCCCTTGAAGAGTATAGAGGTTATCGGAGTAGAGTTAAGAGAGAAATCTGGAGGGCAAAAAGGGGACATGAGATTGCTTTGGCAGATAAGGCAAAGGAGAATCCAAAGAGCTTCTACAAATACATGAAGGGCACAAGAGTAACTAGGGAGACAATAGGGCCTCTTAAGGATCAACAAGGTCATCTATGTGCGGATCCAGATGGGTGAGATCCTAAATGAATATTTCTCATCAAGATTTACTGTTGAGAAAGATATGGATGGTAGGGAATTTGTGGAAATAAATAGTGATGTCTTGAGGAATGTACATATAACAGAGACAGAGAAGGAAGTGCTGTAAGTCTTAAAGTGCATCAAGGTAGATAAATCCTGGGGACCTGATGAAATGTATCCCAGGATGTTGTGGGAGGCTAGGGAGGAAATTGCGGGCCCCCTAGCAGAGATATTTGAATTATCAACAGCCACAAGTGAAGTGCTTGAAAATTGGAGGGTAGCAAGTGTTGTGCCTTTGTTTAAGAAGGGCTGCAGAGAAAAGCCTGGGAACTACAGACCAGTGAGCCTAACATCTGTAGTGGGTAAGTTGTTAGAAGGCATTCTGAAGGCAGAATCTATGGGCATTTAGAGAGGCAAGGACTGATGAGCGACAGTCAGCATGGCTTTGTGAGTGGAAAATCACATCTCACAAATTTGATTGAATTTTTTGAAGAGATAACCAAGAAGGTAGATGAGATACCTTCAGTGCAGTTGACGTTGTCTACATGGACTTTAGCAAGGCCTTTGACAAGGTACCACACGGCAGGTTGTTGCATAAGGTTAAATCTCATGGGATCCAGGGTGAGGTAGCCAATTGGATACAGAATTGGCTTGACGACAGACGACATTTTGGTAGAACGAACGTAGGGAGGAGCTATACGATAAATGGCAGAACCATAAAGGGTGTAGATACGCAGAGGGACCTGGGTGTGCAAGTCCACAGATCCTTGAAGGTGACGGCACAGGTGGAGAAGGTAGTGAAGAAGGCATATGGCATGCTTGCCTTTATTGGACGGGGCATAGAGTATAAAAGTTGGGGTCTGATGTTGCGATTGTATAGAACGTTGGTTCGGCCGCATTTGGAATATTGCGCCCAGTTCTGGTCGCCACACTACCAGAAGGACGTGGAGGCTTTAGAGAGAGTGCAGAGGAGGTTTACCAGGATGCTGCCTGGTATGGAAGGGCTTAGTTATGAGGAGAGATTGGGTAAACTGGGGTTGTTCTCACTGGAAAGATGGAGGATGAGGGGTGACCTAATAGAGGTGTATAAAATTATGAAAGGCATAGATAGGGTGAACGGTGGGAAGCTTTTTCCCAGGTCGGCGGTGACGTTCACGAGGGGTCATAGGTTCAAAGTGAGGGGGGGGAGGTTTAACACGGATATCAGAAGGACGTATTTTACACAGAGGGTGGTGGGGGCCTGGAATGCGCTGCCGGGCAAGGTGGTGGAGACGGACACACTGGGAACGTTTAAGACTTATCTAGATAGCCACATGAACGGAGTTGGAATGGAGGGATACAAAAGAATGGTCTAGTTTGGACCAGGGAGCGGCGCGGGCTTGGAGGGCCGAAGGGCCTGTTCCTGTGCAGTATTGTTCTTTGTTCTTTGTTCTTTGACAGTGGTTGTAGAGGGTTGTTTTTCAAACTGGAGGCCTGTGATCAGCGGTGTGCCTCAGGGATCAGTGCTGGGTCCACTATTGTTTGTTATTTATATTAATGATTTGGATGAGAATTTAGTTAGTTGGATGAGAATGGTTAGTAAGTTTGCAGATGACACCGAGATTAGTGGCATAGTGGACAGTGAAGAAGGCTATCTCGGATTGCAACAGGATCTTGAGCAATTGGGCTAGTGGGCTGATGAATGGCAGATGGAGTTTAATTTAGATAAATGTGAGGTAATGCATTTTGATAGATCGAATCAGGGCAGGACCTACTCAGTTAATGGTAGGGTGTTGGGAAGAGTATTGAACAAAGAGATCTGTGGTTAAAGGTTCATAGCTCCTTGAAAGTGGAGTCACAGGTGGACAGGGGGTGAAGAAGGCATTCAGCATGCTTGGTTTCATTGGTCAGAACATTGAATACAGGAGTTGGGACATCTTGTTGAAGTTGTACAAGACATTGGTAAGGCCACACTTGGAATACTGTGTACAGTTCTGGTCACCCTATTCTAGAAATAATATTATTACACCAGAAAGAGTGCAGAAAAGATTTACTGGGATGTTGCCGGGACTTGATGATTGAGTTTTCAGGAGAGGCTGGATAGACTGGAATTTTTTTCCCTGAAGTGCAGGAGGCTTAGGGGCGATCTTATAGAGGTCTATAAAATAATGAGGGGCATAGATCAGCTAGATAGTCAATATCTTTTCCCAAAGGTAGAGGAGTCTAAAATTAGAGGGCATAGGTTTCAGGTGAGAGGGGTGAGTTACGAAAGGGTCCATAGGGGCAATTTTTTCACTCAGGGTGGTGTCTGGAATGAGCTGCTAGAGGTGGTAGTAGAGGTGGGTACAATTTGTCTTTTAAAAAGCGTTTAGACAGTTACATGGGTACGATGGGTATAGAGGGATATGGGCCAAACACGGGCAATTGGGACTAGCTTAGTGGTAAAAACTGGGCCACATAGACAAGTTGTGCTGAAGGGTCTATTTCCATGCTGTAAACTTCTCTGACTGTATGACCACTACCAACACCAACACCACCACCAGCACCAGGTGGCCTTTTAACTTTGCAGCTCCACTTTCGGTCTTGCTCCTTTTTGCACTCTTTCAAGGCTCCATTCTCTTGCTGCTAATTTCCTTGTTAACTGCCATCCATGCCTGTTTGGTTTGATAGGTGTACAGTTCAATGTACTGCTCAGGCTTTTTGCTCCTTCGTGTAGCGAGTCACTCTGGGTGGAGCTTAGAAACAGGAAAGGCGCAGTCACTATGTTGGGGGTGTACTACAGGCCCCCCAACAGCCCAAGGGAAGTGGAAGAATGGATATGTCAGGAGATACTGGATAGGTGCAGGAAATATAGGGTTGTTGTAGTGGGGGACTTCAATTTCCCTGGTATAGACTGGAAATCGCTGAGGGCAGGGACTCTGGATGGGGAGGAATTTGTAAAATGTGTACAGGAGGGTTCGTTGGAACAATATGTGGACAGCCCAACTAGAGAGGGGGCTATACTGGACCTGGTACTGGGGAATGAGCCCAGTCAGGTCTTCAAAGTTTTGGTTGGGGAACATGTGGCAAATAGTGACCACAATTCTGTTAGCTTTAGGATAGTGATGGAAAAGGATGAGTGGTGTCCCAAGGGTAAGGTGTTGGATTGGGGGAAGGCTAACTTTATTGGGATCAGGCAGAAATTGGCAGCTCTTGATTGGGAGAGGCTGTTTGAGGGTAAATCCACATCTGGTATGTGGCAGTCTTTTAAGGAACGGTTGTTAGGGCTACAGGACAAGCATGTGCCTGTAAAAAAGAAGGATAGGAAGGGTAGGATTAGAGAACCGTGGATAACCAGGGAA
This sequence comes from Mustelus asterias, assembly GCF_964213995.1. NCBI lineage: Eukaryota > Metazoa > Chordata > Chondrichthyes > Carcharhiniformes > Triakidae > Mustelus > Mustelus asterias. The sequence continues at coordinate 40,755,636 of NC_135806.1, forward strand.
ATTGAGGGACTGGTCAAAAGGAAAAGAGAGGCGTATGTTAGGTCCAAGCAGCTAAAAACGGAGGGAGCTCTGGAGGAGTACAATGAAAGTAGGAAAATACTCAAACGGGGAATTAGAAGAGCAAAAAGGGGTCACGAAATGTTCTTGGCAGACAGGATTAAGGAGAATCCCAAGGCATTTTATTCATACGTTAGGAACAAAAGGGTTGTTAGGGAAAAAATCGGACCTCTCAGGGACAAAAGTGGGGACTTATGCTTGGAGCCCAAAGAAGTAGGGGAGATCCTAAATGAATACTTTGCGTCGGTATTCACAAAGGAGAGGGATGTGTTGACTGGGAGTGTCTCGGAGGGGAGTGTTGAACCGTTGGAGAAAATCTCCATTACAAAGGAGGAAGTGTTAGGTTTGTTAGAGAATATAAAGACTGACAAATCCCCAGGGCCTGATGGAATCTATCCAAGGCTGCTCAGGGAGACGAGAGGTGAAATCGTTGGGCCTCTGACGCAAATCTTTGTCTCGTCACTGGACACAGGTGAGGTCCCAGAGGATTGGAGGATAGCCAATATGGTCCCGTTATTTAAGAAGGGTAGGAAGGATAACCCGGGTAATTATAGGCCGGTGAGCTTGACGTCCGTGGTGGGGAAGTTGTTGGAGAAGATTCTTAGAGATAGGATGTATGCGCATTTAGAAAGGAATAAACTCATTAACGATAGTCAACATGGTTTTGTGAGAGGGAGGTCATGCCTCACTAACCTGGTGGTGTTTTTTGAAGAAGTGACCAAAATGGTTGACGAAGGAAGGGCCGTGGATGTTGTCTATATGGATTTTAGTAAAGCGTTTGACAAAGTCCCTCATGGTAGGCTAGTGAAAAAGGTTGGATCCCATGGGATAAAGGGGGAGGTGGCTAGATGGGTGGAGAACTGGCTTGGTCATAGAAGACAGAGGGTGGTAGTGGAAGGGTCTTTTTCCGGCTGGAGGCCTGTGACTAGTGGTGTACCGCAGAGCTCTGTATTGGGACCTCTGCTGTTTGTGATTTATATAAATGATCTGGAAGAAGGAGTAACTGGGGTGATCAGTAAGTTTGCGGACGACACAAAACTGGCAGGACTTGCAGATAGTGAGGAACATTGTCAGAGGCTACAGAAGGATATAGATAGGCTGGAAATTTGGGCAAGGAAATGGCAGATGGAGTTCAATCCTGATAAATGTGAAGTGATGCATTTTGGTGGGAATAATGTAGGGAGGAGCTACATGATAAATGGAAGAACCATAAAGGGTGTAGAGACGCAGAGGGACCTGGGTGTGCAAGTCCACAGATCTTTGAAGGTGACGTCACAGGTGGAGAAGGTGGTGAAGAAGGCATATGGCATGCTTGCCTTTATAGGACGGGGCATAGAGTATAAGAGTTGGGGTCTGATGTTGCAGATGTATAGAACGTTGGTTCGGCCGCATTTGGAATACTGCGTCCAGTTCTGGTCGCCACACTACCAGAAGGACGTGGAGGCTTTGGAGAGAGTACAGCGGAGGTTTACCAGGATGTTGCCTGGTATGGAGGGGCTTGGTTATGAGGAGAGATTGGGGAAACTGGGGTTGTTCTCCTTGGAAAGACGGAGGATGAGGGGAGACTTAATAGAGGTGTATAAAATTATGAAAGGCATAGATAGGGTGAACGGTGGGAAGCTTTTCCCCGGGTCGGTGGTGACGTTCACGAGGGGTCATAGGTTCAAGGTGAAGGGGGGGAGGTTTAACACAGATATCAGAAGGACATATTTCACACAGAGGGTCGTGGGGGCCTGGAATGTGTTGCCGGGCAAGGTGGTGGAGGCGGACACACTGGGAACGTTTAAGACTTATCTAGACAGCTATATGAACGGAGTGGGAATGGAGGGATACAAAAGAGTGGTCTAGTTTGGACCAGGGAGTGGCGCGGGCTAATTGTTCCTTGTTTCTCGTTTCAAGGCTTCATTCTATGATCATCTTGCTGGTGCCAGTACAGAGCGAGACTGCGGATAGTTGGGAACCTGTCTCGGGGGCAGGGAATTCATATGGTGTTCGTGGAAGTGGAAATGACTAGGGTTGGGAAGCATTTTCCGATCAGGGCCATTGTGATCTCCTGGACTCGTTTCGATCGCCTCAGGGGGTCGGAGAGGAATTTCCCAGATTTCTTTTCCCCATATTGGCCCTGGGGTTTTTCACTCTGGGTTTTCGCCTCTCCCTGGAGATCACATGGTCTGGAATGGGGGGGTGGGGGTGAGTTAATAGGTTGTAATGAACAAAGCATCGTAGCTGTGAGGGACAGCTCGGTGGATAGGATATTAGTATGTAGATAGGCTGGAAAATTGGGCGGGGATCCTGGATTCAGGATTCAATCCTGGACCGGGGAGCGGCGCGGGCTTGGAGGGCCGAAGGGCCTGTTCCTGTGCTGTATTGTTCTTTGTTCTTTGTTCCTTTAGGAGATTTGGTGTGTCATCCCACTCACCCTTTCTGGGTGGTCAGGAGACCTGGGAGTGAGATCCTACCCTCAAAGGAGTAATGGCAAAGTCCATTGAGAGAGCAAATGTGTTTCCAACCTCCCTGTCGCATGATGCTCTGTTCTGTTAAGATTCAATCCACAGAGTCTAAACTAGGAAGTATTATTTGGAATATTTAATTCATTGTAAAATTGTATACAGAAACCAAAATAAAAGGAGGGAAAAAAGAATGAGATTAACAGAGAGTTGGTTACAGAAAATACAGAATAAAGGTTATTTTAATTTCTAAATAATTAATTTCTGAAAGAATAAGATTCTATACTTGTAAAAATCAAAATTTCAGGCCAAACTTGTTGTTTGACAGTAATTAAAACTTGTTATGTCATTAAAAATTCACTTATGCCTGAGTGCACCAGTCTAACTTTATTTCTAGCATGTCTGGCGCAGAATTAGTGGGTACATGGCGCAGCTTCCCATTGTTCATGTATTTTAATACTAAATGTATTGACAAGGTACTGGTACAGCAAAGCTCCAGGAGAAGCAATGCAAATCAGACTGCAACTTTCAGCTTTGCGGATCCCAGAAGTTGCTGTATGATTTACTTCATAATAACAGTGAGCGCTGTTATCCTCACCTTTATTCCTATCACAAATCTGCACTTTTATTTTCAGCTAAATGTGCTCGGCTCAGGGGTAGCATTTTTCATTCTTTAGATAGAAAGTTTTGGGTTCAAACCCCACTCTGATGCCTTGAGTACATAAAGTAGAATGCGAGGGAGTGCTGTAGTTGTGAAGGTGCCATCATCCTGATGCAATGCTAAATTGAGCTGCCTGTTCTGATGGATAACGTAATTGGACTATTCGAAGAAGAGTCAGAGAAGTACACCGGCCAATATTTTCCCGCAACCAACTGCAAAAATAGATTACCTGGTAATTTATCTCATTATCAGGTTATGATGTTTGTGGGAACTTGGCTGATGCATTTATAGAATCATAGAGTCATAGAGGTTTACAGCATGGAAACAGGCCCTTCAGCCCAACTTGTCCATGCCGCCCTTTTTTTTAAAAAACCCTAAGCTAATCCCAATTGCCCGCATTTGGCCCATATCCCTCTATACCCATCTTACCCATGTAACTATCTAAATGCTTTTTGAAAGATAAAATTGTACCCGCCTCTACTACTACCTCTGGCAGCTTGTTCCAGACACTCACCACCCTCTGTGTGAAAAAATTGCCCCTCTGGACACTTTTGTATCTCTCCCCTCTCACCTTAAACCTATGCCCTCTCGTTTTAGACTCCCCTACCTTTGGGAAAAGATATTGACTATCTACCTTGTCTATGCCCCTCATTATTCTATAGACCTCTATAAGGTCACCCCTCAACCTCCTACGCTCCAGAGAAAAAAGTCCCAGTCTATTAAGCCTCTCCTTATAACTCAATCCATCAAGTCCCGGTAGCATCCTAGTAAATCTTTTCTGCACTCTTTCAAGTTTAATAATATCCTTTCTATAATAGGGTGACCAGAATTTCTCTACATTACAACGGTAATTGCACTTCAAAAGTACTTAACTTACTGTAACACTCCTGAAGTCATGAAAGGCTCTAAATAACGGCAAGTTCTTTCTGCCTTCCCTCCTCACTGTAGAGCATGCAATAGTAATGAAATCAGGGGGCTAAAAATGGAATCGCTGCAGATCCCCTTGACGTTTAAATGTTTTTACAACAACACCTGCTATGACAACCGATCCAATAATTACGCCCCAGTCCAGATTCTGCATTCCATTGCGTTTTCGCTAAACCTTTAGTTTCTCAAACGTTTTTCACTGAAGTTCATTTACTCAATTGTTCATAAATACATTTCTAGGTGACAACAGATTAGTTCTTTCTTGTTGTTTACAACACAATGGTTACTGCATTTCTTTTCTTTATTATTCAGTGGATACGTTAATGAACCCTAATTCTACCTCTAACCCTATCTTCAACCCAGCAGCTTCTAATTCTAACTATAACCCTATCCTTGACCCTTTAGCCTCTTATTTCTAATTCTAGCCCTGACCCTAACCCTTAGCCCTAACTGTTAGGTACACCTGTCTGCAGTTTCTATTTCACACATTTGAATCTGCTTGAATTAACAATTGAATTAACTCTGGAGTTATTTGAAGTGAAAATCATTTCATGCTCGACTCTTAAGCTGAGAGGCTCCAGCATTCTATAGGACTGTACACAGAGACGAATGTTCAAGTCTGTTTTGGGAGCCGCTCTTGTTTACTGCCGGGAGGTGGCTGTCAGACCCAGTTTTAACCTGAACCTCAAGGCAACTGGAATTTTCACCTAAGTGAAAGAAAATGAAAGATCAATTTAACCTTAACAGATGCAAACACACAAGTTAATATTAAATCCTTGTTGCACCCACTCAGTCAATATAGGATCATCATTATCAGCTGTCATAGAAACTGCAGTCAATGTAATGACTCCTTGTTTGAAAGATCAATTGTGTGAGGCAGCAGTGACCTCGTGCATGCTTGCTTTGCTGGGTTACCCCGGAAAGTGATAAAGCTTAAAGTGGCAGTGTAATGTTCTTTCCCCAGTATATCAAGTTCATTTCATTTTGGTATTTACAGATTAACCAAAGCTAACTTACAACATATATCAAAAACCAAGACCTTTATGACAAATTTAGTGAGGCTGTTGTTCTGGCCAGTATGTTGGCAGAGTGATTAGTACTGCTGCCTCACAGTGCCAAGGACCTGGGTTCAATTCTGGCCTCGGGTGGCTGTGCGGAATTTGTGCGTTCTCCCCGTGTCTGCGTGGGTTTCCTCCGGGTGCTCTGGTTTCCTCCCACAATCCAAAGATGTGAGGATTAGGTTGATTGGCCATGCTAAATACATGGGGTTACGGGGATCGGGCCTATGTGGGATTGTTGTCGGTGCTGGCTCGATGGGTCGACTGGCCTCCTTCTGCACTATCGGGATTCGATGATTCACTAATTAAGATCTATCTTTACCTTGTACTTCTATCAAGTTTAACACTTCTCCAGGAGTGTAACTTGAACTTGCCTCTTGTAATCTTCACAAAATAGGATTTTTGTTTGTTGAGTTGACCTTTGAATGATTTTCATTATTTTAGGTGGTACTGAAGATTTGTCAGACTTATCGAATACAGACAACTGTGGAACTCTTCCAGTGAGTTGTGACTGTAGTCAGTGTCCTGAAAGAGTCTCTTCATTTGTCTCTTCAGCACCCTGGGATCATGTTACCTGGCCTCGGGAGTTCTCAACTCTGAATCAGTAGGTTTTGGAAAGCTTTACTAAAGAGATTTGATCCCATAACCTAAGCCCACACTCCACTGGAATACTCAGAAATGCTGCACTGTTGAAGGAAGATTGGAACATAGATACAGTAAGCCATTCAGCCGTTTGAGCCTGCTCAAACATTCAACTGGAGCATGGCTGATGTTTACCTCAACATCATTTTTCCCACACTATCTTCATATTAATAACATCCATAAAAACCCTACAGTGCAGAAGCACGCCATTCAGCCCACTGAGTCTGCACCAACTCTCATAGAAGAAATCATAGAAACCCTACAGTGCAGAAAGAGGCCATTCGACCCATCGAGTCTGCACCGACCACAATCCCACCCAGGCCCTACCCCCATATCCCTACATATTTTACCCACTAATCCTCTAATCTATGCATCCCAGGACACTAAGGGACAATTTTAGCATAGCCAATCAACCTGACCCGCACATCTTTGGACTGTGGGAGGAAACCGGAGCACCCGGAGGAAACCCACGCAGACATGAGGAGAATGTGCAAACTCCACACAGACAGTGACCCAAGCCGGGAATCGAACCCAGGTCCCTGGAGCTGTGAAGCAGCTGTGCTAACCACTGTGCTACCGTGCCGCCCCAAAAGGGCATCTCCAAAAGGGCATCTCACCCATGCCGATGATCTGCCTATCTCCGTAACCCTGCGCATTTAGCATGGCTAATCCATCTAACCTGCACATCTTTGGACTGTGGGAGGAAACCAGAACACCTGGAGGGAACCCACGCAGACATGGGGAGAACGCGAAAACTCCACTAAGACAGTGACCCGTTGCCGGAATTGAACCCGAGCACTGTGAGGAAGCAGTGTTAACCACTCTGCCACTGTGCCACCCTCTATTGTCTTTTATGTCATTATTACCTAGAAATCTATCAATTTCTGTCTTGAATATACCAGGTGACTGAGCTTCCACAACCCTCTGGGATTTACTGCCCTCTGGGAGAAGAAATTTCTCCTAATCTCTGTCCTAAATAGCTTGCCCTTTATGTCTCTCCATTGGTTCTAGACCCACGAAGCCAGAGGAAACATTTTTTCTGCATCTACCCTGTCTAGCCCCTTAAGGATTTTGCATGTTTCAGTGGGATCACTTCTCATTCTTCTAAACTCCAGAGAATACAGACCCAGTCTCCTCATTCTCTCCTCATAAAACAGTCCCACCATCCCAGGAATCAGTCTGGTGAATCTCCACTGTACTCCCTCTATCGTAAATATGTTCTTCCTAAGAAAAGGGGAGCAAAATTGTACCTAATACTCCAGGTACAATCTAACCAATATGTTGCAGCAATACATCTTTACTCCTGTACTCAAATCCTCTTGTGATAAAGGCCAACATATCCCATTTGCCTTTGCAATTGCTTGCTACACCTGCATGTTAGCTTTCAGTGACTCATGAACAAGAACAACCAGATCTTTTTGGACATCAACACTCTGCAACACTCTCACCATTTAAGAAATACTCTGCACTTCTGTTCTGCTACCAAAGTGAATAACCTCACACTTATCCACATAATATCCTGTCTGCCATATTCTTGCCCACTCACTAAACCTGTATCCCCTTGAAGCCTCTTTGCACCCTCCTCAAAACTTACATTCTCACCTCGGTCTGTGTTACCCTCAAACTTGGAAATATTACATACGTTCCCCCCCATTCCAAATCATTGACGAAGGTTGTGAACAGCTGGATCCCAAATACAGATCCTTGTGGTTCCCCACCAGTCACAGCCTGCCAATGTGAGAATCACTCATTTATTCCTATTCTTATGTAGCTGGTCTCATTTGAATTAGTGGCATTTGGCAATTCCTACATTACAAAAGGAACTTTACTTCCAAAATACTCAAGTGACTAATACACTCTGGGACATCCTGAGGTTAAGAAAGTTGCAAAATAAATTCACATAAAAGAATCCACGGCACATTTCTGAAAACCAGAAAGAAAACAAATCTCCCTTCCATCCCAAATGTGTTACTTTATGATTAATTTCCTAAATAAAGTCATAACTAGGCAATGATAATCCAATGAGTAGTGTATAGCTCCCACGGGTTGATATTTAACACACAGACAATCTGCACCATACCTTTATTTATCTTTTGTTCTCTATTGGTTTTGATTTCCTTTACTTTAAATGCTGCTGCTGGGATTCTTGTGGATCCTGATGAATGTTTCTCTGCTGTTTTTTTCTGTACCAAAAAGGAGGCAAGAAAACCCACATTTCTAAAGCAACAATTCTATTGATAATACAATTAAGTTCTTGAAAGATCTCTGTAAATACGAATTACTGGGACTGGCTGTAAGAGTAGACACAGTCTATTATATGTAATTTAACACACAAAACTATTTCTAACAGTTGGAGGGGTTAATATGAGTGACAGTCTGCGTGTTGAGGTATGAAGGAATCAGCAAAGGGCTGTGATCAGATGTAAGACAGTGTGTGGAAATGGAATGTAAGCTGAATAAAGCTGTCTGCAGTGAATACTGAAGAGAGATGAGTAAGTGAACATTATTCCAGAAAGGCATTCTCGTGTAGAGAGAACAATAACCACATTCGGTAATACACATATGGTTGAGGGAAGGGAGCAGTAACATCACTTGAAGAGTTCCTAATCAGGGGCGGCATGGTGGCACAGTGGTTAACACTGCTGCCTCATAGCGACAGGGACCAGGGTTCGATTCCCGGCTTGGGTGACTGTGCAGATTCCGCACATTCTCCCCATGTTTGCGTGAGTTTCCGCTGGGTGCTCCAGTTTCCTCCCACAACCTGAAAAGCCATACTGAAATTCTCTCTCAGTGTACCCGAACAGGCACCGGGGTGTGGCGACTAGGGGATTTTCACAGTAACTTCATTGCAGTGTTAATGTAAGCCTACTTTTTCCGGCTGGAGGCCTGTGACTAGTGGTGTTCCACAGGGCTCTGTATTGGGACCTCTGCTGTTTGTGATTTATATAAATGATCTGGAAGAAGGAGTAACTGGGGTGATCAGTAAGTTTGCGGACGACACAAAACTGGCAGGACTTGCAGATAGTGAGGAACATTGTCAGAGGCTACAGAAGGATATAGATAGGCTGGAAATTTGGGCAAAGAAATGGCAGATGGAGTTCAATCCTGATAAATGCGAAGTGATGCATTTTGGTGGGAATAATGTAGGGAGGAGCTACACGATAAATGGAAGAACCATAAAGGGTGTAGAGACGCAGAGGGACCTGGGTGTGCAAGTCCACAGATCTTTGAAGGTGACGTCACAGGTGGAGAAGGTGGTGAAGAAGGCATATGGCATGCTTGCCTTTATAGGACGGGGCATAGAGTATAAAAGTTGGGGTCTGATGTTGCAGATGTATAGAACGTTGGTTCGGCCGCATTTGGAATACTGCATCCAGTTCTGGTCGCCACACTACCAGAAGGACGTGGAGGCTTTGGAGAGAGTACAGAGGAGGTTTACCAGGATGTTGCCTGGTATGGAGGGGCTTGGTTATGAGGAGAGATTGGGGAAACTGGGGTTGTTCTCCTTGGAAAGACGGAGGATGAGGGGAGACTTAATAGAGGTGTATAAAATTATGAAAGGCATAGATAGGGTGAACGGTGGGAAGCTTTTCCCCGGGTCGGTGGTGACGTTCACGAGGGGTCATAGGTTCAAGGTGAAGGGGGGGAGGTTTAACACAGATATCAGAAGGACATATTTTACACAGAGGGTCGTGGGGGCCTGGAATGTGTTGCCGGGCAGGGTGGTGGAGGCGGACACACTGGGAACGTTTAAGACTTATCTAGACAGCTATATGAACGGAGTGGGAATGGAGGGATACAAAAGAGTGGTCTAGTTTGGACCAGGGAGCGGCGCGGGCTAATTGTTCTTTGTTTCTCGTTTCAAGGCTTCATTCTATGATCATCTTGCTGGTGCCAGTACAGAGCGAGACTGCGGATAGTTGGGAACCTGTCTCGGGGGCAGGGAATTCAGATGGTGTTCGTAAAGCAGAAGTGGAAATGAATAGGGTTGGGAAGCATTTTCTGATCAGGGCCAGTGTGATCTCCTGGACTCGTTTCGATCGCCACAGGGGGTCGGAGAGGAATTTCCCAGATTTTTTTCCCCATATTGGCCCTGGGGTTTTTCACTCTGGGTTTTCGCCTCTCCCTGGAGATCACATGGTCTGGAATGGGGGGGTGGGGGTGAGTTAATAGGTTGTGATGAACAAAGCATCGTAGCTGTGAGGGACAGCTCGGTGGATAGGATATTAGGATGTAGATAGGCTGGAAAATTGGGCGGGGATCCTGGATTCAGGATTCAATCCTGGACCGGGGAGCGGCGCGGGCTTGGAGGGCCGAAGGGCCTGTTCCTGTGCTGTATTGTTCTTTGTTCTTTGTACTTGTGGCACTGATAAATAAACTTTAAACTCAGCCGAGTCATTTGGAGAGACAATTTCTGATAGGGAGGAAGATAGAGAAGACCAGGAGCTGAGGCAACCTTCATTTTTAAATTATTTAATAGCTGGGATAAGAGTAGCAAAGCAGCGACCGAAAACACGGAACTTGGTCTTTACTCGTCGCATGGGGGAGAGGTAATAAAGATTGCAAAAGATAAATTGTGAGTGACAAATGCCTCAAGTGGAACATAGCTAAATACTCAATGCCCGAAAAGAAATGGCACAGTTAGACATCAGTTACAATAACCAGAAATGTAACTTTTTGCAGGTTAAGATTCAGTCTTCACTGGTTATCAGAGGTCGGCCAGTTCCCATGACGTTGCTCCGGGCAATGGTTAATAAAATAATCAATCAAGGGGCCAGCAGTGCCTTCCCTCCCAGCTAACAAATTGCTGCAGGTGGCTTAGCCACAGAGCTATGTTGAAAGTCTCTTTATTGGCATCTCAAGGGCAGACTGCCGTCCTGAGAGGGGGAGGATATTGTGAATGGATGTAAACTATTTCAGAATTAGACAGATAAATACATTTTTAAAAGTTATATTTTCAGAAAGATCAGGTCCATCAGGGTGACTGACACCAGCTATAAAATCACTTACCACCTCAGTGCCAACAATCCAGTTCCTTCTTGCAAACAGATGGGTGTCTAAATATCTGACGAGAAAATAAAGAACCTGCTGAGTGTTCCTTATAACATGAGAAGCTGTCTTAGCCATTGCACTTTAGTGTACATTGAAATACTGTCATATAACAGAGAAAAATGCAACCAATCGAGAATGTGAAAACTCCTTTTTTGGGGACTTGGCTACAATGATCCCACAACCAGTGTACTGTATTTCAGCAATAATCATAGAGTCTTACAATTTTATAACAGAATGAGACCACTTGGTCTATCATGCTGATACCAGCTCTTTGAGCTATCCAATCACTCCTACTCCCCTACCACATCACCACAGGCCTACAACCTTTCCTTTTCCAAGTATACATCCATTGCTTTTAAAAGATTTATTGAATTTGCTTCCGCTATCTTTTCAGTAAATGCATTCCAGACCATAACATGCTGCATAAAACAAAACTTCTCTTCATCTTCCCCCTGGATATTTTACCAATCATCTCAAATGTATATCCTCTGGTTACTGGCCTCCTGAAGACAGTTTCTACCTATGAAAATACTTCTTAATTTTGAATAGCTCTATTAAATCTCCCTTTAGCCTTCTCTGCTCTACAGAGAAAACTCCAAGATAATTTACAGAGCATGATCAGAATCATAGAATGATACGGCACAGAAGGAAATCATTCAGCCCATAATTGCCTTTGCCAGCTGTTTGAAAACACTATCTAATTTGTCTTACTTTGCAGCTCTTTCCCCATAGACATTCAAATGTTTGATTTTCAAATAATTATCCAATTCCTCTTTGAAAGTTTTTACCAAATCTACTTTCAACACCTTTTTTGGCAGCGCATTCCAGGTCCAGAACAACTCATAGAAACCTCGAAACTGGAAGCAGGAGGAGGCCATTCAGCCCTTCGGGTCTGCTCCGCCATTAATTTTCATCGTGGCTGATCATCAAATTCAATATCCTGATCCCGCCTTCTCCCCATATCCCTTGATCCCTTTAGCCCCAAGAGCTGTATCTAATTTCTTCTTGAAATCAGACAACATTTTGGCCTCAGCTACATTCTGTGGTAGTGAATTCCACACATTCACCACCCTCTGGATGAAGAAATTTCTCCTCACCTAAGTCCGAAAATGTTTACCCCTTCTCCTCAAACTATGACCCCTAATTCTGAACTTCCCCACCACCGGGAACATTCTTTCTGAATCTACCCTGTTAGAATTTTCTAAGTTTCTATGAGATCCCATCTCAGTCTTCTAAACTCCAATGAATATAATCCTAACCGACTTAGTCTCTCCTCTTTTGACAGACCTGCCATCCCAAGAATCAGCCTGGTAAACCTTTGCTGTACTCCCTCTTTAGCAAAGCCATTACACAAAGGTTTTTTTCCTCATGTTGCCTCTGGTTCTTTTAACAATTATCCTAACTCTGTGTTCTCTGGTTACTAACTGTTCTGATGTGGAGATGCCGGCGTTGGACTGGGGTAAACACAGTAAGAAGTTTAACAACACCAGGTTAAAGTCCAACAGGTTTATTTGGTAGCAAAAGCCACACAAGCTTTCGGAGCTCTAAGCCCCTTCTTCAGGTGAATGGGAATTCTTTTCACAAACAGAGCTTATAAAGACACAGACTCAATTTACATGAATAATGGTTGGAATGCGACTACTTACAACTAATCAAGTCTTTCAGAAACAAAACAATGTGAGTGGAGAGAGCATCAAGACAGGCTAAAAAGATGTGTATTGTCTCCAGACAAGACAGCCAGTGAAACTCTGCAGGTCCACGCAACTGTGGGAGTTACAAATAGTGTGACATGAACCCAATATCCCGGTTGAGGCCATCCTCGTGTGTGCGGAACTTGGCTATCAGTTTCTGCTCAGCGACTCTGCGCTGTCGTGTGTCGCGAAGGCCGCCATGGAGAACGCTTACCCGAATATCAGAGGCCGAATGCCCGTGACCGCTGAAGTGCTCCCCCACAGGAAGAGAACAGTCTTGCCTGGTGATTGTCGAGCGGTGTTCATTCATACCGGTGTACATACCGGTACCAGGTACACGGTACATACTCTTGCAATTCGGCCAACGTTGTCTACCTGATACGCTGCAAGAAAGGATGTCCCGAGGCATGGTACATTGGGGAAACTATGCAGACGCTGCGACAACGGATGAATGAACACCGCTCGACAATCACCAGGCAAGACTGTTCTCTTCCTGTTGGGGAGCACTTCAGCGGTCACGGGCATTCGGCCTCTGATATTCGGGTAAGCGTTCTCCAAGGCGGCCTTCGCGACACACGACAGCGCAGAGTCGCTGAGCAGAAACTGATAGCCAAGTTTCGCACACACGAGGACGGCCTCAACCGGGATATTGGGTTCATGTCACACTATTTGTAACTCCCACAGTTGCGTGGACCTGCAGAGTTTCACTGGCTGTCTTGTCTGGAGACAATACACATCTTTTTAGCCTGTCTTGATGCTCTCTCCACTCACATTGTTTTGTTTCTGAAAGACTTGATTAGTTGTAAGTATTCGCATTCCAACCGTTATTCATGTAAATTGAGTCTGTGTCTTTATAAGCTCTGTTTGTGAACAGAATTCCCACTCACCTGAAGAAGGGGCTTAGAGCTCCGAAAGCTTGTGTGGCTTTTGCTACCAAATAAACCTGTTGGACTTTAACCTGGTGTTGTTAAACTTCTTACTGTACTAACTGTTCTGCCACTGGAGACAGTTTTCCCTATTTACTCTTCAGGAATTTAAACATCTCTATCAAATCTACTTTTGATGTTCTCTTCTTTAAGGAAAGACACCCCAGTTTCTCTAGCCTCTGCACATGGCTGAAATCTTTCAACCTTGGTACCATTCTACTAAATCTCCTCTGCACCTTCTTTAAGGCTTGACACCATCCTATATAAGATCAGAAGAAATAGGAGCAAGAATAGGTCAATTGGCCCTTCGAGCCTGCTCTACCGCTTGATCGTGATGATCTAATTGTGGTCACAACTCCACTTTCCTGTTGCAATCCCCCACCATTACTTTTGACTCCCTTGTAAATCAAAAATCTGTTGAACTCAGCCTTGAATATATTCAATGACTCAGCCCCCTCAGTCCTTTGGGCATGAGAATTCCAAAGATTAGCAACCCTTTGAAAAGAACGATTCCTCCTCACCTGCATCTTAAATGGGAGATCCCTTATTGTTAATTCCCTAGTTCTAGATTCCCCCACGAGGGGAAACACCCTCTCAGCATCTACCCTGTCAAGCTCCTTCAGACTCTTATACAACTTTCTTTCCCACATTTGTATCATCATAAATTTGGCTACAATACTGTAAATATTTGAGGCCTCTGCACTGAACCCTTGGCATTCCACTAGTTACATTTTGCCAACCTAAAAATTGATTCATTTATCTCAACTTTATGCTTCTTACTTGTTAGCCAATCCTCTATCCATGTAAATATTATCAAATACAAGGACATCTACCCTTTATCCACCCTGCTTCTTATACCCTCAAAGATCTCCTAAAGACGACCAACCATCTTCAGCTGCTTCATCAAATACCTTCCTTCCATCCCGGCTAGGAATACTACGGCGAGTAACTCCCTCTTGGCTCCCCAAAACCTATCCACCATCTACAAGGCACAAGTCAGGAGTGTGATGGAATACTTCCCACTTGCCTGGATGAGTGCAGCTCCAACAACACTCAAGAAGCTTGACACCATCCAGGACAAAGCAGCCCGCTTGATTGGCACCACATCCACAAACATCCACTCCCTCCTCCAAGGACGTTCAGTAGCAGCAATGTGTACTATCTACAAGATGCACTGCAACAATTCACCGAAGATCCTTAGACAGCACCTTCCAAACCCACAACCACTTCCATCAAGAAGGACAAGGGTAGCAGATACATGGGAACATCACCACCTGCAAATTCCCTTCCAAGTCACTCACCATCCTGACTTGGAAATATATCGCCATTCCTTCATAGTCTTTGGGTCAAAATCCTGGAATTCCCTCCCTAATGGCATTGTGGGTCAACCCACAGAACATGGATTGCAGCGATTCAAGAAGGCAGCTCACCACCACCTTCTCAAGGGCAACTAGGGATGGACGATAAATGCTGGCCAGCCAGTGACGCCCATGTCCCATGAATGAATATAGTCAGAAGTGTGAATGTTCACTGATGATTACACAATGTTCAGCACCACCGGTGACTCCTCAGATACTGAAGCAGTCCATGTCCAAATGAGCAAGACATGGACAATATCCGGGCTTGGTCTGACAAATGGCAAGTAACATTCATGCCACACAAGTTCCAGGCAATGACCATCTCTAACATCTAACCATCACCCTTCACATTCAATGGCATTACCATCTTGAATACTCCCTATTGATATCATAGGGGTTACCATTGATCAGAAGCTGAACTGGATTAGCCATATAAATACTATGGCTACAAGAGCAGGTCAAAGGCCATGAATCCTGCAATGAGTAACTCACCTCCTGACCCCACAAAGCCTGTCCATCATAAACAAGGCATAAGTCAGGAGTATGATGCATATTCTCCACTTGCTTGAGTGGGTGCAGCTCCAACAACACTCAAGAAGCTTGACAATATCCAGGACAAAGCAGCCCGTTTGATTGGCACCACATCCACAAACATTCATTCCCTCCACCACCGACAAACAGTGGCAGCAGTGTGTGCTATCTACAAGATGTACTGCAGAAACTCACCACAGCTCCTTAGACAGCACCTTCCAAACCCACAACCACTACCATCTAGAAGGACAAGAGCAGCAGATGTATGGAAACGCCACCACCTGGAGGTTCTCCTCCAAGTCACTCACCATCCTGACTTGGAAATATATCATCATTCCTTCAGTGTTGCTGGATCAAAATCCTGGAATTCCCTCCCTAACAGCACTGTGGATGTGCCTACACCACAAGGACTGCAGCAGTTCAAGAAGTCAGCTCGCCACCACCTTACCAAGGGCAATTAGGGATGGGCAATAAATGCTGGCCTTGCCAACGACACCCGCATTCTGTAAATGAGTATAAAATAAAGTGTGATGCTCAGACTGGCCACTGCTGAATCCTTACTAGTACTTCACAAAGTTTTAGCATAGCTGCATTGCTTTTGTACTCTATCCCTCTATTTATAAAACCAAATTCAAGGATGTGTAGACATACATCCCCAGTTCCTGGACCCCTTTTAAAATTGTTCTGTTTAGTTTATATTGACTCTTCTCATTCTTCCTATCAAAATGAATCACTTCACAATTCTCTGAGTTAAATTTCATCATGCCTATTTGGCAATCTGTCTACGTCCTCCTGAATTCTGTTACTATCCTCTTGCTTATTAAATTTCCACTCCATTAAAAGCATTTCCTTTCAGATCCATCCAACCAGCAAACTCATCCTGCAGCCCAAATGACCCACACAGACCTGAAACCTCACAATCCAGGAATCAAAATCTGTCGGATAAACACAGGTGACGAAGGCCATTTGGCCCATCTTTATTCATCCATCCAGAGAAATCCTACCCATTGTAATGTTCAATTGTTCCTCAAGACTTTTGGCTCCACCATTCTATCTGGAGAAGGTAGCATTGACACAGGGAGAGTGTTCCCACCCTAGGGTTGGATTCTGGAAGAGTAGAAATTTCCTCCAACTAAATATTGGGAAGACTGAAGGAAATGTGCAGAATTCTTACTGACCTGACCTAATCTGCAGGGGCAATGGGCGGAGGGGGACTTGCAATTTGGGATTTCCTACATGCTATGGGGGTTTAAACTTCAGAACCTGTCTCTGATGGCATGGATCGGTTCCCAGCCCAGAGGCCAGCCTGATTGACAGATTCAGCCTTCAGGTTATTGATGGCCACAACAAACGTGAAGTTTACGCTGGGAACTGAGAGTCAACAATGTGGGATCAACAGGAGTGGAGGAGGATTGGCCCTAGTCAGAGGGCAGTGATTGGTGAGGGGTGATCGTGGGAGCTGCCGGGCCCAGGGGGGGGTGGGGGTCTGCTCAGGATGTTACCAAACAATGTGGCTCCCTCAGGCAGGCACCTGCCAGGAAGGAAATGCCAGTTGAACTTGGAACTATCTGGTACCCGTCTGAAATGGTCTTGTATGTCTTAAGTATACTAGTACCAGTCATTTCCAAGTTCAACTGGGTGGAAACAGGAAGTAAGTGTGAAGGCACCTTCTCAATCCACCATCCTGACCTCAGTAAAGCTGCCAGGATCCCCCACACTCAGAAAATTGGGCTGATAGCAATTAAATTTCAAACGGTGCATGACAGTGAGGCTCATTTCATATTTAAAGTTCCAACCCACCTACCTAGATTGAGTTAGTCAGCCAGCCACCTTCCAGCCTCATTTAAAGCCAGAAATGAATGGGAGTTTGGTTGGAAAACAGATCTCTGAGGCCTTAACCCCTCACCCGACTCAAACATGTCCAATGTTTTGTGTTAACATTCAGGCCATTAGCCGGAATTTTACTGCCTTGCCCGCCTAAGGCTCGTAAGATTCCACCCGAGGCCAACGGAGAATGCAAGCTCGGGGTGGACATGCCGGTAAACTTCTGGCCATTGTCTTTGATCCTTGTCTTAAACTCTGTTCACTGGCACCCCCTGCTGTAAGTTGTGTGATGCTGAACCAGACCAATCACATCCTCAGTAAAGTATTTGACTTTTAAATGATCTTCTGATCATATATTTATGCCATTACTAAGACTGCCTATTTTTGTCTGGGTGACATTGCCCAACTCCATTGCCCAGCCGTACCCCTGCCTCACCTTGTCTGGTTATTTGCTGTTGAACCCCTCTCGTTACCACTAGACTTGACTATTCCAATGCATTTCTGGTTGGTCTATCACATTTGACTCTCCATGAACTTAAGCTCATCCAAGCTCTGTCGCCCGTATCCTAAATCACAGCAAGTTCTATTTGTCCATCCCTGCCTGTGCTTGCTGACTTCTATTGGCTCTCAGTTAAACGACACCTCAATTTTAGAGTTTTCA
Organism: Mustelus asterias; assembly: GCF_964213995.1. Taxonomy (NCBI): domain Eukaryota; kingdom Metazoa; phylum Chordata; class Chondrichthyes; order Carcharhiniformes; family Triakidae; genus Mustelus; species Mustelus asterias. Next base: position 40,773,471 of record NC_135806.1, read on the forward strand.
TCCTTGATTTTAAATTCTTCCATGGTCAGACCCCGGCCCATCTTTGTAAACTCCTCTAGCCACACAAACCTCCCAGACATCTGCACTCTCCAATGCCAGCTTCCTGTGCGTAACCGATTTTACCCGTTCCACCATTGATGGCCGTACATTCAACAGCCTGGTGTCTAAGCCTGGAATTCCCTCCCCAAACCTCCCTGCCTCTCTTGCCCCCTTGAGATGCTTCTTAAAACCTACCTCTTTAGATCAGCTCTTGATCATCTGCTCAAATCGTAGGTCATAGAATCCTACAGTGCAGAAGGAGGCCATTCGGGCCATTGAGTCTGCACTGACCACAATCCCACCCAAACCCTTTCCCCAGAACCCCATAAATTTACCTTAACTAGTCCCCCTGACACTAAGGGGCAATTTAGCATGGCTAATCCACCTAACCTGTGGGAGGAAACTGGAGCACCCGGAGGAAACCCACTCAGACATGGGATGAATGTGCAAACCCCACACAGACAGTGACCCAAGCCGGGAATCGAACATGGGTCCCTGGCACTGTGAGGCAGCAGTGCTAACCACTGAGCAACCATGCCATCTAGCGGGATATTCCCAAATATCTCCTTACGTGGATCATTGTCAATTGCATTTGTTAACACTCCTGTGAAGCACCTTGTGCATTTGCTTTTTTAAAGTTGCTATAGAAATGCAAGTTGTTGATTGATGATTTGTATTGCAGTGTTAATGTAAGCCTACTTGTGACAATAATAAAATAAACTTTAAAGAAATCTCTCCCTCGGGGCATCTTGGATATGTTGAGCTTGGACTCTACCATGAGGGAAAGATCTATTTGAAGTTAATTTTATTATTTTCACAAGTAGGCTTACATTAACACTGCAATGAAGTTACGGTGAAAATCCCCTAGTCGCCACACTCCAGCGCCTATTTGGGTACACTGAGGGAGAATTTAGCATGGCCAATACATCTAACCAGCATGTCTTTCAGACTGTGGTAGGAAACCGGAGCACCCGGAGGAAACCCATGCTGACACGGGAGGACGTGCAAACTCCACACAGACAGTGACCCAAGCCAGGTTCCTGGTGCTGTGAGGCAGCAGTGTTAACCACTGTGCCACTGTGCTGCCCTATTCACGATTTATTCACAATTTATTCACATAGAACTTCTCCAAGTAGATTCAGCAGGGCAGGCAATGTCCTGAGCTGTTACCTACACAGTCCCAGAAGCATTCTCAGTGATATCAATGGAAAGTTCCTCCCACTAGCTTCTGCCAACTTCATCCTTAATTATTTCAACACTAATCATGAAGATTATGTGACATCTATTTTCCCTGTCTGTTTGTAGCCTGTTATGTTTGCCTGCATTGAATATATTTCTCACATGCAGGATTGGCCAATTTGAACTTTTAAGCCTTTACTTTTAAGGTTTGGAAAGGGTTTATTCTGAGCGATGCTACATCATTGATAGATTAATCCTGAATCAGAACACCAAGGTCTGTTGGTATCCCAAACTCCAGATCATAGAATTGAACATTTACATTGATCAGCTTTCCTTTGAAAAACTATTATGAATGCTGCCTCCAAGCTGGTTTTTAGTTGACATTCTTTGTGGCAGTATCTTTATAGTAAGAAGTTTAACAACACCAGGTTAAAGTCCAACAGGTTTATTTGGTAGTAAAAGCCACACAAGCTTTCGGAGCTCCAAGCCCCTTCTTCAGGTGAGTGGAAATTCTGTTCACAAACAGAGCATATAAAGACACAAACTCAATTTACATGAATAATGGTTGGAATGCGAATACTTACAACTAATCAAGTCTTTAAGAAACAAAAGAACATGAGTGGAGAGAGCATCAAGACAGGCTAAAAAGATGTGTATTGTCTGCAGACAAGACAGCCAGTGAAACTCTGCAGGTCCACGCAACTGTGGGGGTTACAAATAGTGTGACATGAACCCAATATCCCGGTTGAGGCCAAATAAACCTGTTGGACTTTAACCTGGTGTTGTTAAACTTCTTACTGTGTTTACCCCAGTCCAACGCTGGCATCTCCACATCACCAGTATCTTTATGCCAGTAAAATAATATTCTATCCCCTTGTTGGATGACGATCTTACTGCTTATCTTCTCTCAAAGTCAACCCTCTGAACAATGAAAATAGTTATTTACTTTATCAGAACATCTTCCCCTCAGTTCACCTCTTAACTTTCTCAACCCTAGGATCATCTTAATGAATCTCTCCTGCACCCAGGTCACAGGTGTGACATCCTTCCTGAAACAAGGCACAGATAACCGGCTTCAATCTGACTCCATTTCTGAGCATGTACTCCTAATCGTCTACAGTAGCCAGTGGCTGAACTGTGGATCTATCAGACATACTGGAGGTGATGCTCCACCTTGCCACATCTGGCACAGATCACACCCATCCCGGAGAATAGTGTGCAGGCCTAAAAATCAGTTTCGTGTCTGGGGCCAAACAGTTTGCGAATCTTCCGGCCCTTTTCCAATGGCGTGAACCAGATCGTGTGAGGCCGATTAGCATACGTAAAATAGCATTTAAATATGAATTGCCCAATCAACTCCCAGCGCACGGATTCTCCGGCCTTCGGGTGCGGCGCGATAATGGCAAGAACCAATACTAGTCTCCACCTGCGGAAACTTGGCGCGAGGCCACTAAAACCCCGGGTGGTTGGGGGCATGGCCAGGTCGTGCCCATCAGGCAGTGCCTACCTGGCAGTGCCCACCAGATACTCTGGCAGTGGCCACCAGGCACGCCAGCAATGCCAGTTGGGGACTGCCAATGTGCCAGAGGCAGTGCCAAGGGGTTGGGGCCTGAGTGGGGGTTATAATGGAGGGGCTATGACAGAGGGACTATGCAGGGGGGCGGTCATGATGGGGGGGATGATGGGGGTCATGATTGGGGGCATGACGAGGGTCATGATCAGGGACCTGTCATGAGGACGCTAATGCCTCGATAGCGGCGATCCAATCAGGGAGGGGAACATCTTGCCAATGAGGGGTGATGGAGAATCCCAATGTCAATTGGAGAGGGAGAGGGTCTCCCAGTGCTCTGTGAGATCGGGGTGCCCTCGCAAAATGGCGCTTGAGCGCTCTGCAGTCAGGCTTACCGGAGTGTTTAGAACCCCCACCCTCCCTGTGCGAACTTGGGAGAGTTCTGCCCACTCTTTTTGTCATTTTCTTGGATCTTCTTAGCAGTTCTGTTGAAGTTAGGGTGGGTGCGCAGAAATTCACCTGGAATATGCCAGCTGTGCCCTTACCAATGATGAGTGTCAGTGCTGCATTACCTCTCTGCTCTTGTATCGTTTGCCCCAATTTATAAAACAGTAAGAAGTTTAACAACACCAGGTTAAAGTCCAACAGGTTTATTTGGTAGCAAAAGCCACACAAGCTTTCGGAGCTCTTAGCCCCTTCAATTTATAAAACCCAGGATTCTATATGCATGTTTTACCATCATTAATCTGCCCTCCCAGTGCAGAGAATCACAGCTTACAACTTGCTGCCTAATATAATATTGTTTTAGTTCTTTTACCAATTCTTGTAAGCCTGTGTCCTCTGGTTACTGATCCTTCTACAATTAGAAATAATTTCTCTTGATTTACCCTATCACAATCCTTCATGATTTTGAACACCTCCATCATCATATCTTGACAGATTTATATATCTGAGCCTTAGGTTCCTCTGATTATCAACTCCTTTTAAACATGTAGGACCCTATTTTACCATTTTGATTCTAAGTGCTCAACGGACTTGAAACTGGGAGTGTTTCAGATCCGACTTTTAGACCCGTTCTCAGGCGCTCCCATACGCACTCTGCCTGAAAAAATATCAGCAATTCCGAATCACGCTGCAGAAGCCTGTGGGCGGGGCTTAACACACCCAAAACCCTGCAGCTCCAATTGGTGCCTCCAACTGCGCATGCGTAGAAAAATGATAGAATGCGCTCCCCTACCACATCGCTCCTGGGCCGGATAATGCCTCCCCCTGACCCCCACAGACATTGCCCCACCCCCACAACATTACTGACTCCCTTATCCCCCCACCCCCTCCGCCACCCAGACCGATCGCGGGTCCCTCCCTCCTCACTGATCACAGGCAGAGTGGCAGCGGAACCCCTTTCCCCCTCACTGATCACAGGCAGAGAGCAGCAGACACCCCCTTCCCCCTCACTGATCTGAGGCAGAGTGGCAGCGAACCCCCCCTTCCCCCCCGCACTGATCTCAGGCAGAGTGGCAGCAGACCCCACCTTCCACCCCACCAATCTCAAGCAGAGAGCCATCAGATGCTCGGCACTTACCTCCTCACTAGCTGATGTGTCCCAAATCGGACTTTTGTGGAGCATGTCTGTTTCACGCCAATTCTTGGTGGACGAATGCAGTGGTAACGGGGGACATGCAAATGCATTTAAATTGTTGTCTTGCCCATTTTGGGCACAGTCCCAATCACATCCATTTTCCAGCCTTAAAGGGGGAACTGGCACAGAGGCAGGTGCAGATCACACTACTCACCTCATGCCCAACTTTACCAAGTTTTTGTGCCCAAAAACAGGTGCAACTTGATGGTGAAATCAGGCCCATAATTTATATTTCCTCCCTTTAATCTGCTTCATAACAGGCATCACCTCATTTACCTCAGCATTAAATTGAATTTATATCTCGGCCTTTTGGCTAAGATCAAGTGTAGTATCGACATGCTGTGCTTGGTTGAAGTCATTAGGTTACATTTTAGCTTCCTTTGAAGCAATTTTTAAAAGCAGCATCTCGGCCTTTTGGCTAAGATGCAAATGAGATCAAGCCTTGGAGGAGGTGCAATGCCTACTCCAATCAGCTTGGATCATGTAGATCAAGTCCAAGACAAGAGGTGAGAGCCCTGTCTTGTCAGCTTGGACCAGGAATGTCTCAACTTGTTGAGACTCTGAATTGGACTTGATTTGATTGAATTGGAATAAAAATACAAAAAAAAATTTATATCTTTGTCCAACCTAATAACTTGTCCATGTCTTGTTGAAGCAACTCACAATCCTCTTCACAGTAAAACATGCTCTCTATTATACATCATCTACAAATGTTGACATTATGTGCCCCCATACCTCAACCCAGATCAGTTATATAGTTGAGAAGATCATTGGTCCCAACACTAGACCCTGGGGGAGACCATTGTTTAAATTCTTCCTGTTTGGAAAACATCCAGTAACTGCCACTCTCTATCTTCTATCCTTGAATTAATTTACTATCAATTCTACCACACTCCCTTTAACACAGGCAAATACATCTTAATTTTATCAATAAATCTCCTATATGTGGCACCTGCTGACTAAGATCGCAAGAATCTACGAAGAGTTGTGAATGAAGCCCAGTCTATCACGCAAACCAGCCTCCAATCCACTGACTCCGTCTATACTTCCCGCTGCCCCGGAAAAGCAGACAACATAATCAAGGACCCCTCGCACTCCGTACATACTCTCTTTCACCTTCTTGCGTCGGGAAAAAGAAAAGTCCAAAGTCACATACCAACCGACTCAAGAACAGCTTCTTCCCAGCTGCCATCAGACTTTCGAGTGGATTTACTATATATACTCTAGATCCTAGCTATGACTGTGACACTACATTCTGCACTCTTTCCTTTCCTTCTCCCCATGTACTCTATGAATGGTATGTTTTGTCTGTATAGCGTGCAAGAAACAATACTTTTCACTGTATCCCAATACATGTGACAAGAATAAATCAAATCAAATCACCTTATCAAATGACTTTAACAAAATCATTTATACATCTACTGTAAGGCGAGAGTAGAGCGAAGTGTTCGACATTATAGAGAGTTACGATGGAGTAAATAAGGAGAAACTGTTTCTAATGGCAGAAAAGTCAGTAACCAGAGGAACACAGAATTGTGAGTAATTGGCAAAGAATCCAAAACAATATTTTCATTCGCAGTGAGTTGTGATCTAGAATGCACTGTCCGATGGGAGAGGGGAGTGTGTGGGGGAGGTGGGAATGGTGGTAGGGAATGAAGGACTCAATGGTACATTTCAAAGGGCAATTGAATAAACACTTGAAAAAGAAGAATTTGCAAAGCCGCGGGGAGAGTGCTGGGACTAATTAGGTAACTTTTTCAAAGAGACAGCACAGACACAAGAGGGCCGAATGGCTTCCTACTGTTTCTCTGGTGTTGTCCTTTATAAATGTTTTAATTTCTCATTAAATTTGTCAGACACAGCTAATCTTTTATTGATCCATTGCTGTCATTAATTTGGGCATGTCTTTCTGGCTGAATATTAATCTTATCCCAACGTACACACATTAATCAGAACATTGCATTAATTAATTACAGACTAATACAAACTTTATATTCAGTGCTGAGAGGCCAAGAGATTATAGAAGGGACTGGGTGCCAGTATATTCTGGGCAGTTTAATTACCGGATCTGCCAGTCCCCTCCCACTTGGCATCAATAAAACTTTATCTTGCAAAGCTTAGTTTAACAGGCAATAAAGTGTTGATAACTCAACTTTATAGGACAGCAATTCTTAACAGTTAAATAAAGTATATAAAACTCATCAGTCATCAACTGGTTTAATTGCTGACGATGATAAGAGGTGACTGTGGGGAGAGCTGTAGCTAGGAGTAGGAAACCTTCTCTGCTCAATGTTGTCTGAGTTTATCTGTTCAGTAGATGGCGCTGGGTTATTTGAAATTGTTCTGAGAGTATTTGTCCAAACAGCAGGTGGGGTACTTTACTAAAGGGAGAAGCTGAAACATTGGCTGCTGTCCCCAGTCGGATAATGTGGCTCAGCTCCACAGAATCTATAGTAGGATCCTTGCACTCTTAACAGTTTCTTCCTATCTTAAAGGATCTGGATAGTTCCACCAACTCTGCGAGGCATTTATGTCTTTACTGGAACAGAGCCCGAGTATTAAAAAATCACAATGAAAATCGGAAAAGGTCAGAAGCGAGAGTTCAAGCAAAAGCTTTGTTTCAGAGATGGATCCTTCTACAAAATGGGTGCGCCGCCAATACATTCCAGCTGCTCTGTTCTCCCATTGATTTTGTATGTTACATGATAATGTGTTACATTAACAGAGCCATTCTCTTCATATACTTACTGACTGATGTTTTACCAGCACATTCTGTTCTGTTTTCAGATTTCTGCCACTTAGATTGTTTTGTTGTATTTTGTTTAATGAAAACTGAGAATTGAGATTTTATAAAAGCCAAAACATCCCAAAGTCATCCCAGGAGAGAAGGGGATGCTGGGCAGCAGGAGGAGCAAACAGAAAATACGATTGAAAAGTTTGGCAAATGTCAAAGAAACTCAGTGATGCTCAAGAGCCTTGGACGCTCATCGAGGCAAAGGTTCTTTCTACCTTTTTAAAATTCACTCATGGGATGTGGGCATTGCTGACTTTGCCAGTATTTATTACCCGTCCCAAACAGTTTGCTTTAAGAGTTAACCACAGCTGTGGATCTGGAATCACATGTAGGCCAGACGAGGTAAAGGTGGCAGATTTCCTCCCCTCAGGTTGTTTTTATTGATCATTGACCATAATTTCATGGTCATCATTAGATGTGATGAGAGTGACAGTCCTTGACATCAAGGCCGCATTCGACCAAGTGTGACATCAAGGAGCCCTGGCAAAACTGGAATCAATGAGTGTCGGGGGCAAACCCTCTGCTGGTTGGAGTCATACCTGGTACATAGGAAGATGGTTGTGGTTGTGGAGGGTCAGTCATCTCAGCTTCAGGATATCTCTGCAGGAGTCCCTGAGGGTAGTGTCCTAGGCCCAACCATACTTCATCAATGACGTTCCCTCCGTCATAAGGTCAGAAGTGGGGATGTTTGCCGATGATTGCACTATTTGTGACTCCTCAGATACTGAAGCAGATCAATGTTCAAATGCAACGAGATCTGGACAATATCCAGGCTTGGGCTGACAAGTGGCAAGTAACATTCAGACCACACAAATGCCAGGCAATGACCATCACCAATAAGAGACAATCCAACGGCCACCCCTTGACATTCAATGATATTACCATAACTGAATCCTTGGGGTTACCATTGACCAGAAACTCAACTGGACTCATCACATAAACACAGTGGCTACAAGAGCAAGTCAGAGCCTAGGAATACTGTGGTGAATAACTCATCTCCTGATTCCCCAAAGCCTGTCCACCATCTACAAGGAACAAGTCTGGAGGGTGATGGAATACTCCCCACTTGCTGGATGGGTTCAGCTCCAACAACACTCAAGAAACTTGACACCATCCAGAACAAAGCAGCCCGCTTGACTGGCACCACATCCACAAACATCCACTCCCTCCACCACCAACGCTCAGTAGCATGTGTACGATCTACAAGATGCACTGCAGCAATTCACCAAGGCTCCTTAGACAGCACCTTCCAAACCCACGACCACTTCCATCTAGAAGGACAAGGGCAGCAGACACATGGGGAACACCACCACCTGCAAGTTCCCCTCCAAGCCACTCATCATCCTGACTTGGAAATATATCGCCGTTCCTCCGCAGTTGCTGGATCAAAATCCTGGAATTCCATTTCAAATGACATTGTGGGTCAACCCATATCACGTGGATTGCAGCATTTCAGGAAGGCAGCTCACCACCACCTTCTCAAGGGCAATAAATGCTGGCCAGCGACACCCATGTCTCACAAGTGAATAAAAAAAGATAATTCCAGTTTGTTATTGAATTCAAAGTTCACTATCTGCAGTGGTGAGATTCAAACCCAGGTCCCCAGAGGATTACCTCGGGTCTCTGGATTACTAACCCAGTAACAATACCACAATGCCACCACCTCTTACTTGCTCCCATCATCTCTTGATTGCTGAAAATCGCAATGGTATAGCATCGACAACTCTCTGGAATAGAGAATTCCAAAGCTTCACAACCCTCTGAGTGAAGACATTTCTTAAATGATCGACCCGTTATCCTGAGGATGTTTCCCCCTGTTCTGATACCCCAGCCAGAGGAAACAATTAGTTTTCCTGCCCACCTGCAGCCTCCAGTTAATGCTGCACAAATAGCAAACTACATTTAAAAAAAACTTCCTTAATGTAATTCACTTCAATTGCTAAAGTGCCTTCTTGTAGACCCACCTCCCCCACCCACTGCCAGAAGGGACATCTCCTACATTTACCGTCAATTTAAAGCTCATTGCAGTTGACAATGGCAAGACCTTAAGGACAAGGCTGAGATTGTATTTTTTAAATCCCTTCATGCATTTAATTACTGATATGAACAATCATCCTCTTTGAGAATGTTTTTGTTATTCATTCATGAGATGTGGGTGTTGCTGGCTGGGTCAGCATTTATTTCCCACCCCTAATTGCTCTTGAGTGGCCTGCTGGGCCATTTCAGAGTTTACCACATTGATGTGGATCTGGAGTCACATGTAGTCCAGATCAGGTAAAGACACCAATTTTCTTCCCTTGGGTTTTTATGACAGTCAACAATTCAATTCCAGATTTCTATTGGATTCAAATTTCACTATCTGCTATGGTGGGATTTGAACCTGAGCCCCCAGAGCATTACTCTGGATCACTAATCCAGTGACAATACCCCACCGTCTCCTCCACATTATGATCCTGGTTAGATGTGCGCCGTCCTGTTGGCTCTGCTGCAGACTGAATGACGCCCAACGATCTAAGTAAACAAGCCTCCTTTGACACAACCTTCCAAATCCGCAACGTCTATCGCCTTGATGAAGAGGGTCAGCAGATGCATGAGAACACCACCACCTGCAAGTTCCCCATGACTTGGAACAATATCACTATTCCTTCACTGACACTGGATCAAAATCCTGGAACTCCCTCCCTAACAGCACTGTGGATGTATCTACACCACATGGACTGCAGCGGTTCAAGATGGCAGCTCACCACCATCTGCATAAGGGCAGTTACAGATGGACAACAGATGCTGGCGTAGCCAGCTACACCCACATCCTATGAAAGAATTAAAAGATTTTCCCTGAGTAACCGATGGTTTCCATAGCAATAAATGACATGCTTTGCTCATTCTCGCACTAATATTACATATTGGGATGAGTGAAGGCATTGTCCTTGAATCTGGTCAAAAACTCTGCTCCCTAATCATCGACTACATCCTTCCCCAGGCAACAGTCTGAGGATCAACCTTAGTGCCACATTTGACCCCGAGATGAGTTTTCGATCACCTATCCACACCATCACCATGCTGCCTATTTCCAGCTGCATAAAATCGCCTGATTCGTGCCTGCCTCAGTTTATCTGCTGCTGAAACCTCACCCATCTCTTTGTTATCCCCAGCCTTGATGAATCTAGCACACTCCTGACTGTCTCCTCACATTCATAAACTGAGGTTATCTAAAACTCTGCTGCCTATGTCCTAACTCACACCAAATCATGTTCATCCAACGCACTTATGCTTGCCAACCTACACCTATACTTTCAGCCCCATTTTCAAACCCCTGCAAAGGCTGGCCACTCCCTATCTCTATAATCTCCTCCCACCTTGCAACCTCCAAGATAGCTGTGCCCCTCTCAGCATCTCCAATTTTGTTCGACCATTCGTGGCCATGCCTTCAGCTGCCTCACTCTAAGCTCTGGAAATCCTTCCCTACACCTCTCTGCCTCTCTACTTTGCTTTCCTCCTTTAAGATACTATCACTTTGACCAAGCTTTTGGTCTCTTTTTGTGGCTCGATGTCATATTTTGTTTTATAATGCCTCTGTGAACAGCCTTAGGTCATTTTATACAAGTTCTTGTTGTAACAGGCACAGCAAACCTGATTTCCTACCCTTACCTCTGCAGGTACGAAGAATTTCTTCTTCTGGGAATGTAATCCACAGCCTCGCCTGAATCAGGCAGCCATTTTACAGAAGTGTCAACACCCACTCCAATGTGACCGTCTGCTCCTGAAGAGATCGGCATTTCAAGACAATTAAAATATATTCATATATAAAACTGCTAACCGTTCACATTTCAGCTCATATGGTTGATATCCACAAACTGTGGCACCCAATAGAATGGGTTCAGATTCCTTGGATATTCAGCCTGAATCCAAAGAGTTCTTCCAAACTATACACACATTCACAGAGTGTGGGACTTTCAGAAGGGATGATTAACCCAGCCTTACTCTAGTTTGTTATGGTCTCCATGGCAGCAGCTTTCTGAATCACTCACTTGCTGCAGTGTTACAATGTGACAAATCAACTCCAGCCAAAAATTCCATGCCCCCCTCCTTTCCATAAACATTGATTTGATTAAAAGTGTACAATGAAGGTTTGTTTTCTCAGCTACCAAGGTTACATTTTATATACTGTGGGATATTTTAGGTATGTATCTTATGTTGGGGAAGGGGATTCTGTCCATACTTGCAAGGGGATGGTCGAATGGGGGAACAAAAGACGCCCTAGCGCACATGACAATACAGTTCTCTTTTCTAACTTGAAGACTCAGTGCAGTATCATGGTCATACAGATGCGAGCAAGCAGAGCAGCTCACATAGCTCCTGTGCTGTCTGACATGAAACAGGAGTTTCATTTAACTGATTCAGTGCAATGGCCAAGGGTGCAGCTCCTTTACCTTTCCAGAAGCGTTTGAGGCCACAAGAATTAGAGATTAAACTCCAGGGAGATTTCAAGTTTGTCTACTGCATTTCTGGAGTGATCTATGAAAATGAGTGTAAGGATCATATATTCAGTCTCAAGTTGCCACAGTTCTGAAGATTTGTTTTAGTTTCTTTTCCATTCCTCTCTACCTCTGTAAATTAGTTGGATTTGAACATTGCTCAGTTAGTTTAGTTGGCTGGATAGCTGGCTCATGCCACAGAGTGATTCCAACAGGGTGGGTTCAATGCCCATACTGACTGAGGTTATTCATGAAGGCCCGTCTTCTCAATTTTGCCTCTCACCTGAGGTATTGCAATCTGCAGATTCAAATCACCACCAGCCTATGGTCATCTGGGACTATGGCAATTTTACCTTTTTTTAGGTCATTCAGCCCATTGTACCTGTGCCGCCAGCTATGCCCTTCATTGGAAATCACCAATGAGCAAAGAATAAAACGGAGTATACAAATCACTCCTTGTGCTAAACAGCCCTGGGAACAGCTGACCATCAGCTATGCAAATTCTTCCAGAGATGTAAACACTAACCGTATGTATAGCCCATTCCCATTGTTTCAGTTTCGGCATGGTTCGCACAGCGCCAGGAACCCAAGTTCAATTCCAGCCTTGGGTCACTGCCTGTGTGAGTTTGCACGTTCTCCCCGTGTCTGCGTGGGTTTCCTCCGTGTGCTCCAATTTCCTCCCACACTCCGAAGATGTGCAGGTTAGGTTGATTGGCCATGCAAAATTGCCCCTTAGTGTCAGGGGGACTAACAAGGTAAATAAGGGGTTACAGGGATAGGGCCAGGGTGAGATTGTTGTTGTTGCAAGCTCAATGGGCTGAATGGCCTACTTCTGCACTGTTGGGATTTTATGATGTCTGCAGATACCTCAAGTTGTTGATACTAACAGATCTCAGTGCTTTGATTTGAGCTATATCTACCAATGAGGCAACAGTGTTAAGAACTGACATTCTGGCCTTTCCAAACCCACAGAATTTACACAGCCATCCAGCAAATGAGAAATTTAAGCACAAATGGAATTAAATGACCTGATTTTGGGTGTCTGTTTGGTGGGTCTGGGCTGGGCCTTATGTGGCCCATGGGTCACAGGTTGGGACAACCTTTGTTTATATAGCACTTTTTACAATGGAAAACATTCCCAGGAGAAAGTAAATAGATGAAAGGAGAGAAACTGTGGCCATAAAAGTGTGCGATTTAGAAGAGATTACCAAACCCTGGTCCAAAAAATGCTTTTTATGAGGTTAGTAAAGAGGGAACAAAATAGAGAGATAACAAGAGATTGTGTCATTAGTGGGACAATGGGAAGGGGAGATGCAGAGAAGTTCAGAGGAAGAAGATAGAAGAGTGAGATTGGGGACAGATAGTGGAGGACAGTGATGCATTTGAAGATACTAAGGCTGAGGACAACCTTGACTCTAGCCACTGGAAGCTTTTTCCATTGATCTCAGTTGTGCTAGCAATTTACTGCCAGACTTGATCAAAAGCATCCTTGATATTCAGGACAGCAATTCCAACCTAACCTCTTGCATCCATGTCAGATTGAAGTGTGATGATCCAAGTGATTCTGGCATCAGTGAGCAGGTATTGCTTGATTGTTTGTTTAAAGATTTCTTGTCAACCTTAATTCAGTCGCATCACTATTACCTCTGAGATAGAAAGTAATGTGTTCAAGTCCCAGTCCTGAGACATGAGCACACAATCCAGGCTGATACTTGCAGTACAGTACTAAGAGAGTGTTGCACTTTGAGGGACTAATTTTTGGAGGTGACATTAAACCAAGCCTGCTCTCTGTATGTAAAATTCCTATGGCACCATTCAGAGAGAAACACAGGAGTTATTCACCATGTCCTGGCCAACATTTATCCATCAGTGAACATCATTAAAGAAACAGGTTGTCTGATTGTACTCTCATTGCTGTTCATAGAACATAGCTATTCACCAGTTGGCTGTTGCCTTTCATATATTACAGCAATAACAATGTATAATATGTATTTATATGGCTGTGAATGCATTCCACTATCTAGTGGATCATGAAAAGTGCTCTATAAATTCAAGCTTTTCCAGTTTTCCAACACTTTGCTTGTTAATTGGAGGAAGCCAGTTAGATTGAGGACGAGGGGATAGCTAAGGAGTTTTTCACATTTTTGGGTAAATGCTAGAGTCTTGGCTGCACAGCAACAGCTTGAGAAGGGTGATGGCAACCCTTAAGTCTTCACTCCCTCCATCACCAGCGCACACTGGTAGCAGTGCAGACCATCTACAAGATGCACTACAGGAACTCACCAAGCGTCTGTTAATAGCATCTTCCAAATTCACAAGATCTATCACCTAGAGACCAATGGCACATTGGGAACACTATCACCAGTTACAAATTCCCCTCCAAGTCACACACCATGTTGAGGTGTGGACAGGTATATCACCATTCCTTCACTGTTGCTGGGTCAAAATCATGGAACTCCCTCTCTAACAGCATTGTGGATGTCCCTACACCATGAGGATTGCAGGAGGCCATTTGGCCCATCATGTCTGCACCATTCGCCGATTGAGCAACTCACCTAGTGCCATTCCCCCACTTTCTCCCCATAACCCTGCACATTCTTCCTTTTCAGATAACGGTCTAATTCCCTTTTAAACATACAATTGAATCTGCCTCCACCACACTCTCAGGCAGTGCATTCCAGACCCTAACCACTCATTGCATTCAAAAAAATCTCATATCATGCTGTGCTTAATGTTGGAGGAATGTTAGGAATGTATTGATTCGAAATCCATAATCATTAACAAGAATGTTCACATTTTAACAGAATTATCTCCTGCTATTTTACAACTCACCCTTCTCAAGGACAAAGCATATATCACAGAAAATGACAAGGGCTTTGACATCAGTATTAACACGCACATGTGAGTGGTCGTGACAGGTTTTCCTCATCATTTGTTTTTCACAAGTCTATGCTGGCAATCCCTGTTTCAGGCCACTTTAAGCATCTTCTGGATTCTTCCATTGCTGTAACATTGGCTGGAATTTTACCAGCCCTTTAACTACAGGCTGGGAGGCAGGAAGGCTGAAAAAATGGTGTGGGATGATGTTGGGGGGCGGGGGGCGGGGGGAGGGGCACCCATCCTGCTACCAATGCCATTTTGTAAATGGGCATCCTTGGTTGGAAGATGCCACCACAATTCTACAACCAGTCAAAGCAGGGCGGCCTCCCACTTTCAGCTCCAGTGGTGAAACCTCTGCAGTCCCAGTAAAATTCAGCCCATCTCCTCTGTACAACACTCAGTATTGCTTTTGTCCAGTTATGTTTATACTTGGGAAATTTGAAAAGTCTTTCCTTCACAATGAAAAACACTGCTGGTGCAGGGTCAGTGAGATCATTGGTACCGGCCTTTGTACCACCCAAGCTGAAATAGGCATGGGCAAAAGTTAGTGCTAAATTCATTAACACTAATAAACTTATTACAAATGTGTACACTCAATAATAAAAACAGAACTGAATATAGACCTGAATAGCTAAGATTTGCAGGGCAGTAGAGGAAGAGCAGGGGAGTGGGACTCATTGGATCACTCTTTCAAAGTACCAGTACTGGCATAATGGGCTGAATGGCCTCCTTCTGTGCAGAAGTAGTCCATGGTTTGATGATCTAATGTTTGATTTAGCTAGAGCAACCAGAAACAACTAAAAGAAAAACAGAAAATGTTGAAAAGCATTTGTAAAGAGATTTGGGGCAGCACAATGCCAAGCACTGCTGCCTCACAGTTCGGGTTCGATTCCCGGCTTGGGTCACTGTCTGTGTGGAGTTTGCACATTCTCCCCATGTCTGTGTGTGTTTCCTCTGGGTGCTCCGGTTTCTTTCCACAGTCCAATGACATGCCATGCTAAATTGCCCCGTAGAGTCAGGGGACTAGCAGGGTAAATACGTGGGGCTACGGGGATAGGGGTTGGGTGGGATTGTGGTCGGTGCAGACTCGATGGGCCAAATGGCCTATGATTCTATGAGATAAAGGTAAAGTCCAGAACACATTAAAGATTAACAGGATTAAATCGACAGTGTCAACAAAGCTACTAAAACAGCAAACACTGGGAATACACAGGAGATCCACCAGCATCTGTAAAAAGCTAAGAAATTGTTTCTGGTTTGCCACCAATTGCAGAAGTCCTTGTCATGTGAAAAAAGGAGCACCAATACATACAATGAGCAAATAGCAAAAAGGAGAAACAGTTACAGCAACAAACTGAGCAACGCAAGAGGGAAGTCAGCTTAATCACAGGCACATCTCTTTGTCAAGGGATATCGTTAATGATGTTAAGGCCTGGATTAAGTACCTGGTGATGAGTAAATCAGATTATCATGAAGGTTTAACTAACTCACCAATGTCCTTTAGGGAAAGAAAGCTACTGGCCTTTGCCAGTCTGGTCAATGTGTGGCCACAGATCCTCGTCAGTTTAGCTACCTCTTAACTGTCCTCTGAAGTGGCCCAGCCAACAGTTCAGTTGAGTCAAACCTCGACCAGCACTTCAAAACGACAGCTACCCACACCTTCTGAGGGTATCTCTAGGAAAGGACAATAGATGTTGGCCAGGCTAATGACACCCACTCACTGGATATTAAAACATAAAATCAGGTTTAGTGCCAGCCATGACTGGGTTGCAGTGGGGAAGCTTCAATTGGTAGAACTATTATTTGAAATATTGGTTTGTGCCCCATGTTGTAGTCAGGGAGCATGCTGGCATTACACATAAATGCTTTGTGGTGTCCATCATGCATTTATGAAGATTTGCTGATACCCGCTTCCCACTTCTCAAGGAGGCAAACTTATCATTTGATAAATGGTCAGCTAGTGACTAAACTCATTATAAAGGGTGGAAAGCAAGGACAATATTGTGATTTAGGTGGGATCATAGAATTACAGTGATATTTCAACATAGAAATAGGTTGTTTGGCCGTGTTGGGCAGTGCAGATGCCAGGAGTGGGTTGTTGCTGCTTAGTGCACACTTATCTCTCACCTTTTTGGGCCAAAGCTGTTGATTAAAACAGCATGTTGTCCAATACACTGGTTTTCAGGTCCCATGGACAAAAGGGCATTAGCAGCCAGGGACTTCCATCTGTTGGGCCATGGTTATGCTTGGCAAGGTTTGCCGTTATATTCTGCAGGTTCTAGCTGACTGGGAAACATTCCTCTTCTTGCCATTTGCCAGAGGCAAATTGGAAAGATTTGCTGGTTGAAAAATCAGCCTGTTTAGCCACATAATGAACGCACCTTCCTTGACCATCAAGTTATGGAGTATATACATGTTCTGAACCAATTTACACTCTATTCTCACTACCAATTCCTACATGGGGAGGAGGGTGAAAGAACACACTACAGCATATTCCATAGCCTTCTTCATTCATGTGTCTTGCCAACAACATCTTAAAATGGGGACAACATTCAATTTACCAAATCCGTGATTTGTGAACTGGCATCAGAGGATAAGAATGCCCTTGCAAAAAACTGATGTAAAAACCCAACAACCTCACGAATGTTACTCAATCTGGCCTATATGAGATAAATAACTTTGGTGACTCAAGGTCCTATTAAGTGGCCTTACAAAGTACCTCAGTTGTAAAAACAACGGCTTCACAGTAACTAGGCATGGGTAAGAAATGTTGCCTTCTGAGACTCATTACATCCGTGGAACAAATGTTTAAAACAATATTTACCAAAGCAACTTCCTACAGCACTGGAAAACTTATAAACTTGATTCAATCGTTGCACATAGTGTAGCAAGGATTACAAAACGGAAGCAGGAAAATTTTCCACGATCCTTTTAATAAGTGTCATTTATCCAAGAGGAGTCGATGTGCAAATGTTTTAGTTCCATCACAATACACTTTTTTTTCACAACACGTTAGAAAAAGGATATTTGTAAGCTGCGCTGCTTTTCCTCCTTTTCAGATGTATTCTTTATTTTTTTTAAAAATGTTTTTGAAGATGCACAACTTCAAAAATGCCTTTGCATCAGAAAGCATGTGTCTTTCTAAATTGTCTGATCATGTTCAAAGTCCCAAATGGTTCACATTCAACAGAATACCTTCTGAAACGTAGTCACTGCCTTGAGTGCAAAAACAGTCAATATTTATCACACAGCAAGATCCCACAATTAAAAGACCGACAGGTTGTTATTATTTCTTTTGATGGTGTTGATTCAGCAATGAATGTTGTCCAGAACAGCAAGGAAACACTCCTGCTCTTCTTCAACTAGTGCTTTTGGATCTTTTCAACAGGGAGGGCAGATCGGGTCTCAGTTTTAAAATCTCATTTGTAAGACAAACCAACAGTGTAGTCCTCCCTCGACACTACACTGAAGTGTCAGTCTGGATTATGTGCTCAATGTCTGCAGTGAGGCTCAAACACACAACCTACTGACTCAGGAATGAGAGTGCTCCCACAGAGAAAGGCAGAACATACACTGACAGCTGGGCTGAAAGAATGATGTAGATTTTGTATGCATTATTTGAGATATATTTTTTGTAAAAAAAAAATGCATCTTCCAAACAGCTCTTGTTCCCCAGGATCCTATTTTAATGAATACCCCAGATAAATATATAGAAACAATGGGACCTTGCAGTTCTAACCCAATTCTTCATCCGTAGGGCGATCTGGCAGATATATCAGGATCAATTGGAGGTCTGGCTCAACTGTGATTCAGAAGAAGGATGAATATAACAAAGTGAATAGGATTGCTTTGTCACACTGAGTATTGCACATACAGTTCCTGGAAAGCTTGAAATTAAATCTTTCAGTGGGTTTAAAAAAACAAAATAGCGCTGATGTGCTTACATAGACTCTGTGACATCTGTGTTCCAGACTCGAGGGCAGAACAATCATATTTGGCATTTCATTCCTATAGCCTTTAGACAACACTGAAAGTATGGCTTTAGTAAAACACTGCAAAAGAAAATCCCTGAGGAGCCACGCGTTCCAAAAATGAGTGGTGGAACACCCTACATCTGCACTGTTCGCTGGAAGAATGGGTGTATTCAGGTCAACTTGCTTTCAAATGATGAAATCTCTTGCTACACATCCAAATGACGGCTGCTTAGAATGGACGGGAAAACCGCTCCCCATGTTTTGTTCGACAATTAGTCGTTTAGTCAATCAGGTGCAATACTTCCAATGTCCTGTGCCCATCCTGGAACCGCTTTGATACCAAAGTCAAAGAGCGTCTGCAGGTTAGCTCTTTCCTTCCATATTTCCAGGGAAATAAACATTCCACGACTGGTCACAAACACTTCAGCTCAATATCAACCTAATAAAGAGAACAAAAAAGAAATGAACAGTCTTGACGTAAACCTGCACTTATAACACAGGTGTAGCATTGATACAAAATAATTATGGAGGAGGAAGGTCATTCGGCCATCTCAGTTCATCTATGCAAAAAGATGTTAAAGTCCTCTAACTACTGCATCCAGTTGGGTTTTTTTTCCCCCAAGGTTTTTGCCTTCATTATTTTCTTCGGAGGTCCAATCAAAGCAGCTCTTCTCTGCACTGCCGCACTGTGGTCAGAATTGGATGCAGTGTCCAAAGCAATCAGAGAAGTGGTACAGTTTGATTACTACTCCCTATGACTGATACCAATGCGAGACTGCAGGAGGAAGCCTTGCTCAGATGACATCAGGTCAGGCCTCAACTCTTGACTTATACAATCTGAAACCTTTAACATTTGCTAACTACTTTGCACTAACGTTTAACCTCTGCAAGAAGGTAATTGGATACTGTAGAAAAAGTGATAAATAGCATTTACATGCCAGTCTAATGGAAGCTCATTTACCCCACACACAATTTTCATTGCAGCAGTTAAAGCATAGAAAGTTTCATATACCTTTAAAACGCTGATTTCATGCTAAGCTAAAATGAGGACTGACTGCTCTCACCAGGATGCATCCACTTGGCTGGGATTTAAAAGAATTAAAAGTAAAAATCCTTTTCATAGCTGAAGCTCTCTGATGCACAGTCATGGTCGACAGAGACTCTGGGGTGTCTATCCACCCAATCTGAGTCAGTGGGACATTACAACCTGTAAACAGGTGCAAGAAGAATAAACTTGCATTTACATGGCACCTTTCACATCATTAGAATATTCAAAATATTTCACAGCCAATTAAGTGTTTGAAATGTAGTCACTATGTTTTATAGGCAGTGATAGCAAATTGAACTCAAAAGATACCAATGAGAAAAATAACTAATTAAGATTGAAAAGGAAAAGATTTGGAAAGGCTTCAAGGAAAAAGGTGAGTGGAGCAAATTGGATAACTCTTTTCAATAAGCTGTACATATAAATAGTTCCTGAAGACAGAAACTTGAGATACCTCTACTTTGAAGGAGCTTGTGCCCTTTCTAGTCCATGATACACTGTAAGGTAGGGATAGTTAGCTCAGTTTGCTGGATGCCTGGTTTATGATTCAGAGCAATGCCAACAGCATGAGTTCAATTCCTGCACCAGCTGAGGTTATTCACGAAGACCCGTCTTCTCAACCTTGCCCCTTGCCTGAGGTGTGGTGATCCTCAGGTTAAATTGCCACCAGTCAGCTCTCCCCCTCAAAGGGGAGAATAGCCGATATAGTCATCTGGGACACTGCAAGGTGTAGCATATTGGACCACCAATCTGCATACACTTTCAATCAGCCAAGCACTGCATCTATTAAACTTTGGCCAAATGATTTAGAATTGATTGGGCAATTCTGTGGAGATTGAGTCTTTGGAATTGGGGGACTTGGGGGACTTGAAAAAGGTTGTAGCTTCAAACACCAACTGATGCAACATGAGCTTTACTATTTAGGTTTTCTTTGCTGTTTCACTTTAAATTGAAAATAAACTTCAGAAAAGATAATTTGTAGCACCAGACACGATATTTGCATATCATGGTCATTGTGTACTCTGTACACACAGTTTATGATAGGATAGCCTGCAAGATACATTTGCACAGTTGTATATAGTGGAGTGTACAATGTCAAAGTAAGGAATTTAGTCAGTGTGGAACCACTGTGAGTCACTGAGGTATCGTTGACAAGGTAAGCTCAAAGTCCAAGCTTACAGCAACACCCAGTATGTTCATAGATACAAAACCTAGGTTATTGAATCAGTCACAAAGGCGATAAGTATGTTTACTGAATAAATGAACAGATCCTAAAAATTACACTCCAACCAAGAATAATTACTAGCTATCCACATAATCAGATGGTGATAAAGGATGGTGATAAAGTTGTCTCACAGTTACACCCATACTAATGAACTCTTCTGGTACCTCTTTAAAGACTCTGGGGCAGAGCTAAGGGCCAGTCTATGGAGTAAATGCCAATATAGTACAATACAATGGGGCAGAACATACCTTCACCCCAGAGTGGAGTCTTCAGTTTGGAATGTTTCAGTGGGGGAGCATTTTGGGCTTAGTGACCATAATTCCATAAGATTTTGCGTAGTCATGGATAAGGACAAGAGTGGCCCTTGGGCGAGTGCCAATTACATCCAAATTAGATAGGAACTGGGGAATGTGGATTGGGAACGGCAATTTGAGAGTAGATCCACATCTGGCATGTGGGAGGCTTTTAAAAGCCAGTTGATTGAAGTGCAGGACAGGCATGTCCCAGCAAACATTAAGGATAGAAATGGCAGGATTCGGGAACCATGGATGGCGAGGGAAATTGTAAACTTAGTCAAAAGGAAAAAGGAAGCATACGATAGGTCTAAGCATCTAAAAACTGACGAAGTCATTGAGAAGTAAAGTGAAAGTAGGAAGGAGCTTAAACGTGGAATTAGGAGACCTAAAAGGGGCCATGAAATGTCTTTAGCAAACAGGGTCATGGAGAATCCCAAGGTTTTTTATGCATATATTAGGAGCAAGAGGGCAGCAAGAGAAAGAGTAGGCCCACTCAAGGATAATGGAGGGAAGTCATGCGTGGAGCCACTAGAGTGGGTGAGGTCCTTAATAAGTACTTTGTATTGGTATTCACCAAGGAGAAGGACCTGACGAATGTTGAGGTCAGGGATAGTGTGTGAACGCTCTAGAGAATGTCAATATATCGAAGGAGGAAGTGTTGAGTATCTTAAATTGCATTAAGGTAGACAAGTCCCTGGGGCCAGATGTGATCTATCCCAGGTTACTGCGGGAGGCAAGGAAAGAAATTGCTGGGGCTTAACAGATATCTTCACATCCTCTTTGGCCACTGGCAAGGTTCTAGAGGACTGGAAAGTAGCCAATGGTGTTTCCCTTGTATAAGAAAGGAAGCAGGGATAACCCAGGAAATTATAGGCCGGTGAGTCTGACATCAGGGGGGAAGCTTTTGGAGAAGATACTGAGGGACAGGATATATGCATATTTGGAAGAAAATGGACTAATTAGTGACAGGTTTTGTACGGGGAAGGTTTTGTCTCCCAACTTGATTAAATTTTTTGTAGAGGTGACAAAGATAATTGATGAGGGAAGGGCTGTGGATGTAGTTTATATGGACTTTAGTAAGGCGTTTGACAAGGTCCCACATGGCAGACCAGTACAAAAACTAAAATCACATGGGATTCGGGGTGGACTGGCTAGATGGATACAGAACTGCCTTGGTTATAGAAGACAGAGAGCAGCGGTGGAAGGGTGTTTTTCAGAATGGAGATCTGTAGCTAGTGGTGTTCCACAGGGATCAGTGCTGGGACCTTGTTTGTAGTATATATAAATGATCTGGAGGAAAATGTGGGTGGTCTGATTAGTAAGTTTGCGGATGACACAAAGATTGGCGGAGCTGCTGATAGTGCCGGGGATTGTCAAAGGATATAGATAGATTGGAGACTTAGGCACAGAAATGGCAGATAGAGTTTAATCCGGAGAAATGCGAGGCAATGCATTTTGGAGGATCAAATTTAGGTATGAATTACGCTGTAAATGGTAGAATCCTTAGGAACATTAACATACAGAGGGATCTGGGCGTGCAGGTCCACAGTTCTTTAAAAGTGGCAACACAGGTGGCCATGGTGATTAAGAAAGCATATGGCATGCATGCCTTCATCAGCCAGGGCACTGAGTACAAGAGCTGAGAAATCATGCTGCAGCTATATAAAACCTTGGTTAGGCCGCATTTGGAGTATTGTGTACAGTTCTGGTCACCATATTACCGGAAGGACTTGGAAGCTTTGGAGAGAGTGCAAAGAAGGTTCACCAGGATGTTGCCTGGTCTTGAACGTGTTGGCTATGAGAAGAGGTTGAATAAACTAGGATTATTTTCACTGGAAAGACGGAGGCCTGATAGAGGTCTACAATATTACGAGAGGCATAGACAGGATAGTCAGAGGCTTTTTCCAAGGGTGGAAGTGTCAATTATAAGGGAGCACAGGTTCAAGGTGAGAGGAGGAAAGTTTAAGGGAGATGTGCGGGGGACGTTTTTCATGCAGAGTGGTGGGTGCCTGGAATGTGCTGTCAAAGGAGGTGGTGGAAGCAGTAACATTTAAGAGGCATCTGGATGGGTACATGAATAGGGAGGAAATAGAGGGATACGGACTGAGTAAGGGCAGAGGTTTTTTTAGTTTAGTTAGGGCATCATGATCGGCACAGGCTTGGAGCGCCGAAGGGCCTGTTCCTTAGCTGTACTTTTCTTCATTCTTCTTTGTTCTTCTTCTACTGACACAAGCCTGTAATATAAAAACTAATCAACTGAAATACCTATCATTTGAAAGCAAACAAAGTAATTTTCCTACATCCAGAAAACCCAAAGTATTCTCCAATGAAATAATCTAAAGTGGTCATGACATCCGGGGGTATAAGGAATCAGCCTCATCACCCGTGCACCAATATCTATTTATGGTTGTTCCCTGCAGAACCTAGAGACATTACATTTTATTCTTACCAATAACCAGCTGAGAGAAAGGTGGGCTATGTTATGGGAATCACTGATTCGGACTGCACAACTCACTCAGTTCTAGGAATCTTCCCACAGACTGAAGAAAAGTGTACTTGGCTCCTAGATTTCAAAAGGATAGTAAGTCAGAACAAGGAACCCAAAGTCCTATTTGTTTAACTTCAGTTATTGGCCAGTTGTTAGAAGGGATCATAAGATAATTAGAAATCGGAACAGAGTCTAATTGGCCCATTGGGCCTTCCCTCCACTTTCATGTCTGTCCCCCATGATCCTTCACTCCCTTGTCAATCAAAAATCGAACCCAACCTTAAATATATTCGATAACCAAAATTCCACAGCTCTTTGGAGAGAATTCCAAATATTAACAACCCTCTGAGAAGAGAAATTCTTCCTCATCTCTGTTCTGAATGGGAGATCCCTTACTTTTAAACTGGGTCCCTTAATTCCAGATTCTCCCACAAAGGGAAACATGCTCCTAGCATCCATCCCGTCAAGCATTCTCTGAATCTTACGTTTCAATAAAATCATCTCCCATTCTTCTAAACTCCAGTGATTATAGGTCCGGATTGCTCAACCTTTCATAAGACAACCCCTTCATCCCAGGAATCAGCCATGTGAACCTTCACTGAACTTTCCCCAAGGTAAAGATATCCCTCCTTAAGTAGGGTGCAACCCAATACATTTGCAACAAGGTTTTCCTATTTTTATACACTACTCCCCCTGAAATAGAGGCCAACAGTGCAATGATCTTCCTAATTATTTGCTGTACCTGTATGCTAACTTTGTGATTCATGTAGGACACGCAGATCCCTCTGCAATGCAATATTCTGCAGTGTCCATTTAAATAAAATTCTGCTTTTCTACTCAAAGTGGTCAACTTCAAACATTATACTCCATCTGCCAAATTTTTGCCCACTCATTTAACTTTTCAAAAGCTCTTTGCTGACTCTTTGTATCCTTGTCAGAAGCTGCTTTACTACCTATCTTTGCATCATCAGCAAATTTGGCTACAATGTCGTCAGTCAGTCCCTTCATCCAAGTCATTAATGATGTGGAGATGCCGGTGTTGGACTGGGCGCAGTAAGAAGTCTCACAACACCAGATTAAAGTCCAATAGGTTTATTTGGAATCACGAGCTTTCAAAGTGCTGCCCCTTCCTCAGGTGATCGGGCCACCAAGTCATTAATGTAGTTCATAAATATTTGAGCCCCAGCACTGATCCCTATGGAGCCTCATTAGTTACATACTGCTAACCTAAACATGACCTATTTATCCACCTCTGATTCCTGTTAACTAGCCAATCCTTTATCTATGCTAATATATCAGCCCTAACACTATGAGCTCTAATCTTGTGCTGAAATCTTTCATATGGCACCTTATTGAATACCTTTAGAAAACACCATATCTACTGGTTCCTTTTTACATATCCTGCTTGTTACATCCTCAAAGAACTCTAATTAATTAGTCAAACAGCAATGTGGTTGACTCCTAAATACCTGCTGAAATAGCCTAGCAAACAACTCAGTTCAAGGGCAATTAGAGATGGCCAATAAATGCTGGGCCAGCCAGTGACACCCACATCCATGAACAAATATATTTTAAAAATTCATGCAAAGTTACAGATGTAAGGCTGCTGAGTGGGAGAAGGACCAGGGTCAGAGTTCTGGAACTCATGTTCAGGAATCATTGAAGAATCATGACCAGTGCTACTGAAAGCTAATTGGGTGGCTAGAACAATTAAATAATAAAATCAGAAATTAATAATACAATTCCTGTTAAGAATGTAAACAGATTCCAATTTAAGTACCAATTTAATTTTTCTTATGATGCCAGTGGACCAGTATAACCTGTATCTCCTGAGACATTTATGCTCCATTACTTAGAGTGAACAGTGATCAAACCAAGGAGATTAAATCAATACAAGCATCAATTGGAAGCATCTTCTCTCTGGTGGATTCATTAAAAAAACCCATCCAAAACCACAGATTTAAGATAACTGGCAAAAGAACAAGTAGGGAGATAAGAATTTTTGATGCAGTGAGTTGTGCTGATCTAGATTACGTTGCCTGACAGAATGGTGGAAGAACATTCAATAGTAATTTTCAAAAGGAGAATGGGATTTAGACTCGAGAAGGGAAAATTTGCAGCGAATTTGCGGGGGGGGGGGGGGGAGAGAGAGAGAGAGAGAGAGAGAGAATTGGGACTAATTGGAGAATGTTTCCAGAGAGAGAAACACCAGTTAGATGAGGTGGTGATTTCCTTCTGTGTTGTATGATCCTATGGTTCCTAAATAAAATTATTTCCTTGCAACTTTTAGAATAGTGCCATGTTCTTATTACCTCCATGCTTGTTGATATTGAGGCCTTGAAGAGGATTGTTTGATAGATACATAACTGGAAAGCTTTTAATAGCAAGACAGAATTTCCCAAACTCGTAAACTCCATGATCTAGAAGGACAAGGCAGCAAGCGAACAAGAACACCACTACTTGCAAGATCCCTTTTAAGTCATACTCCAACCCGAATTAGAAATATATCGCCATTCATTCATCATTACTGAATTAAAATCTTGGAACTTTGTACTTGACAGTTAACTATTAATGAATATAAAAATGCTTATAGACCAGGCTTTTGACCTTGGAAAGGCAGACTTACATTAAGTCTGTGTTTCAGTGTTTGAAAACAATGCAGGTATTATATCCTGTCTGAGTGGATATTTGGGCTAGGTGGGCAGGTGGAACTAGAGGCATCAGTAAAAGTTATTGAAGCAGGAAGTTAACATAGAAATACAAATCACTGACCACTAGTTGGCCTGAAATGGAGTGACTTAATGCAAATGTTCATAAGGTAGCTGGATGTGTTTGTGCAAGTCATTGAAGTGGTGAGAGCTAACTGGACTGGCATCACCAGGAACTGTGCAACCCTTGATTTTTGTTTGATTACTTCTGGGAAGTCCAAAGGGGACTTGCCTGAAATTTTATTTTTCTAAGATGGCACTTTTCGCTCTTTGTTTTGCCTCTGCAAGGGGATTTGAACTGAATGACAGCAGGTGAGGAGGGAGCTTCGATGGTGCTTGTACTATAAGACAGATTTGACCAGTTGTTCTGTTGTCCTTTTTCAAATATTTGCTTGCTCTCAAATTCATCTGGTACATGATAAATCAAATCATTTGATTATGTTTCAATTGGAAAATCAACTTAAATAAAACCCCAAATCAATTTTGTTTGTGATTTAGACTCAAGATCCTTGGGAATTGCCACACTGAATCTTTAAGGGGGATTGGACAGCACGCTACAAAATCCATAATTTTAAGCGCGCATACCCTACCTTATTCTGGCCAAAACCTTGTTGTCTGCCAAATATTTGAACAGAATTTTAAAGGTATTGTTTCTGATGAGCACTAGCAGGGAGGCCCACTGCTCACTTACAGCAGGGACTGATCACAGTGGGGGTCGGGGGATAAACCAGAGCCACGTCCACTCGCTCACTCCCGTTTTTGGGACAGATGATCTCAGTCACTCCTTCCGGCCTGGACTGGGTCAAAAGCTCCCCTGTTGGTAAAAGAAAGAAAGAGGTTCATTAGTTAAAGTGATTTAATCCCTCCATTTTAGACTCACATTAGCATTTTCATTTGAAAGATTAATAAATAAGTAATCCCGAAGTTGGGCAGGTACAATACATGAAGCTCCTACTGATTGACAGCATTGTGGCTATAAGCAAGACACCTCAATTCCCAAGCTCCTTTCATAGACAGCTCGGGAAAGCAAACCTTCAAAAGGCTGAAAAAATGTTTCTGAATTTGGATGGAGATTCCCATTTTGGGAGTAACTTCGGATTGTGTAAAAGAGGAACTATTGGGTTGACTGACCACTATACATCCTGCTCGATTTTCCTTTTCATATATCCTGCTTGCTCTCTGCCAAAGGTGAACGTTAAAAGTACCCCCTTTGGGAAAGGTAATTGCCAATGAATAGGAAAATTAGTGTCTTATGGGGTATTTACAGTTGAAGACATCTTGAAGTAAATTGATTTCTTTCCTTGTTACATTATTGAATTATAGCACCAACAACCCAGGTAACGGGCTTTTCAGATATCATAGCTGACAAAATAGTTATATGTTTGCACTTAAATCTCAATGAGAGAATCCCCTGTGAAAAGCTGTCAGTTGGGCAAGGGAGAGAGTGCACAAAACTTTCCAATAGACATTGCCAAAATCCAGCCCAGCATTATTAAAGGAATTCAGATGATAATCGAACAAAATTGTTTCTCTAGGTTGGCAAATGCCAAGTACCAGACATTAAATCTCTTCTCTAACCAGTCAAGCAATCATACTGACAATTTGTAGCACTGGCCTGGATTTGATCAGCAGGTTCAATACTCAAGTTTCCTTCCCTTCACACGATGGACAGAGAGAAGAAATTATCTAAGATTGCAGACAAGACCCACATTCAATTTTTAATAAACTTCAACCTTCTTCATTGTCCCTCATCCAATAAAAATGCATAAAACTCTAAGATTTGTATGTATATGTTTCCTAGATTAAGACACTGAATGCCTCAATGATTGCAAAGCATTTTGGGACTTCCTGAAATCGTGAAAGGCAACTATATAAAGGAAAGGCTTTTATTCATGTGAGCAGTCTTTAATTAAGCAGATTATATGCAATGACTGTTCTAATGCAAGAATATGTTTGCTCTATGTCCATGAGTTGACTTTGTTCCTCTCTTGTCAAGAAGGATGGACAAGCACAGCGATATCATGAGAACAACCATCACCCAATTCACAAACACTCTGCTGGGCATATTTAAGTTTTTAAGTTTATTTATTAGTGCCACAAGTAGGCTTACATTAACACTGCAATGAAGTTACTGTGAAAATCCCCTAGTCGCCACACTCCGGCAATTGTATCTTCGTTCCTTTGTTGTTAAAGGTTATAATCCTGGAATTTTTTACTGAACACCATTGTGTGAGCACCATCGCCACAAGGACTCATGGAGAAGGCACATCACCTTCTCAGGCCAACTGGTAATGATCAATGAAGGTAAGCTACAATGGTGCCGCATTCGAAGAACATAAGAACATAAGAAATAGGAGCAGGAGTAGGCCATCTAGCCCCTCGAGCCTGCCCCACCATTCAATAAGATCATGGCTGATCTGACGTGGATCAGTACCACTTACCCGCCTGATCCCCATAACCCTTAATTCCCTTACCGATCAGGAATCCATCCATCCGCGCTTTAAACATATTCAGCGAGGTAGCCTCCACCACCTCAGTGGGCAGAGAATTCCAGAGATTCACCACCCTCTGGGAGAAGAAGTTCCTCCTCAACTCTGTCTTAAACCGACCCCCCTTTATTTTGAGGCGGTGTCCTCTAGTTTTAACTTCCTTACTAAGTGGAAAGAATCTCTCCGCCTCCACCCTATCCAGCCCCTGCATTATCTTATAAGTCTCCATAAGATCCCCCCTCATCCTTCTAAACTCCAACGAGTACAAACCCAATCTCCTCAGCTTCTCCTCATAATCCAAACCCCTCATCTCCGGTATCAACCTGGTGAACCTTCTCTGCACTCCCTCCAATGCCAATATATCCTTCCTCATATAAGGGGACCAATACTGCACACAGTATTCCAGCTGCGGCCTCACCAATGCCCTGTACAGGTGCATCAAGACATCCCTGCTTTTATATTCTATCCCCCTCGCAATATAGGCCAACATCCCATTTGCCTTCTTGATCACCTGTTGTACCTGCAGACTGGGCTTTTGCGTCTCATGCACAAGGACCCCTAGGTCCCTTTGCACGGTAGCATGTTTTAATTTGTTTCCACTGAGATAGTAATCCCATTTGTTATTATTTCCTCCAAAGTGTATAACCTCGCATTTATACAAGAGACTCGGCTCAATGAACCTCTTCTCTGACCAAATGGTCAATCATTTTAGCGTTTTCCTGGCCCCGTCCCTCTGAAGTTGATCATCAGGTTAAATATTCAACTCAGGTTTTTCCCTCCTTCACACCATGGATAGAGGGAACAAAGACCTGCATCAATATAGCAACTTCCCCATTTTCAAGAAATTCTAGAGCACATCTCAACCAATCAATTGCTTTAGAAGTACAGTCACAATTGTACACAGCATGGTTCCACAAATAGGAAACAAGATGAATGATACTTTGGTTTGGTAGTGTTGAACTGGGGATGAATGTTGACCAGTACATTGGGAGAACTAGCATACTCTTCAGAGGATAGTGTGATGCCACATTTTACACAAGCCTGCTCAGAGAGGTGCTGGTCTTGGCTTAATGAGCATATGAAAGACAGCACTCCCACATATGGTACCAAGACGTCAGCCTGGAATGAAGCTCAGTCAGTAGGAGCAGGGAGGAAACAAGACAACAGGAAAGCTAGGAAAAACGGTTAGGACAAAAAGACAAGGTTAGACTTGGTACTATTGGGTAAAACTTGGGTGATTGTGGCTATTCATGAAGGAAATCATGTTGAAAATCACATTGTTCTAGAAGGGCAGCAGGGATAATCCAGGAAATTATAGGCCAGTGAGCTTTATGTCAGTGGTAGGAAAATTGGAAAAGATTCTTAGGGACAGGATTTACTCACATTTGGAAACAAATGGATTTATTAGTGAGAGGCAGCACGGTTTTGTGAAGGGGAGGTCGTGCCCCACTAACTTGATCGAGTTTTTCGAGGAAGTGATGAAGATGATAGATGAGGGAACGGCAGTGGATGTTGTATACATGGACTTCAGTAAAGCCTTTGACAAGGTACCTCATGGTAGACTGGTATGAAAGGTGAAGTCACACGGGATCAGAGGAGAGCTGGCAAGATGGATACAGAACTGACTTTGCCATAGAAGATAGCGGGGAGCAGTAAAGGGATGCTTTTCTGAATGGAAGGTTGTAACTAGCGGTGTTCCACAGGCCAGTTCTGGGACCTTTGTTGTTCATAGTACTATAAATGATTTGGAGAAAAATGTAACTGGTCCGATTAGTAAGTTCACAGACTAAACAAAAATTGGTGGAGTTGCAGATAGTGAAGAGGATTGTCAGAGGATACAGCAAGATATAGACCGGTTGGAGATTTGGGCGGAGAAATGGCAGATGGAGTTTAATCTGGACAAGTGTGAGATAATACATTTTGGAAGGTCCGATGCATGTACGAATTACATAGTAAATGATAGAACCCTTAGGAGTATTGACAGGCAGAGGGATCTGGGTGTACATGTCCACCGATCACTGCAGGTAGATAAAGTACTCAAGAAAGCACATAGCATGCTTGCCTTCATCAGTCTGGGCACTGAGTATAAAAACTGGCAGATCATGCTGCAGCTGTACAGGACCTTAGTTAGGCCTCATTTAGAATATTGTGCACAATTCTGGTCGCCACACTACCAGAAGGATGTGGATGCTTTGGAGAGGGTGAAGAAGAGGTTTACCAGGATGTTGCCTGATCTGGAGGGTATTAGCTATGAGGAGAGGTTGGATAAACTTGGTTTATTCTCAATGGAACGACAGAGGTTGAGGGGTGACCTGATAGAAGTTTACAAGATTATGAGTGGCATGGACAAGAGTGGATAATCAGATACTCTTTCCTAGGGTAGAAAAGTCAAGTACTGGGGGACATAGGTTTAAGGTGTGTGGGGAAAAGTTTAAAGGAGATGTGCGAGGCAAGTTTTTTTTTTACACAGAGGGTGGTGAATGTCTGGAATGCGCTGCCCAGGGAGGTGGTGGGAGCAGGTACGATAGCAGCATTTAAGGGGCAACGAGATGAATACATGAATAGGATGGGAATGGAAGGATACGGACTTTGCAAGTGCATACGGTTTTAGTTTAGGCAGCATCATGATCGGCACAGGCTTGGAGGGCTGAAGGGCCTGTTCCTGTGCTGTACTTTTCTTTGTTGTTTGTTTTTTTTTTGAAATGTGTATTTTGGATTTAAAGGCTTTTTCTTGCTCCCAAAACAATCCAACTGTAATGTTACAACTACAAAGCAAATCCCTTTTTTCATGCCATGGTGAAAGCTTAAAAGTTGGTCAGCCTGGCAAGATGTTCCTTTCCCTGGATATGCTCAGCAGACGCAGGGTTAGGTATTTAGGGTATAATTTGTCAAATTTACACTAGACAGGGAACCCCATCACTAAATGTAGCACCCTACCCGAATATTTTAACATTTGTTTTGCTATAATGTTCTTGCTAATAAGCTAAACTGTTAGAAATCTTCAGTCAGGTTGGATTCCATTGCTTTACAATTAGATTTCAGTGCAATTTTAGAAACATAGAAAACTACAGCACAAAAACAGGCCCTTCGGCCCCACAAGTTGTGCCGAACATATCCTTACCTTTTAGGCCTACCTATAACCCTCCATCCTATTAAGTCCCATGTACTCATCCAGAAGTCTCTTAAAAGACCCTATTGAGTTTGCCTCCACCACCACTGACGGCAGCCGATTCCACTTGCCCACCACCCTCTGTGTGAAAAACTTCCCCCTAACATTTCCCCTGTACCTACACCCCAGCACCTTAAACCTGTGTCCTCTCGTAGCAGCCATTTCCACCCTGGGAAAAAGCCTCTGAGAGTCCACCCGATCTATGCCTCTCAACATCTTATATACCTCTATTAGGTCTCCTCTCATCCTACGTCTCTCCAAGGAGAAAAGACCGAGCTCCCTCAGCCTATCCTCATAAGGCATGCCACTCAATCCAGGCAACGTCCTTGTAAATCTCCTTTGCACCCTTTCAATCTTTTCCACATCCTTCCTGTAATGAGGTGACCAGAACTGAGCACAGTACTCCAAGTGGGATCTGACGAGGGTCTTATATAGCTGCATCATTATCCCTGGACTCCTAACCTCAATCCCTCGATTGATAAAGGCCAGCACACCATACGCCTTCTTAACCACCTCCTCCACCTGCGGGGCCGATTTCAGAGTCCTATGGACCTGGACCCCAAGGTCCTTCTGATCCTCTACCATACTAAGAGTCTTTCCCTTTGCTTAACAAAATCTTAGCAGTTAATTTTCAGGGGCCTCATCTGCATAAATCACAATGTTTGGAGCCAAACATTTCAAACTAACCAATGTCAACTAAATGATGCAGATGTAAAGACGGCACGGTAGCACAGTGGTTAGCACTGCTGCTTCACAGCTCCAGGGACCTGGGTTCGATTCCCGGCTTGGGTCACTGTCTGTGTGGAGTTTGCACATTCTCCTCGTGTCTGCGTGGGTTTTCTCCGAGTGCTCCGGTTTCCTCCCACAGTCCAAAGATGTGCGGGTTAGGTTGATTGGCCATGCTAAAATTGCCCTTAGTGTCCTGGGATGCGTAGATTAGTGGGTAAATATCTAGGGATATGGGGGTAGCGCCTGGGTGGGATTGTGGTCGGTGCAGACTCGATGGGCTGAATGGCCTCTTTCTGTGCTGTAGAGTTTCTAAGATTTCTTTTCTAAGATTCTAAAGGCAATAGAACAGAAGTTACCCACTTACTGAGAGCCTGATTCAATAATGGTCCCATAACTCTCAATACTGTGTCTCTGTTTAGAGATAGCAAGGAGCTACTGTATTATTTCACTACCATAAAACCAAGGATCTAACTAGTGATTGCAATGGACAATTCTGAACCTAACCAGTGATCCCAATATGGAATGACATTGTGACAGAAACTATTTACGTGGAAAATTCTCCATTACAAGCTGTTGGCATATGGAATCCCATTATAACTATTTACATATGCAGTTTTCATTATAAATACTGACATGGTTCCAGGAAGTCAAGTTTGTGGAGAGGAAGTGAACAAGTACACAATAAAAATAATATGAAGATTTCCTTAGATTTCACAGAAGTTAAGGTCTTCATAAAATGACTAAGACCTTGGGTACCAAGGCAAAACCCTCTCCAAATGGGGGGATTAATGAGGAATGTGGAAAACCAGTTGGCTGACAGCTGTGATGGAAATCACTAATTAGTTCCCATCCTCAGTGTGGGGGTGAGAGTTCACACCACCCAAGTACTTCATTGGTCAAGGCTGTCCATGAGACCAGCATACAATGATTTAAACCAACTTTCTATTGAGCTTGGGATGCACCGTGTAAGTGGGCCTAAGACAACGATACCTTTGCATTAAAGGAGAGAGCACTCAACTATGTCTATGATGAACTGGAATATGTTAATTTAGTTGCTTGTGTTTATGGTAATTAAATGATAGGAAGAGTTTAAGAGGGCAATATAACCATGGTAGTGAAATAATTAGAAAAGATCGTGGAGGGCTTAAAGAGTAAATAGTCACATAAGTTTAAAAATCACACAGGCTGAAAAACAAAGGTCTTTGTATAAGAGCCTTCACAGGCAGACACCAAAGCCATTAGTCTGGCAAGGCACATAAATCAGATATCTGTAACTGGAAAATGGAAGTGATCCAGAGATACAGAAACGAGCTGTACGATGAAGGTTTCACGCTGATTGGATATTATAATGAAGTAAGCGGAAAGTGATTGTGATTGGTTTATCTAATTACTTGCGATTGATTTTGAAAACTTGAATTGTCTTTGTACCTTGGAATACGCCACTCGGGCTAGCTACAGGGATGTGAACTGTAACTTCCCCATGTCCTTGCTATAGCTTGTATTAAAACCGCTGTTTAAGAGAACTCTGTGGCTTGTCTGATTACCCAAAGGGTAAATTTGTGATCAATTAAAAGGCTGACATCAAAGCCCACAACAAGGGTTAAGTGCAGTGACTGGCTCCATGATGTTATTCTGTTGTCAGTTTTATGTATTTTTTGATATACTATGATTTACTGCAGTATGTATCGAATTCAAAGATCAACGGTAACATTGGATAAGAAGTGAGTGAGACTCTGTATTTTGCACTCATACTGGAGTTGCGAAGTGCAAAGACCCATTTCAGTAAAGTCCTAATCTTGTACGTTTATAACAGCACATGTGTTTACTCTGGAGATTAATGCAACAAGATGAGCTAGAATAAGAAAGTAGGCCAGCAGCTGAGATAGGTAATTAGCGATCTTCGACCTTCTGCAAAAGGAGCTTCCTAATGGGCCCATATCATTAATGCAGGATCTTAAGCAAATGAAAACTAATAATTCTCAGTAGGGCAAGAGGATTGAAGCAAAATTGATACGTTACAGCTCAAGTTACCGGGAGGTTAATAAGAGCATTTCCTGTACAGGGAATAATAAAATCAAACTGGCCTCAGCAGCAGAACTCCATTCCCATTCAGGGTGAAGGTGTCTTCTCCGATTAGAACAGGACATCAGATAGATACATTATTCCCACTTATCCCAGGAGCCATACAGTTATTACGGCACAGAAGATGACCATTCAGCCCACCAAGTCCATGCCGGATTCCAGTAAACTGTGGAATATTTGTCTTATCCCTAGTCGGCCTCCCCACCTAGATATTATGGAGTCTATATCAGGTTACTCCTCAGAGCTTGAATGTAATAACTTGCAAAGCCAGATTGATTATTTCTCATTAGGAAGGTTTAAGCTGTAGTGAAAGATATAATTCAAATCTAAATATTTACTGCAAGAACTTTCTAGTAATTTGACAATTAAGTGGTCAGTCAACCATGTTGGTGTGGGACTGAAATCGGATACAGTCACATCAGAGAAGAATGGTCGGTTTTATTTCTTTCTGCTAAAGAGAAGAACAAGAGCATGCTTGCTTAAAAGAAAAAAATCTATATAATACTGTTAACACAAATATTTCATCACTTAACAGCGATCTGCCCGTCACCTCAGGTTTCCCAGCCAGAGAAGGAGGACCCCTCTGTGATCCATGGGAGGGTCTGTCAGAATGCTGTGCTCACTGTTTGAAAAAAAGAACTTGCATTCATATGGAGCCTTTCATAATCTCAGGCATCCTAAAGCCCTTCACAGCCTAGCAAACATTTTTATTAAAGTGTAGCAACTGTACAGAAAGCCATTAGTTGACTTTTTCACTGCAAAGTCCCAGCAAACAAATATTCTGTTTAGTGATGGCAGCACGGTGACACAGTGGTTAGCACTGCTGCCTCTCAGCGCCAGGCGACTGTCTGTGTGGAGTCTGCACGTTCTCCTCATGTCTGCGTGGGTTTCCTCCGGGTGCTCCGGTTTCCTCCCACACTTCAAAGGTGTGGGTTAGGTTGATTGGCCATGTTAACTTGTCCCTTATGTCATTGGGATTAGCAGGGTAAATATGAGAGGTTACAGGGGATAGGGCCTGGGTGGGATTGTTGTCGGTACAGGTTTGATGGGCCAAATGGCCTCCTTCTGCACTGTAGGGATTCTTTCATTTTTTGACAATTAAGGAAAAGATGTTGGCTAGGAGGGCAGGATAACTCCCAGCTCTTCAAATAGTACCCTGAAATCTAAAAGGGCAAAATGAATCTCCACTGAAGGATGGCACTTCTGCCAGTGCAGCACTCCTTCAGCACTGCAAAGTTCATATCGATCACTGCTTCTGTGACGAGGACATAATTTCAACCAAAGCCTGTGTTATCCCTATTTTCATAAATCCAATGCCTTAATCTTGCTTCGTGTCAGCCTAGGTCATTTGCTCATGTCCAGAGTGGGGCTTGAACTCGCAACTTTCTGATTTAAGAGGCAGAAGTCACAGTTGATGACTAACACCCTTATTTCTAATAGTAGGAAAGTACATTGTCAGTTAGAATCATCCCTGATCCTGCACCAAGTAATGACAGCAATCACTGACATACCCACCTCACTCACTAATGGAGAATGTCTGGAGCAGACTATGTGTAATTACTCCAAGTGGAATTTCTCCAAACGGTGAAGTATTTTGTCAGGGCATACACTTAGCAGAACGAATAATGAGTACTTCCTCCACCCCCATGTTCTTTCCCTATAAGTTAACCAACATCATAAACCACAGCTTATATCACAATGGCAATTGGTTTTAAAGTAAATTTCCCTTTAATAATGGGTGTGTTCCGTAGAGCATATCACATCTCCACATCTACAAACAGAGAGCCAGAAATTATGGGATTCAGTGCATGAAAGCTTTAAACATTTCTGATTTATCAACACTGATTAAGGTCAGTAGAAATGCTTTGTTACACGTAGACAGGACAAGTTCCAACTGGCTGAGGTCTGACATTTTTCCAAACCAATTATGCTGCAGTCAAAGGGACCGGCATCCAAATAACCAAACCATCACTAAATCGCTGACAACTGAATAGCACTGAGATGAGGAATGTCAGCAACTTGAGCACACAATTCATACTGACACTTCAGTGCCGTATTGAGGGAGTGCTGAACTGTTGGAGATGCCATCTTTCTGATAGATCATTAAACTGAGAACCCGTCTGCCCTATCAGGTGAATGTAAAAGATTTCATAGCACTATTGCTGGAACCACAGGATTGCTCCTGGCTTCCTGAGCAAGGCTTCAACCAATATCATTAATACATGTTCTTTAGGCACTTTATAACCTCAGAACACCTCAAGCCAAATAATTACCTTTGAAGCATGGTCACTATTGTAAAGTAGGAAATATCACAGCCAATTTTCACACAAGATCCCACAAACAGCAGAAGTGAAAATGTCATCCATTTTAGGTGCTGGTTGAGGGATCAATATTGATCAATACACCGGCCAAACTTCTCAGCTCTTTTTTGGAGGGCACCGTGGAAACTTTTCCCTTCATCTAGGAGGGCACACTTGTGTTTCTCGCCTCAACAGAAAGATGGCACCTCTGACAGTGCAGCACTCCCTCTGTGCGGAACTGTAATTAGGTTATGTGCTCAAATCTCTGGAATGGAGCTGGAACCTACAAACTTCAGACTCCGATGAGGGTGCAAATACTGAGCCTTAGCCTGTCCCCACCAATCAAAAACTTCACAACATTCTGCTTGGGTAATGTAGCCTGAGTTCATTGATCATTCCTCTGTAATCTGTACAACTTCAGCACAGACCTTTTAACAGAAGTTAACTCCTGAAGTCACTCACCAGTCCTCAGCCAGATTAGAGTTTAGGTGACTAGCTCCCAGAAACACACACTACAACTGTACTGAGCACAGGATCAACCCTCTGTGGGTTGGAAACCCTCCCGGATACTGCTGCAAGCAACCCAGGAGAAAAACCCTTGAGGTATCAAACAAAATCGTATTTTCCTTTTTGAACAGCTCCATTTATTATTTACACAACCATTGTTGATAGAGAAAAAAAGACTGTTTTACTAACAAGTCAAGATTAATACAATTAGATAACAAAGAGGGTGTGCCCTTTCAAATTGCTGTGGAAAGGCTTAGCCTCTGGAGGATGGAGAGTAATAGAGGGATGGCAGGGATGGGATAGTTTAAGGTGGGAAGTCATGTGATGAAACTTCCAGGAAAACACCCAACTAGAGTTGGCACCTGAACCCCATTGTGTAACAGTGGCATCTTCACCTGTGTTCCCAGCTAGCAGTTTTCCAGTAGGAGTGGACTCTCGCAACATCCTCCCCACATTGGTGCAACATTCACAATGCAAGGCAACAGAAACACCGATTGAAAAACCTCTGCATGAAATACAGCGCAAAGCGTGCTGCAACAGAGGACTGCAGCCAATCAGCTCTGGGCATTCACAAGATACATTTTACCTGAAGAAAACTTGGATTCCTCATCTTTAAAATGGAGGCAGCCAATTCTTCCAAATGATGTCATAAGAATAGGCATTTGGGTCCCATGGCCAATGACACCAAGCACTGTCATGGTCACGTGCAGCTTAAGGGAGGCACTGAAAATGGTCAAAATGCCATTGCTCCAACTTCCCATTCCTAACTTCATTACAAGGATTACAACCGAGACACGTCTTGCCCAATTATAGGATGTGGGTGAGGGCCATGGTTCAATGGGCCATATAAGCAGTATGTGAGGCAGGGAGTTGTGGTCCGAACTCTGTTCTCAAGAGCATTGAACATGTAATCTAGAGTGGGTGGCACAATAGCACAGTGGTTAGCACCGCTGCCTCACAGCGCCAGGGACCCAGGTTCAATTTCAGCCTTGGGTCACTGTCTGTGTGGAGTTTGCACATTCTCCCCGTGTCTGCGTGGGATTCCTCTGGGTGCTCCGGTTTCCTCCCACACTACAAAGATGTGTGGGCTAGGTGGATTGGCTATGCTAAATTAACCCTAGTATCAGGGGGATTAACAGGGTAAATAGGACGGGTTATGGGAATGGGGCCTGGGTGGGATTGTGGGCGATGCAGACTCAATGGGCCGAATGGCCTCCTTCTGCACTGTAGATTCTATGATGATATGTCCGTGTATTAGTGAGATGTACTGTCAATGACCTGCTTGCCATTGTTCTATAGCAAGTTCTCAAGCTTGCTAAATACCTGCTGATCATTTGAATCTGAGCTTTAAACTCTAGATTCCAGCAAATTCAAGTGGCAGTTAAGTGGCTCTCCTGAAGTCTTTTGATCCTCTGTTTATCAACAAGCTACCAGCACATTAGTTTGGCTGGAATGAAACATAACCCAAACAAGCTGGGGCTTGCTCAACCTACTGTGTGTGTATGGTCAGCCTTACTGTAATGAACTGGTGCAGTTTTATTAACTTCTTGTTGCTAAGTTCATTGGCCCATATTCCAGTAAAATGACAACTGTGTTGATCAGCAGAATTTAGTAAATTCAGTTCCAGTGAGTGCCTCGATACAACTGATCTTTGTTTTCAGTAAAACAATCACCAGGTTATCGGTGGGAGAAGTGCCAGAGCAGCTAAAGGCACCGCTGCCGGTGGACACGAGGCCAGAATTGGAGGAATGTTAACATTTTGAAAGGCTGAAGGACTGAAGCAGGTTACAAGGAAGGGAGAGGTGAGACCTTGGAAAGATTTGAACACTAGGTTAGAATTTAAAATTCAAATCGTTGCCAGATCGGAAGTCAATCGGTCAGTGAGTAACTAGGGAAACGGGTGAATGAGACATTGTGCAAGTTAGGATACTCACCCGACCTTTAAACTTTATAACCTTACCTGCAAACTCCACTCAGACAGTCACCCAAGGCTGGAATCGAACCTGGGTTCTTGGCACTACAAGGCAGCGATGCTAACCACTGTGAACAGGAGAGTTCTTCCTGGTACCTTAGCCAATATGTATTACTCAATGAACACCAATGACCTGTTTTTGCTTGGTCATTTGTCTCATTGCTG
Source organism: Mustelus asterias (assembly GCF_964213995.1). Classification (NCBI taxonomy): domain Eukaryota; kingdom Metazoa; phylum Chordata; class Chondrichthyes; order Carcharhiniformes; family Triakidae; genus Mustelus; species Mustelus asterias. The sequence goes on from NC_135806.1 coordinate 40,813,136, forward strand.
TTTGTGGAACTATGTGTTTAAATTGGCTGCCATGTTTCCTGTATGACAGGTGACTATAGTTAATAATTGCTTGTGAAGTACTTTGGAACATCCAAAAGTCACAAAAGGCACTGTAGAAATGCAATTTTTTCTTTCTACAAATAGACCTGTCTCAAGGTCAATCTGTCTCCCTCTCAGGGCAAACTTTTTCAAAGAGCTGGCACATACACAATGGACAAAATGACCTTTCTCTTATGCTGTAAGATTCGATGAACTTTGGTAGTTATTCCACAGCCCATTTCAGAATTTGAAGATGAGCTTCTTCTTATCCCTGATCAACAGCACCATGCATACTTAGAAATGAGATGCCAACCTGGCCAGACAACAACAAACAGGGGAAGCAGTATACGATAGACAGAACAAAGTAATCCCACAACCAACAGATCAGATCTAAGCTCTTCAGTCCTGCAATATCTAATCATGAATGGTGGTGGTCAATTGGTAAACAAGATATATCCATCCCCATCAATGGGGAAACTCAACACGTCAGTACAAAGGACAGAACTGAAGCGTTTGCCACTATCTTCCGCCTCCTTCGGAGATGTCAACCATCACAGATATCAATTCAATTCACGCTATGTGATATCAAGACAGGCTCAGCGCCCTGAAAACATCACTTTCGCACTTTAATTACCAGAGAATATTCCCATTATAGAATCATTTATTGGTTACAGCACAGATGATGACTATTCGGCCCATTTAGCCTGTACTGGCTCTCTGCCGGAGCAATTAACTTCATCCCACTTCCAATCCCTTCCCCCGTAGACCTGTAATTTTTTTCTCTTTAGGTGCATATCCAATTTCCTTTGGAAAGTAATGATGAATGTGCCTCAACCACCATTTCAGACAGTGCACTGCAGATCATAACTACTCATTATGTAAAAGGTTTTCTTCATGTCAACTTTGGTTCTTTTTTGTAACTCTTTATCACTACTCACTATCTCATTCAAACTTTCTTGAAGCTTGGAAGAGTAACACTGTGCCTTTATCTTCTTGGGTCACTGTCTGTGTGGAGTTTGCACAGTCTCCTCGTGTCTGCGTGGGTTTCCTCCGGGTGCTCCGGTTTCCTCCCACAGTCCAAAGATGTGCGGGTTAGGTTGATTGGCTATGCTAAAAAAATTGCCCCTTAGTGTCCTGAGATGCGTAGGTTAGAGGGATTAGCGGATAAATGTGTAGGGATATGGGAGTAGGGCCTTGGTGGGATTGTGGTCGGTGCAGACTCGATGGGCCGAATGGCCTCTTTCTGTACTGTAGGGTTTCTATGTTTTATGGGTGGGAGTGCTATGTAAAGGGAGCCACAATCCCAAAAGATCACACCAGCTCCTGAGCGAAATTATGCTTTTAAAGATTTTTTCACCCATATCCCAAGATCTCTTTACTCTTCAAATAGATTCAGATTCTTCTTTTCTCAGGTATAGGCATCTTTCCTATCTTCCTATCAAAGTGCATCACCTCACATTCATCTATGTTAAAAGTTAACTAGCCACTTAAATGCAGTCTGCAAATTTCTAACCACTTGTAGTGTGTTGTGCCCTTCCTCAGTGTTAGCTGTACCTCCCAACTGGGTATGATTTGTACATCTTGATATTCAGTTACTCGTTCCTAAATCCAGATCATTAATAGAAATTATGAATGAGTGGTCCCAACACTGATTCTAATGTTGTACCACTTTCTACCTTCCTCCAATCTGCATAACTACATTTCACCTTTTCTCTGCTTCCTATTTTTTTAAAAGCTTATTTTCTACCCATTTAGCTATCCATCTCCTAACTCTACATACCTTTGTCATGGGCGTATCGTGTCATTATCTTAGCAAAGGCCTTTTAAAAATTCAAGCAGGCAACATCTGCTGTATTACCCACGTCTGTTCTTCTTTCTGTTATCTCTTTAAAGAATTCTATCAGGTTACCAAAGCATGACTTAATTTTTTGGAATCCACACATATTTTGAGTTATATTTTCTGTTGTCTCCAGGCTTGGGGTTTTAATTTTGCTCGTTTGTGAATTATTTCCTCTAGTTCTTTCTCAACTGTATTCACATATTTTTTAAGTCCATCCTCTAGCAAAGAGGCCATTTTGTTTTCTCTGGTTAAAAAGTAATTTCGTTATCATGTCCCAACAGTTTATCTTATTCATCCTTTAGTAGCCACATGCTTATTTTCATTTTCTTATTCATATCCATAGAACATTTTTTTTCTTCTATTCTTTCATAATTTGATTTTGTATTTTCTCTTTGTATAATTCCCAATGGTTTTATCCAACTTCTTTGTATTTCATTTTTTTTTCCCCTTTTAGTATCTAAGTATTTTTATACATGCTTTTTCCTTTTAAATTAACGTGTTCCATTTAGTTCTTTATTTGTTCACAAGTCCTAGCTTGCTTGGTTTTGCTTTTAGTGGAATCCATAGAATAAATTCTGAAAAGGGAGAATGTGTAGGGGAGAAGATAGGGGAATGGAATCAGTAAATTGCACCTTCAGAGAGCCAGAACAGACGCAATGGGCTAAATGGCTTCCTATTGTGCTGTAACAATTCTGTGATTCATTTCTTTTGAACACTGCTGATTATCTTCGTAAAAATTTCCATTTAAAAAAAATATTTTTCAAGATTTCTTCCAGTTTACCTTCTTTAGTTCTAGCCTTATTTCCTCATAATTTGTTTCCATCTATTACCTTAATCTTTGTCCTATTTAAGTCACTTTCATTCCTAACCTTGAACTTTACGATGCACTGATCACGATGACTTAGGTGCCCTTCTATTGTGTTCTGGTTCATAACCCATTATAGAATCCAGCATTGTTCGACTTCCATACTAAGTGAGAAAGGAGTCCTAAATGCACTGTAAAAACCTGATTTCCCTTTTCTCCTTTTGCTACAATGCTCTTCCAATTTATTTGCAAGTAATTGAAATCTCCCACGGTTGCTATTCTATGCCTACTATTCACCTTGTTGATTTGTTGACATATTTCTCCATTTCCCTTCCATTATTTAGTCTAAAGTAATTCAATCCATATGGATTCCATATTGATTTTACTGATAGTTACATCAGTTCTCTTTAACTAGTGCAACTATTCCACCTTCCCTCCTTGCTAAATATGCTACATTAGCAATGTTTAGTTGTCAATCCCCTTCTTGATGTAGCCATGTTCCAGTCATTCCCACAATATCCTGATCCTCTCTATAAACTACTGTATCCATTTTGTTCTAAATATAACATACAATTCTGTAAACTTAATTCCTATTTGTTATTTTACCTTTACATAATATGACTTAATCTGATCTCTAGTCATTAAAGTAATCCTTATCCCTTTAATTTGTTTGTTACTCTCTTTTAATTCTTTTGTTAGCTTTTTGTAATTTCTAGTAGTTCCTTCCCACTCATTTGTTTAAATTTTTATTTAAGTCCTAGTTATCTTTTCCACTAGGATCTTGATGCCAGCCTGATTCAGGTGCAATCCGCCCCTATGGTACAGCTTCTTTCTGTCTCAGTATTGTGCTGGTGTAAATGTAGAATCCATCTATCCCATGCCATGCTCGTTGCCACATGTTGACTTTCCCTATGTCAAGTTCAGTATGTGGATGGCCCGACCAGAAAGCAGGCAAAACTTGACCTCCTCTTGGGAAATAAGGAAGGGCAGGTGACAGAAGTGTTAATGAGGGATTACTTTGGAACCAGTGACCACAATTCCGTTAGTTTTAAGATAGCTATGGAGAATGATAGGTCTGGCCCAAAAGTTAAAATTCTAAATTGGGGCAAGGCCAATTACGATGGTATCAGGCAGGAACTTTCAACAGTAAATTGGAGGAGTCTGTGAGAAGACAAAGGTAAGTGGGAGGTTTTCAAAAATGTGTTAACCTGGGTTCAGGGCAAGCACATTGCTCTTAGAGTGAAGGGCAAGGCTGGTAGAAGTAGGGAACCCTGGATGACTCGGGATATTGAGACCCTGGTCAAGAAGAAGGAGGAGGCTTACTACATGCATAGGCAGCTGGGATCAAGTGGATCCCTTGAAGAATATAGAGGACGTAGGAGTAGAGTTGAGAGAGAAATCAGGAGGGCAAAAGGGGGTCATGAGATTGTTTTGGCAGATAAGGCAAAGGAGAATCCAAAGAGCTTCTACAAACACAAAGGGCAAAAAAGTAATTAGGGAGAGAGTAGGACCTCTTAAGGATCAACAAGGTAATCTCTGTGCGGATGCACAAGAAATGGATGAGATCCTAAATGAACATTTCTCATCAGTATTCAGTGTTGAGAAAAGCAAGAGTGTTACGGAACTTGGGGAAATAAATAGTGTTGTCTTGAGGAGTGTACATATAATAGAGAAGGAAGTCTTAAAAGTGCATCAAGGTAGATAAATCCCCAGGATCTGATGAAATGTATCCCAGGACATTGTGGGAGGCTAGGGAGGAAATTGTGGGTACCCTGGCAGAGATATTTGAATCATGGATAGTCACAGGTGAGGTGCCTTAAGATTGGAAGGTGGCAAATATGTTGTGCCTTTGTTTAAGAAGGGCTACAGGGAAATGCCTGGGAATTACAGGCCAGTGAGCCTCACATCTGTAGTGGGTAAGTTGTGAGAAGGTATTTTGAGAGACAGGATCTACAGGCATTTAGATGCAAGGACTGATTAGGGACAGTCAGCATGGCTTTGTGAGTGGAAAATCATGTCTCACAAATTTGATTGAGTTTTTTGAAGGAGTAACCAAGAAGGTAGATGAGGGCAATGCAGTTGATGTTGTCTACATGGACTTTAGCAAGGCCTTTGACAAGGTACCACATGGTAGGTTGTTACACAAGGTTAAATCTCATGGGATGCAGGGTGAGGTAGCCAAATGGATACAAAATTGGCTTGATGACAGAAGACAGAGAGTGGTTGTAGAGGGTTGTTTTTCAAACTGGAGGCCTGTGACCACCAGTGTGCCTCAGGGATCAGTGCTGGGTCCACTGTTATTTGTCATTTTTATTAATGATTTGGATGAGAATTTAGTAAGCATGGTTAGTAAGTTTGCAGATGACACAAAAATTGGTGGCATAGTGGACAGTGAAGAAGGTTATATGGATTGCAACAGGATCTTGATCAATTGGGCTGTGGGCTGACAAATGGTAGATGGAGTTTAAATTAGATAAATGCGAGGTGATACATTTTGGTAAATCGAACCAGGGCAGGACTTACTCAGTTAATGGTAGGGTGTTGGGGAGAGTTATAGAACAAAGAGATCTAAGGGTACAGGTTCATAGCTCCTTGAAAGTGGAATCACAGGTGGAGAGTGGTGAAGAAGGCATTTGGCTTGGTTTCATTGGTCAGAACATTGAATACAGGAGTTGGGATGTCTTGTTGAAGTTGTACAAGACATTGGTAAGGCCACACTTGGAATACTGTGTACAATTCTGGTCACCCTATTATAGAAAGAATATTATTAAACTAGAAAGAATGCAGAAAAGATTTACTAGGATGCTACCAGGACTTGATGGTTTGAGTTATAAGGAGAGGCTGGATAGACTGGGACTTTTTTCTCTGGAGCGTAGGAGGCTGAGGGGTGATCTTATAGAGTCTGTAAAATAATGAGGGGCACAGATTAGCTAGATAGTCAATATCTTTTCCCAAAGGTAGGGGAGTCTAAAACTAGAGGGCACAGGTTTAAGGTGAGAGGGGAGATACACAGAAGGGTCCAGAGAGGCAATTTTTTCACACCGAGGGTGGTGAGTGTCTGGAACAAGCTGCCACAGGTAGTAGTAGAGGCGGGTACAATTTTGTCTTTTAAAAAGCATTTAGATAGTTACATGGGTCAGATGGGTATAGAGAGATATGGGCCAAATGCGGGCAATTGGGACTAGCTTAGGGGTTGAAAAAAGGGCCGGCATGGACAAGTTGGGCTGAAGGGCCTGTTTCCATGCTTGAGTAATCGTACCAAGATTATTACCTGCTAAATCCTGCTTTTCAATTTAGCCCCTAAGCAAGATGATCGCTTGTCTAATTCCACTCTACTCTTTACACCTACTTTTTAAATATTTTAGCTGGTCTGATTCCACTCTCCTCCTCACTGACAATACTCTTTAATATTCCACCCAGTTTAATTCCACTCTCCTATTCAATCACAGTACTGTTCCACATTTTTTTTTCAAGCTACCCACTTTAATTGCAATTTCGTGATTACACTCAATTCTATTAATATTCCATTCAGTCTATACCTCACTCTCCCGCTCATCCCCAGCACTGTTTAATATTATTCCTTTGGCAAGCCACCCAATTTCTTTTTAAAAGGAATGAATTATTGACTGTTTCAGCAACAATTTGATAGAGAATTCCAGTCTAACCATCCTGTGTATATAGAATGTTTTCTAGCCTCCCTTTAATGTTCTTCCTCGGATTATTTTAAGTGTGCTCCTTCTCATTCCCATCTCAGTGAGCAGCGGAAACAATTGCCCGTGGTTTACTTCATCAACTCAAAAAACCTCCATCAGATCACCCCTCAACTCAAAATAACTCTTCCTAATTCCTGTTTAGTTAATGTCTTGTATGTCAAAAACTGCAGCAATTCATATTTTGGAAGATAATAACACTTCATTTATGCACACTGGACAAACATTATGAGCAAGTACATTTAATGTCAAACAGATGTTGCTGTTAAACGAAAAACACTAACTGGGATTTTCCACTCCCAATATCGTGTCAGTCAGGTTTGGTGACGAGATTGGAAAATAGTGGAAACCTCCATTCCATGTCGGAAAAACCATTCACATTGGCATCACAGCAGAACGGCAAGAGTCACGACTGGTATCCCAAGGTATGCACCCAGGGGAGCTCAGGTGAGTATATTGCTCAGGGGGGAGGGGTTCATCTGCTGGCACTGCCAGAGATCAGTGCCCGGGGCAATGCCTGTGGGCAGTGTTGTGTGTGTGTGTCCGTTCCAGGGCGAAGCCCTCTGCGCTGGGGCAGCCTTTAATGACAGCCTGATCCTCGAGTTACTAATGTGCTAGTGGGGCAGGTGAATCAGAGGCCGCTCTGCTAGTGATATGCTGTGGGACACTCCCCCCTGCCCATGTATTTCCCCCAATTCCTGCACTGTGCAGCAGAGAAAGCTGCCATTGTTGTCGGCTGCTTCAATATCGCTTTCCCCGCACACCATCGGCGATTTCCAGGAAAATCTCACCCTTTGAAGCAAATCAAAACATCTACAAATCATTAGACAATCAATTCCAAATTAGAGTCCACTCTGCCAGTTCCCTTTTTTCAACAATTTGCACTCAACATCCATTCATCAACAAATTAATCACTTAGGCCGCAGAGCTGAGGCCTGTGAGAGACACGGGTTCATTCACAGCTTTCATCTTTTTAATGGGTTATCAGAGTAAAAAACAAAGTGGCTGACAGCCCACAGCACTTCCCCTCATTGTGCACTAAACGTAGAAAAAACAAACTTCATTTCCCACATCCTGCAGTGACAGGAGAATGGGCCTGTCCTGTATCAGTTATTACAGCTGAACATGCTGCTGGAACAATACACACGAGCCCAGCCTCTGGACTGATGGCCTGCTCTATTCCGTGCCTCAGCTGCGTTGGCGGCAGCTTTACTGCCTGTCAGCTGTGTCTTTAATTGACATTTTCCCCACAGTCGCCAAGTTTGGGCAGCAGGGGGTTGTCCACTGAGGCAGAGAGAGAGACAGAGAAACAGAGACAAATAGCAACGTTAAAGGCCTTCCTCTTTGAGATCAGGTAAATGCCTTTCTTTTAACTGTTGCTAAATGGTGTTAAGGTAGCACAGAATTAGTTAGTTGTTGAATTATTGTATTGAAAAGAACGAGCTGCGTCAGATGAAGCGATGTCGCTCTCCAGTAACATGCTGCCATTATTAGTGGCCAGGCTGCTCAGGGAAAAAAAAAGTGAAACATGAAGTCACACCACCATTAGAGAGGGGCGGGGGGGGGGAGCGGGCCGAGTTGGGGGGGGGGGGGGGGGGGGGGAGAGAGCAGGCCGAGTGGGAGGGGGAGGGGGGGCGGGCCGAGTGGGGTGGGGGGGCGGCGGGCGGGCTGAGTTTGGGGGGGGGGGGGGGAGAGAGCGGGCCAAGTGGAGGGGGGGGGGGAGGCCGAGTGGGAGGGGAGCCGAGTTGGGGGGGGGGGGGGGGGGGGGGGGAGGAGAGCAGGCCGAGTTTTTGGGGGGGGGGGGGGGGGGGGGGCGGCGAGCCGAGTGGAGGCGGGCCGTGTGGGGGGGGGGGGGGGGGGGGGGGTGGGGGGGGGGGCGGGCTGAGTGAGGCGGGGGGGGGGAGGGCGGGCTGAGTGGGGGGGGTGGGGCAGGCCGAGTGGGAAGGGGGAGCGGGACGAGAGAGCAAGGGGTTGGGGTGAGGTGGGGGTGAGAGGGGGCGAAGCAAGTGTGTAAGATGGAGGAGCGAGTGTGTGAGGAGTGGGAGCATGTGTGTGTGCACGAGAGGGGTGAGTAGAAGGGGAGTGGGGTGTATGTGCCTATCTCACTCCTAGTCTCAGGTTTGCACTCACCATCACCCCCACACACTGCGCGTGAGGGGGAGTGAATGCACAGCTGAGACTGGGAGTGAGCTGGACACAAACAAAGACACACATTCCAATGGTCGTGTTTATTTATTTATTTTAAAAATTATCAATTCATTTGTGCCGAATGGTGGCACAGTGGTTACCACTGCTGTGGACCCGGGTTCGATTCTCGACTTGGGTCACTGTCTGTGTGGAGTTTGCACGTTCTCCCTGTGTCTGTGTGGGTTTCCTCCGGGTGCTCCAGCTTCCTCCCACATTCCAAACATGCATGGGTTAGGTGGGTTGTCCATGCTAAAATGCCCCTTAGTGGACTGGGATGTGTAAATTAGAGGGATTAGCAGGGTAAATGTGTGGGGTTGCAGGGATGGGGCCTGGGTGGGATTGTGATCAGTGCAGACCCGATGGGCCAAATGGCCTCCTTCTGCACCGTAGGGATTCTCTGATTGTTTGACATTCTTTTGCTCAGCGAGTAATTTCTTTTCATGTGTCAGCTTTTTAAAAAATTCCTGTTTAATCTTGTGCCAAATTTTACTTTTCCGATGCAGTTCAAAGATGTGCGGGTTAGGTTGATTGGCCATGCTAAAAATTGCCCCTTAGAGTCCTGAGACGTGTAGGTTAGAGGGATTAGTGGGTAAATATGTAGGGATATGGGGGTAGGGCCTGGGTGGGATTGTGGTCGGTGCAGACCCGATGGGCCAAATGGCCTCTTTCTGCACTGTAGGGTTTCTATGATTTATCCTCATTGGTCCCTGGAACATGGCCCCCACATGAAATGATTGGACAAGCCTTCTCTGTGCAATATTCTAGTTGGAGACGAAACAGCATGTTATTTCAGATTTAAATAGAACATGAGAAGTGCATGAGGAAACATACAGAGCCTGCATTGGGAACTGATTATAGGATCTCTCCCCATGAATTACACAGATACGCTGAAATGATTAGAAGGCCACAATCTGACCGAGAGATTCATAGAAAACCACAAGAGCAATTAATATCTATTCTTCCTAATCACAAAGTTAAATTGCAGCTCAGAAATATTTCCTTTTAAGGTGATACTGCAAAGAGGGAAGTTAGATGATTCTTGATTTCTGATGTTCCAACACTGAATGTCTGACCGGAAACATTGGTTGCAGCAAAATCCTTGGTCATTTTCAGTAAGGGAAGTGGGTAGATATTTGAGAGAGAACTTGAGAGACTATGGAGAAGGGACAGTGAAAATGGAGCTAAACACAGAGGGGATGGATCTCTAGCTAAGTATCAGCTCAGGTGGGAAAAGCAGCGAGTAGCTCGCCGGCTGCCTGTCAGCTTTTTCCACCATTTTTTTCGACACAGTCAAAAATAAAGTAAGGGGCGAGTTTCACGACATCATGCTGACAGGAGAAACTTCGGTTTTTGAAATATCACCCTGCCATTTTAAAAATAAAATGTAAAAAATGAACACCTGATGAACATGAACCCCTCCCAACCTGGACACAGAACCTCCACCCTGACACTCCCCCCAGTGTTCACCTGTGCGCCTCTGACAGGCTCTGTTTGTCATGTGCAGGCTGTGGGGGGGGGGGGTTTGTCATTATTACAGAATCCCTACAGTGCAGAAGGAAGCCATTCGGCCTATTCAGCCTGCGCTGACAACAATCCCACCCAGGCCCTGTAACCCCATACACTTACCCTGCTAATCTCCCTGACAAAGGGGAAATTTAGCATGGCCAATCCACCTAACCTACACATTTTTTTGGACTGGAGGAGGAAACCGGAGCACCCGGAGGAAACCCACGCAGACACGGGGAGAATGTACAGACTCCACACAGAGTGTCCCGAGACCGGAATTGAACCCAAGTCCCTGCGAGGCAGCAGTGCTAACCACTGTGCCGGCATGAATGGACAGTCCAACGTGGGAGGGGACAACCAGGGGTAAACGCCTGATCGCATTGTAAATTAGACGCAAATGGGGATCCTGACTGCATTACATCATTGTGGAAGGGCAGGACAATCAAGGGCAAATCCTGCCAGCGTAAAATAAATTTTGGATCTCCTTCTGGAATCTCTACTCCCTCTCCGCTGCACCCCTCCCAAAAAAAAGCAGGGGCGAAAGTCACCCTCAGAGAAACTGAATGAGTTCTGAAGCTCTATGGAAATTCTATACTTACAATAGCAAACAAGGATACAAGCTCAATGCATTCGGTTTATGGAGAAATAGCTTGCTTGGGGGGTGGGGGTGTGGTTGCTGTGGAGAATTTCCCTGATATCAGGATTCCCTTTTCTAACTTGATGTTAGGCTACCCAGCCTAACGTTTTGGGTCATGGAATCTCAGTCCTGATTAATTTGGGTGACATTGGTCCACAATGATTAAGCCCTTACTGTGTCCATGATCGAGCTCCAGTATCCAATAGTACATATCACCTGTAAACTAGCGGGGGTGAAAGTTGCTAAATCATTTACTTCTGAACTATGAACAGATCATGATGACCTTTATTCACAGTACTGTCCTGTTTCTTGTGTACATGGCCTGGGCAATTTTCCACATTTCCAGGTAGATGCCAGTGTTGTCACTGTTCTGGAACAGCTTAGCTAGGGGTGCGCTAGTTGTGCAATACAAATCTTCAGTATTATTGCCAGAATGTTGCCAGGGTCCACGGCATTTACAGTATCCTTTGCCTTCAGTCGGTTCTTGATATCACAGGGAGTAAATCAAATTGGCTGGAGACTGGCGTCAGTGATGCTGGGGACCTCCAGAGGAGGCCAAGGTGGTTTGTCCACACAGCATTTCTGGCTGAAGATTGTAGTAAATGCACTAACTGGGCTCCCCCATCGTTGAGGAGGATATTTGGGGAGTTGTTAGTTGTGGGATCACTTAGCTCTGTCTATTGCAAGCTGCTTCTACCAGTTGGAATACAAGTAGTCCCATGTTGTAGCTTCACAAGGTTGGCACCCCATTTTTAGATATGCCTGCTGCTGCCCTCCTGTGGCTTTCCAGAATTCCTGGAAGCTCCCAGTGAAAGCAAGGCAGCGGCAATTGAGGGTGCTGAAGAAATGACAGGAAAATATTTCAATTTATACTAAAAGCACAGCGCCTTTGATTCCTAATTGTGCGAAAGGGTTTTGACCACAGTCCTATACTGAGAGGTTACTTTGGGGGTTTTCTACATCTGATTTTCATTCTGAGCTGTGCTCTTTCAAAGCACACTGTGTACCACTTACCCCATTTAACTATGGACCACAGATAAGGGCCAAGATGACTACCGTCAGCCCCGGCAACAACAACAGGAACAATTTGTTCCTCAGAAACCTGTCACTCTACGGGAGTGAGGGGATGAGCAGAAAGACAGAGCTCACAGGAGACTCAACATAAGGTGTAGCGGCTGAGGATCAGTCCCCTGATACATCGCAATGATGTCTCAGGAGGCTCAGGTCTGGTGACAGACATTTGCAGGTTGCTGGAGGACAATCTGATAACTTCACCAGTAACTCTCAATCCCACCAAACCTCTCAACCTCTTTGCCTTTGGTTTCTTCCAGGGCTGTTGGAGACATTTGCAGGATTTCGGCAGAGTCACTGGCACACAAATGCAAAAGACACGTGGCTGGTGCCATGTTTGCCTGGGCAGACGATGATGTGCGTTTTGCCACTGAGGATACCAGTCAGAATGAGCTGGCGCTTCCCACAGGTGCAGGCATCACCATCTGCATGGATGGAACAATTAAGACAGTCCTCAGATTACTCAGGAGTATTCATTACCCTCAAATGTTTCCACTCCATCAGTGTGCTGTTGGCTCGAAGCCACAATGAAGATGTTTAGGTCAAAGCAGAAATCTGAAATAAAGACAGAAAATGCTGGACATACTCAGGAGGTTTGCGAGCATCCCTGGAGACAGAAACAATGTTAAAGTGAAAAGGTCTGTGATCTTTTACCAGGATGTGGAGATGCCGGCGTTGGACTGGGGTAAACACAGTAAGAAGTTTAACAACACCAGGTTAAAGTCCAACAGGTTTATTTGGTAGCAAAAGCCACACAAGCTTTCGAGGCTCTGAGCCGCTTCTTGGAACAGAATTCCCACTCACCTGAAGAAGCGGCTCAGAGCCTCGAAAGCTTGTGTGGCTTTTGCTACCAAATAAACCTGTTGGACTTTAACCTGGTGTTGTTAAACTTCTTACCATCTTTTACCAGAACTGGGGGAAATGAGAAGCATCAGGCCTTAAGCAAGCACAGATGCAGTGAAAGGTGGAGGGGAGGAAAAGAACAAAAGAGATGTGTCGGGAGGAAGACAGAAATTAGAGAGGCAGCTGCCATGGTGCTCACACCTTGCAATGCAACCCCCCCGCCCCCAAACAATCTGGTCAGATATCGAACCAGACTTAACACTGGCTGCTCAGAGACAAGGAAGACTAAAACCAGGAGACACTTGACGGATCCAATCAATGAAACCCAGGAGCGATACAGTAACATCCATCCGACTACCAGATGTCGCTCAGCATGCTGTTTCAGGTACTGAATAGATCTGGAGGCTCTTCAGTACAAACTAGCCAGGGTCTTCAGAAAGGTCATACGGTTCAGCTCAATCTTGGCCAGCAGAAAGGAGCGAGACACAGAGTAATCTTCTTCATCATCTTCTGAAGTGTGGCAGCCAATACATCAGCAGCAGTATACACTGCTTTTTGCGATGCCCATTTAATTGCAAAATTCTTACATTTATTTACAGAGTGAAACATTAAAGCAAAAACCTCCGAACTCAATCACACCACAGTTTCAATGGCCAGAATTTTCCGTTCTGGAATCTAAGTTCAGTTGCGGGAGCAGAAGTTGGAGTGATTGGATGGGGTAGGGTGGGACAGCTGACCACACGCAATTTTGCTCTGGCTAGGTCATTACCTATACATCCACATGAATCTCCTCCCTCGCTTGGTCATTCTCCAAGTAACTTGCACTGCCAGCACCCCCTCTCAAGCAGAGGCTGGCATTTACAAACGCTCTCCAAAGAGGACAATGCAGCAGCAACTCACTGTTAATTGTAGAAGTAGTTCACCTTGCCAGGTACATGCAACTTATGTGCAGGCGTGAATGTGAACATTCTAATTTCTGACATTGGGGAACTTAATTCTATCAAGCTGGCCTTTTAATGAGCATGTATAACGTGCTAATGCATACAAAATAACTTCCCAACAGTGTTCATTGGGAAGTGTGACCCACCTTTGAAGCCGAGAGAACTTAATCACTAAAGTTAATCCTGCCTCCGGGAAACTGATTCTTTGGCTTCCCGACCAATTACGTTTCCCCGCCCGCCAAGCTTCCTGCTGCTGGTGGGACTGGAAGATTGTGCCTTATCGAACCCTTTTAATCACCTTTTGCTTTGATGTTTTAAGTTTCATTTGTGATTTGTTTTTATTTTGGGCAGTTCCCCTTTAAGGGGCTGTCCCTTTTACTTTGTGCCTCAGTCTGTTTAATTTAATAGTTTAACAACAAGAATGGGACTGGAAGATTCTGCCCAGTCAGTGTTTCTTTATATGTACTCCAGTCAATACCCACCACTTAGAGAAATAAACTGGCATGATCGGGGGAGAAGATTTTGAACTAGCAGACACAGGCCGCTCAAACCAGCGCTCAACTTTGAACGTGGGCTAAAATGCACCCACTGTTAGAGTCAAGGGGATTTAAACAATGGAAGGGGAGACTGGGTGAGAGAGGGAAAAACAGGCAGTGAATAACAGCAGATAGATGTGCACAGTGAGGAGCTGCCAAGGAAACTGACTGCCCAGCAGCCATCTTGAAATCTAGAACCCCCTCCGCACATCACCATTGCTCCATGTTAACGCTCATCTTAATATTAATCATAAATGAAAAGGCCTTGTACCAAGCAACGGACAAGATTGGGCAAGTTGGGAAAGTGTAAAATGTAAACATTTACATGGTTCAATAATTGATCAGAAACCTAACCTTCTAACATTGTGTAACCCACCCATATACAAATTCAAGTCCCTCTCTGGAAACATGAACACAGACTGATGTTAGTATACAAATCTTTACTGTTCTTCTTCCTAGCACTGTGACATGGTTAAAACACAAGATAAGGCTCTTGGGTTAATGCATAAGCATGAATAGAGGATTTAGCTAACAGACAGAAAGCAGAGAGTAGGCAACAGTCAGGGTATTTTTCAAGTCGTCAGGCTGTAGTGGAGTGGTACAAGGTTCAGCAGTATGGATTCAGCTATTTATTATCCAGATTAATCACTTAGATGATGGGTCCAGGAGTAATGTGTAATTCTTTTTGACAATACAAAGCTCATTGAGGCTGTGAGAAACTTGCAATCTTGTAATAGTGAGTTGGTAAGAAAGTGACAGATGGAGTATAGACAGGTGAGAATAAAACGTGGGAAAACGTGAGGTTATTGACTTTGATAGAAAGAATTTCAAAAATCAGAATATTTATTAAAAGGTGGGGAACTTCTATATGTTGATGTTGAAAGAGGCTGGATTAACTCGTGCAAGTAACACAAAGTTAGCCTGCAGACACAGCAAGCAATTAGGAAGGCAAATGGTAAATTGGCCTTTATTGTCAGGGATTGGAGTACAAGACTAAAAAAGTATTAATACAATTGTATGGGCCTTTGGTGATAAGACGCCGGTATACTGTGCACAGTTTTGATCTCCTCAGCTAAGGAAGATGTACTTACCTTGTAGGGAGTGTAATGAAGGCTTATCACATTGATTCCTGAGATGAGAAGCTTGGCCTAATTGTGAGAGGCTGAGTAAACTGAACACTCTGGAGTTCAGAAAAATGAGGTGATCTCATCGAAAAGTAGAAGGTTCTGAGGGGGGTTGACAGGATAGATGCAGAGAAGCTGTTTCTCCTGGTTGGAGAATCTAGAAACAGGAGTCACAGTCCCATGACAAAAGGTCAATCATTTAATGTTGAGGAAGAGGAATTTCTTCACTAAAAGGGTGGTGAATCTTTGGAATTCTCTATCAGAGGACTGTGGATGCTCATTGTGCATGTTCAAGATTTTTGGACACTGGGAATCAAAGAATACTGGAATTCAAAAATAAAGTGGAATTGAGATCCAAGATCAGTCAGAATCTTACTGAATGGCAGAAAAGGCTTGGGGAGCCATATGGCTTAATTCTGCTCCTCATCTTCATGTTCTTATCACACCAGCAGGAAGTAGCTGCATTGGGCCAGAAAAGGGAGCTGGAACAAAGTCAACCCAAATTTGTGGCAACCTGTCAAATTTGTTTTGTCATATTTCGATAAAGGCTGAAGAACTTCCAGAAGATTCCTGCTTCATCTGAATTCCCAGGCAGCGCCGGATGAGGGAGCAGTTAGGAAAGGTGATCCCAAGCTTGGGCCAAGTTTATGGCTTTTGAAAACTTTCCGTGCGAGGGGAAGAGGCACATTGTTTGAATTACAGTGAACTTGTTCTTACAGTTGACTGGAATGTTCCATTCGCGATGCCAGATCTGAGATTGTAGATGAGATGCTGGGCTCCACTACTGTAACCATGAGCTCCACTAACATCCTGCCCTGCCTGGGAATTCAGCCAGAGAATTTGGAATATGCAAGAATCTTCTGGAAGCGCCTTGGGCTTTTACTGTAAATGTACGTGACCGGGTTGCCGGGGAGCCTGGTTACGTGATCTATCACAGTGGGACTGCTTCTCTGAAGCATTAAATTCATGAAAGCAGTAAAGAGTTAGCAGCTTCAGGGTGATGTGTTTATTGAAAATAGTAAACTTTACAAAAACTGCACAACCCCTAACTAAGTCACAGACAGAATTAATAGGCAACATTAAAGTCACCATAGTCCCAGATGACCATAACCTGCTCTCCCCATAAGGGGGAACAAAGAACAGGACAGCACAAGAACAGGCCCTTCAGCCCACTAGGTCTGTGCCGACACAGATGCATCTCGAATCTAATATTAGAGATCACTAGTGGCGATTTAACCTGAACATCACCACACCTCAGGCGAGGAGCAAGGTTGAGAAGACAGCTGGAGCTGGAGAACTAAAGCTCTTAGGCTATGGATGCCCTAATATGGCTGGTATTTATTACCCTTCTCTAATTGCCCTCAAGAACATGGTGGTGGACGGCCTTCTTCAGCAACTTGATACAACACAATGGTCACTTCAAAGGGTAGTTCAGAGTCAATCACGTTGACCTGGGACCGGAGTCATATACCTAATAGGAAAAGAAGAACAGGTTTCCTTCTTCCGAAGACATTGGGCAGAATTTTCCCATGCCACTCGCCACGGGACTCGTAGAGAGTGGGCGCAGACCATGCAAAGGTCCGTTGATCTCAGGTGGGATTTTCCGGTCTTGGGGCGAGTGTGGCCAGAAAATCTCACCCATTGGGTTTTTATATCAATCTGACAGTTTCATGATCCCTTTTTGGATGTTTTTATTTCCAGAGTTTCAGAAAACCAAATTCAACTTCTCAAACTGTCACAAGAGGATACGATCTCTCATTTTATGGATTTGGCCAGTCCTCTTGGAATTACTAGCTCAGTAATATACCATATCCCTAAAAGCCAAGTTATATTGAAATTTACCAAGAAAAATGGCACATAAATGAAGCTAGTCCCATCCACTCCTACCACCTCACTTTAGCCTCTCACTCCGGCTGCAACACAATGCTTCTCGGCTCCAACCAGCTCTTCTTAGCTCCTCAAAGTGATACAAGTGAACTTTCACGACTCAAAAGTATTCTAGAAAAGTCAGGCTGTGAGCAGAATCTTGCACATTCTCCATAGATCTATAATCCCACTTAACAAGCTCTAACGCTTGGTGCGCATTCCCCTGTGGAATACTATAGGAAACTGACTAGGAATAAACTTTTGGAAAATGTCGCACTTGTCAGTCACTTGTAGTCCTTGTCTGATTTATCGCAACTATCCCAACCTTTCCAATTCTCTTCAATTTATCTGTCTGTGCACTATTCTCAAAAACTGCAAGCTACAGACTAAGTTAAAATAAATCAAAAATAATGGAACAACTTTAAGCAAGCTGTAAATATAGGAAAAGTTTTAAATTGTCAACACTGATTCTTACAGTTAGGAGAAGCTATACTTTCTAGCTCCTGTGACGATACTCTTTATAGTTGTAAAACAATCTTCAAACACTGCTGCTTCAACTCCCTCTCTAATGTATCTGTTCCACAGTTACTGCCAGTTTCAACCTGTCAATCCAATATGCCAAGCTCTGTCCTGCACTGACCTGCCACGATGCATTAGAAGAATACAAAGCTTTAAAGCAATACACAGTTCAGTCATTATACCTCAAGTATTTGGATTAATAATAGCAATGCCTAATATCCAGGAAAATATTGGCACTTGGCATATCTGCACACAGAGACTTTCACAATGAAACAAGCCATCCTTTTTCAATCAGGGGAACGGCGATACAATGGTGCATTGATGTGAATGAGAAATAGTTCTCTGCTGTACAGAGAAAATAACCCAACTGAGATTAATTCTGCCTAAATAGCTGCAATGGCCACTGTTCATCTCCACTTGAAGCATGTTAAATTACCAAAGGTAGACTGACACCGTAGCTTCCAATAAGGAGAGCTCGGAGATTATACACCACTCGTGTATCAGTGTAAAACCAGCATACAAATACTCAAAGCTTTCTTAAAGAAATATTGATTATTGGACTGTTACTCATTACATTCTAAGCAGCTTTCTTATTTCAACTGGCCGCGCCAGTCTGCATATAAATCATAGAAGATCAGAGAATTCCGACAGTTCAGAAGGCGGCCATTCGACTCATTGAGTCTGCGCCGACTCTCTGACAGAGCATCTTACCCAGACTCTATCCCCGAAACCACACACATTTACCCCACTAACTTATACATCTTGGAACACCCTGTAACCCCACATATTTACTGGTTGTGCATGTTTTTCTCCTGTGGGGAGATCCTACACATCTTGGGACACTAAGGGGCAATTTAGCATGGCCAATGCACCTAATCTGCGCATCCTTGGATGCGCTGCATAATTGTACGGTCTCTTCACCTAGATTATCTCCATATAATGCAACAGTTGTCCAGATATAAATGCACACACTCCAATTTCATTATTTTGTGCATTAATCTGGCTATTTGTTCTTCATCTTGTACCACGTTAATCTTTGATCTCACAACACAGACATTGGAAGATCTGCATTTCATGCATGTTCTGAAAAGTCATGGAAATTATTTTTTTCTTCATTCTTTCATGGGATGTGGGCTCTGCTGGAAAGGCCGGCTTTGTTACCCATTCCTACTGACCCTTGAACAGGACATTTGAAGGCAGTTAAAAGTCAACCACATTGCTGTGGGTAGTCCTGGTAGATATGTAATCATATCTAGGCCAGACTAGGTAAAGGTGGCAGATTTCCTTCCCTCAAGGACATTAGTAAACCCAGATGGGTTTTTTAAATAGCTATCACGGTCACTGTTATAGAAGCTAGCTTTATATTCCAAATTTATTAACTGAATTTAAATTCCCCAGCTTCCAGGATTTGAACCGACGTCTGGGCCTCTGGATTGCTAGTCCAATAATTTTGCTTATCAATGCAGCTCAGTATTGCTTCAATATTAATTGTGGGGGTAAATAAAACATTGATTTGATTGATTGTGGTAACACTGGCTAGTGCCAGTCTCCTGTGTTTGAAACAAAATTAGGTGATCCCAACTTCCGCTCACACCCAGTGCACTTGGACTAACACTCAACTCGCGCCTGATCCCTCATTGAAATTCAAACCCCACCAATTCCATTGCAGCCTGCTAAAGTCCCAGCCAATCGGGAGTTCTCCTGGCTTTCCTTTCGGTTTAAGGTTTAAATTTGATTGGGCAGTTCAGTCCTGGATGTGATGTCACTGAGTGGCAATGCTTCATGATGGGAGTTGTAGTTTCTTCCCCTTCTGGATGGTTGCTGATGAATTTTGGGATTGATTTAAAACATTTTAACATCTCCTGGAATGCTTTCTTTGGCCTCTGGGAAAATGGTGCCAATCTTGATAAACTCTAGGCCATTTTGGGAAGGTTGACAACAGAGTACTGAATGCAGTTCTGGTCATCATATTATACAAAGGATATAAAGACACCACTGAGGTTGCAGAGAAGATTTACAAGAATTATACCTGAAGTGAGTAGCTATACATATTAGGAAAGGATTGACAGGTTGGGTCTCTGTCATTTTGACAAAAGGCTGAGGAGTGAGTCAATGAGATCTTCACAAATATAAAAGATTGGTTTTAGAATGGATACAGAGAGAATGTCTCCTCTTATGGGGGAAAGCATAACTAGAAGCTCTAAGAGTCACCAAAAATCCTTTAGGCAATTGAAAAGAAACTTCTTTACCCAAAGGGAAAGCTAGTAAGCCTATGAGGGAGAAGGACATGGAGAATTACAATAATAGATTTAGATGAGGACAGATGGGAGAAAACTCAAGCGGGGCATAAACCCTGCCACGGAGTTGGGCTGAATGGCCTGCTTCTGTACTGCATATCCTACATAATTCAATATAAGCAACTGCCCATTTTAAACTAGGGACATTTTATGTTGTGGATACTGTATGGGCTGGATTTTGAAAATACCAGACACCTTTAGAGTAGGCTATAACCCCCTAAACCTTATATTGCATATTGGGTTCTGTTAATTTTACAGGGTCTAAGCAAAAAGCAACTAATTCAAAGTGCTACAAATCCTGTTCTCAAGTGGGGAAGACAGTGGAGAACCTATACTCCTTCAGCCATATTAGATTATTTGCAGCCACCAGCACCATTCGAGGTCAGATCTTTCCGAAAGGCCCGAAAATGGGCCCACATTACTGGAAAAGTGCTTGGCAGTGGGTATCTTCACCCTCCTCCAGACTGGACATACAGATCAACATTCCCAAAGCACCTTCCTTGGGAGGGCAAAGGTCATGTTTGATTGACATTTGGCAGGAAAAACTCCTAACAACAAACTTTCTGGCAATTATCGAATTAGTACAAGATGCAAGTTGGGAGGGAATCTTTCAGTTGAGAAAATAAATCCAACTACTGCTTCTTAGTCTTCCAAGCAGTTTGACCAGAACAGTACACTGCAGTCCGAGAATCACAAAAACTCACGATGACTTGGATCGAACACAGTCAACAGATTTATAAGCACATGGACAAAATGCTGAAAATAAGTGCTACCAAGAGAGATGACACTGCTACAACTAGAGACAGGATTTGGGAGAAGTCTTGGGTTCCTGTGTGTGTCAGAAGGATTGCTGTCGTTGGATGTTTCCCTGACAATTTCAACACAGGACTTTCTGCCTCCAACAACTGTAGCCCACCATTGGCTGCTAGTCACATCAATCTCTCAGCCCACCACCTTCCCACACTCACTGCTACTCAATTGAATGACTGCTGATTGTGAGTCAAACATTAGATATCAAAGATGTGCGGGTTAAGTTGATTGGCCATGGTAAATTAGCAGGTTACATGGGGTTACTGGGATAGGACATAAGTGGAATTGTTGGTGCAGGCTCAATGGGCTGAATGACATCCTTCTGCACTGTAGGGATTCTATGATCCTATTCCATGATCAGTACTCATCTCCAGCATTGCCTTCAATATTCTTATAATAATAAACAAAAGTGCTTACTGAAATGTAAAGTCTATGATTTTCCATTCAGCTTTCTCACTGTAATATCCTGGAGATTAAGCCTCGCTTCACATAGATGATTGTTGTGGCCCAAACTGGCTGCTGCATTTCCTACATCATAGAATTATTATGGCGCAGGAGGCCGCCATTTGGTCCGTCATGACTACACCGGCTTAGAGCCATTTCCCCATACACCACAATTCTGATAACATTTCACATGTACATCATTGGCTTAAAGCACTTTCGGACATTCGAAAGTCATGAAAGGTGCTATATAAATGCAAGTTCTTTTACAATATTAAAACAAAACTTGAAAAAGCACAATGACACCATTATAATAAATGCAAGAAACATTGCAGTAAGCGTAAATCCCATCCAGAATGTCTTAACAACAGTAATTAGAAATTCCCAACTGGCATCTAAAATCACAAATATTGCCCATTAACTGGGAATGTAGGTAAAAAGTCACATTAAATTAACATGTGCAAGGAGCCAGCGAGTGCATTAAGGAACTCTGCACTGCTGCCAATTTCTGATTTAATTGGATGCAGAATTGAGGAAATTTCCATTGCTGATGTTCCCCGAGAGAGGAAAAATAGCAAATGAGCCCAGGAACATATGCTCCAGTGTTATTCAAATTAATGTTTCAATAAAAAATGCTTTTTGATGTCCGTGTTGTATTGTTAAAAGTCAAATACATAAGCAATGAATACTCTTAAATTGTCAATGGCATTTTAAGTAGGGTACAAGAGCATTGTGGTTATAGTGCCAGATTAGTTTTCCACGTGTGAGCTCAAATCCCACCACAGGTAAGTAGTGAAGCTGTACTCAATAAATGTGGTCATTTGTGACTGGTACTAGAAAGGAAAATGGCCGTTTTAACTGCTGGATTGTTATAAAAACCTTATTGGTTCATTAGCGTTCTTCAAAGAGAACCTTCAGAGAAGAGACAGCTCTACCCAATTGGGCCTTCATTGAACTCACTGGCCAAGGAGAAAAATACAATAACAGAATGCAATGAACTACTATTTTCACACTCACTCTCACACGTGCAGCACTGTAAAACTACCAGACTTATTAGAAACCCAACTGGCTCATTAATGTCCCTTGAGGAAGAGAATCTGCACTGTATCCAGGTTGGGCCGACATGTGACCCCATTCCCATGCAACACTTATCTTAATGCCCTCAGAACAAGCAACAAGCATTAATACAGCCTCGCCAGTACCACCCATATCCAGAAAAGTTATTTTAAAGTAAAACTTAAAAAAACACAATTATACTATTCTAGTAAATGCAAGAAACACTGCAGTAAATTTAAATCCCATGCCGAATGTCTCGACATTGGCAATTGGAAATGGTTGAATTGTTTTGCACCTACCCACTTTGCAGTAGAAGTTGCTGGATAGTCACTAAAAGTAGAATACGGGCTTAACTTCCTCACCCTGACCTCAGGATGCTGACACCAACTGCAGCATCAAAGAAGCCTCCTCTCCCCTCATCCAGCACCAACTAAGGCTGGAACTGAAGATGATCTTCGCTCTTGTGGTTCAGTATTCAAGGAGGCCCGGTTGGGATCTTGGCCCTATTCCTTATCCTAGCTCCACTATCTCCCTGACATAAAAAACAAAATGGTGGACTGGAACTAATCTCTTCGAAGCGTAAATCTAAAATAGAAGCAATCCTTTCATATCTTTCCTCACCCACACCAGCCCAGGCACAACCTGCTGCAAAGACAAAGGTTTCAAAGCCTACCAACTGCCACTCAGACCTAGGGATGAGATATTCTGGACCCGATTTTACCATTTTGATTCTAAGTGCTGAATCTGGGAGTGTTTCAGATCCGACTTTTAGACCTGTTCTCCGGTGCCTCCATATGCACTCTGCCTGCAAAAATACCAGCAAGTCCGAATCACGCTGTAGAAGCCTGTGGTGGAGCTTATCGTGCCTGAAACACTGCTGCTCCGATCAGAGCCTTCAATTGCTCATGCACAGTAAAAAAATAGAAAAATGCTCCCTGGCTGGATAATGCCTCCCCACTGGCCCCCACAACATAACTATCCTCCTTATCCCCCCCACCCCCTCCCGCCTCCCAGACTGATCACGGCCCCCTCCCCCACCGATCGCACGCACAGTAGCAGCGGACCCCCCCTTTCCCCCCACCTAGCGCATTCAGAGTGACATTGGTCCCCCCTTCCCCACCAGAGAGCCATCTGACCCGCCTCCCCCTTTCCCCCACCAGAGAGCCATCTGCAGAACTTACCTCCTCAGAAGCTGGAGCGCCTGAATCAGACCTTTGCGGACCATGTCTGTTTCACGCTGAATCCGGATGAGCGAATACGGTGGTAAAGGGGGAAATGCCGGTCAGTTCGGGTGTCTGGCCCATTAAGTCAATTTAAATGCTTGCAAATGCATTTAAATTGATGTCACGCCCGTTAAGGCAGCCATTTTCGGTGATTGGTAAAGAGGGAACCGGCACGGAGGCGGGTGCAGATCGCACTGTTCACCTCACGCCCACTTTACCAAGTTTCTGCACCCAAAAACAGGCGCAACTTGATGGTAAAATCAGGCCCTCTGTTTTCACTCCCTCCACCTTTCATATGTCGATGCAGCGAATGGGGCTTGAACTTGTGCCCAGATACCAGTGTGTCACCTCCACCTTCCGTTATGGAATTGAATTAGTTGTCTGACAACCCTCCTTTTTTAGGGTTCTGGGAGAGCGATGTCCTGATGAGGGCCGCTCTAGATTTGACATTGTCACAACACAATGCAGCTGACACCATGTTGAAAGTGCAATAAAATAGAGCACCCCATTCTCTGCACCATCCACATCTGCTTTTCGAAGGAGTTGAGAATCCAGAACCTCTTGCCCATTAGTAATGACAATACTGCACCTCTTCCATCCAAGACAAATAGTTTTTACAATCACGCAATCATCGTTTAACACAAATCCACCCCATCTTAACCACCGATGACTTAGTCCAGTTTTTTGATTTTGACGTCATTACAAATCTTTCACCCTGGCATGAATCTCTTGACCTCCAGCATAAAGATGGTCAGCTCTCAAAGCTTTCAACACGTTGCGCACCTTTGTCTATTGGGTCAGTAGTGTCTCTCCCTCCTTCTCCCCCACCATACCATCAGTTTCAACTGCGACTACATCACATTTTTCCACACTGGTTTTTGTACACGTCGGGAGCAACCAGTGATGGCAGTGAATTTGAAACCTGCAGTCGATGAGTCCATTCACCTCATGTCTATTTCCCCTTTTGATTTTATTCTTTTTGACCCAAATTAAGTACTGGGAGAATTCAATACTTGCATTCTGAATGTATTCTTTTTGCTATTTAAAGTAAATTATTACAGCTAATCAGGCTCAAAGGGCCGAATGGCCTATTCCTGATCCTATTTTCTATGCTTTTTTTCCTTTATAAAGAGATGCAAATATTTAGCCTCACACAATGATTCCATTAGGATCTATATGATTTATTTGGCAGAATTTACAAACTGCAATATCAGTTTCATTTGAACCCAGCCCTTTATAATCATTAAAAAGAGCTCCAACCAGAATGTCTGACAGGAACAATTATTAACTTGTACTGGAAGGTTCCTTCCAATGTTAAAGTACTACATTCTTTGGCTTAGTGTTAGTGTTCCTGAATCAGAATGTGAAGGGGTTCAAATCCAACTCTGGTCTCCATTCACTGGGACTGCAGAGTTTCAGCTCTGAATCCTTGGTTTACAGCCAGCATGATAATGCACATGCACCCACCAGGTGCAGGGTGTGTGGGCTGTTGGAACCCATACAACCCTCCTGCCATATAGGACCAACAAGCCTACTGACTGGTAAAAGATGGTTACAGCTATGCAAAAAACATACAGGTCTGATCAGCTACAAATCTTTCCACGAATGTCACACTCCTCCTTTACAAAAAAAGATACAAAAACAACACCATTAATAGCAAGATTCTCAGTTATAAAGCAATTGAAGACTTTAATTGCCAAAGTAGTGTTTTAATTTGATTTATTTTTGTCACATGTATTAACATAGTTTCTTGCGCACTATACAGACAAGGCATACGGTACATAGAGAAGGAAAGGAGAGAATGCAGAATGTAGTATTAGTCATAGTCATAGCTAGGGTGTAAAGAAAGATCAACTTAATACAAGGTAGGTCCATTCAAAAGTCTGATGGCAGCAGGGAAGAAGCTGTTCTTGAGTCAGTTGGTACATGTCCTCAGACTGGAAGGGAAAATGGAAGGAAAAACTATTCACCAACAAATCCTCCAGGATTCTCCCACCATTTCCAGGAATTAATCACTTGGACACTGCTGGGGGCAATTTTACCCCCACTTTCTTTGATCATTTCTGTGTATATTGCAGATGGATCCCCATTTAAAAAAGCTGTCTGACTGGGTGAGGCAGTTGGAAGTGGAAGGTCATATGGTAAAATCTGCAGGAACATGGCCAACCAGAATTCATAAGAAACCTTGTTAAGTCTTGTAAATGACTCAACTTTCCAAAAGGAAATTTTGTGACATGTCAAAATATCTCTCAATGTACAAGATCCTCCGAGACCACAATATCCAGAAGCCAGGCTCCAACAATAATTTACTTAGTCAGATATGTATACAGGTAGGAAGACCAAAGTCAACCTGGTTAATTAAAGAAGAAACAAGTGAATTCTACAATGCTGGGACTGAAGGTACCCCCTAGAGGGATGAACCTAGATGGACTTCATGGTCTACCTTGTCCGAGTCTGGTTTGGTCTAGATGTGGTGTTTTGTCAGGATTTAAAAAAAATCTAATCTTGATTACTCACAGCCCAATCCTATTCACCTCCTCCCAATCCTATTCACCTTCTCCCAATCCTATTCACCTTCTCCCAATCCTATTCACCTTCTCCCAATCCTATTCCCAATCCTATTCACCTTCTCCCAATCCTATTCACCATCTATTAAGATAGTCAGCTATCCTCCTACTTCCACTGCTGCTCCCCAACCAGAGATGTGGAAGTCTCTCATAGGAAGTGTGGAATAGCTCTTTTTGCTCTAGTGGTGCACTAGCAGAAAAATCCATTTAATGGCAAGGAAATAAATGAAAAACAAATTGGCCTTGTATGTTCCTTATATTGTACTCGTTACAAAGACTGCTCTGTCAGCAAAGTCTGACAGGAAATAATATTCGTCCAAAGATTAACCCAAAGCAAAAGCTTTCAGCTTTGGCACATGATACACAGCATGAGCTTGCAACAAGACAGGCTACACTGTCAGGCTGCAAATTAAAGTGAGAGAGCTATTAGCTTAAGTGAGAAACTGGACACTCCATTAATCGGAGGCTTGGCTCCTGGAGTCATCTACAAATGGACAGCAATTTTCTGCGTCAGGTTTCCAAGAGTACAGCATTGTAATAAAAATGCTTTGGAAAGGTTTTGAGTTGCTGCAACTTGTTGTTAGTGGATCAGGTTTACTCGGGGCATCCAATATAACGAGGCACTGGCCACCAGTGTTTTCAGCACACTGTTCTACCAAGAGATAAATGGAGGAAGTTCTGCCAGACACACACACTTCAAAAAAAAAGGATCGCTTGCCATCAAGGCTATTTATCAATATCAGTGACAGAAGAAATCTAATTGACATTAGCTTATTTTTGTTACACCCAGTTATAAAGTTGCCTTTTTGTTAAAGCATGCTGCTGGTAAAATAGCTGGGAGAACTATCAGCGAATAACTAACCTCAATTCTCCCTGCAAGGAGACTGAATAGCCCCATTCTAAAATCTGGTGCAAACTGGGTTGTCCTGGTAACAGGTCAATGTTAACGTGACTCACTCATCATGTCAAAAAACTGTAAACTCTTCCATCCAACAATGTCTCAAAAAGTAATTGTTTAAAACAGAAAGGAACAAATTGGCGTTCAAATTTATTACAATTCTTCAGGGGATTTTTCCCTCAACTATAAGCCAGTTCGTGCCCAGTCACACTCCAGGATCCAAGTACTTAATTTTGGATGTAGGTCATAGAATTCTACAAAATTAGAAACAATTTGGACAGCAGGGAAAGGGGGGGAAACGTCATCAGAATATAAATATTTTTAGAAAGCAAAGAACACATTTGTGTTTACAGCTATTTAAGTGTTTTTGGTGAGTATTCACTGCTGTAGTGTAGGGAAACAGAATAGCCAATTTGTGCAGAGCTAGGGCCCACAATCGGCAATGAGATAAATGACCAGGTAGTCTGTACCTAGCCACATTAGCAAAGTGTTAAACTTGGACAGGACAGAAATCCTCTGCACCTCTTCGAACCTATTTCCACCGGCAATATCTTTTGCCGGCAAGCCCCCCCGCTGCGGATTCCCCAGTCTTGAGAGGTGGCTTCTAAATCTCAATAGTGCTCATATCACCACCAATGGGCCGGAGATCTTTACAAAAGGCTATGGACAGGGTTTTCAGGCCTTGCGCGCTGGCAGGATCTTCCGGTCCTGCTGAAGGAAACCTGCCCACAGCGTTGTGGAATGGACGAGCCACCAATGGAGAGCTACCGGAAAACATGCCGGGGAATAGAAAATCTCGCCCTATATTCTAAAAATATTAGAGAAAAAAAACCTTTTAAAATATCCTACCTCTTATTTCCTGTTGCTGGGTCAAATTCCTGGAACTCCCTCCCTCACAGCACTGTGGGTGTACCTACAGCACATGGACTGCAGGTCAAAGAGACAGCAGCTCACCACCACCTTCTCGAGGGCAATTAATGGTGGGCAATAAATACTGGCCTCCAGTGATGCTCACATCCCATGAATGGAGATATATTAAAAGTAATTTTAGATATGATCATGGTCCTACCAGTTATAAAGCTGCCTTTTTATTAAAACATGGTGCTCATCAATTAACTCAGAGAACTATCAGCGAATAACTAATCTCAACGCTCCCTGCAAGGAAACCGAATAGTCACTTTGCTGTGGATCTGCCAGGCTAGAAGGCAGATTTATTTCCCCAAAGGATGTTAGTGAATCAGAGAGTTTTTACAACACTGATATTTCATGGTCACCATTGCGGAGGCAAGCTTTCAATTTTTATTGAATTTATAATACCACCAGCTGCCATAGTGGAGATCGAACCCATGTCCCAGAGCATCAGCTTGGGACTCTGGATTTCTAATCCAGTAACATTACTGCCACACCACCATCTCCCCACAGCATAAATGTGTGGTCTAGTCTTTGGGTTGTCAACCCTCCAGGATTGGCCTGGTGTCTCCAGGAATCGAAAATCAATCTTCAGGACATTGCTTTGTGCAACAATGGAGAGAAATCATCAGGGCATTAGATTTTCTTTGAATATTTTTCTTTACCAGAAATAAATATATTTTTAAAATGAGAAATGAGGGTTTGGGGGCGGGGGGGAAGAGGGTGTCTGGCTGACAGTCAAGCATCATCCAGTTGAGTAGAGTCTTGCTTTCTAATCAGCGTAGGAAGGCAGTGTGTCATAAGGATGGGTGTGTTGATGAACTAATGGCTGGAGCATGAGGGCAAGTTCAGGAATGTACTTAATTACAGTTGACAACCTCATCAAGACCTGTCATGGGACTTGAACTCACAAATTTCTGACTCAGAGACAGGAGTGCTACCACTGAACCAAGCTGACCGATTCTAGTTAGTGTGTATTTCCTTCTTTGATTAGATTTCACAATATCATGAGGAGGTTCACCAGAGATGAGCAACTTGTGAACAATTTATTTTTTGACTCAGAGGCAAGGGTGCCACCACTGAGCCACAAACATACAGACACCTAAAAAAATGCCTTATCAAATCTGCCGGTGTTAAACTGTTTTTGCTTCAGTTTTGGTATACCATACTCAGCAATCTGCCTTGGCAACGTAGGTGGGGAGTCAAGATCAATCTTCAGATGAAATGGGTACAAAAGGTTGGGTGGAATTAGTCCAGACCTCCAAGACATAATTCAGTTTCCATTTTAATGCCTTACAACTGTCCTTGTCATACCTTTGTTATAAATTTCTCTTTTCCCAATTTACAACATATACTGCCTCAGTAAATTGATCATGCTGTAATTAAACCCTCCTGCCAGTGATGACACTATAGCAGTGTTCTGGTAGAAGGGGTTACAGCATGATCAGCTTACACAGTTTTCATTATAAATGGAGATGGGAATTTATTGGGGGAACTATTGAAAGAGCATATTGAGGTGAGATTTTTTTGAAAATAGTATAGATAGATGTAAATATAAAAAATTATAAATAAAATGTACTGATTTGAAACACGGCACCCATCCAAAAAACATTAGAAAAGATCTTGTAGCTGGCACTGTTGACTGGATTTATATTTAGCTGCCCAATTCTGCCAATGCTTACAAGCAGCAAGTCTCATCAGTTTGCAAAGGTTAATAAAAAGGAGCCCTGCAACTTCCTATAAAAGGAAGAAATAACTCGGTCTGTAACACATCACAGAACTATTACACATGGCCAATAGCTGCATTGCAACAGTCTGCCATGTCCCCATGAGAGAAACACATCTAATTCAGACAGGCACATACAGCAATTCTATTATATTCAACTGTTTTAAAATTCACAGCAGTTGCTTGCCTAATAATATGACCTCAGACACCCAAGCAGCTGTATTTTTTTCCAGTTAGAATGCATGACCCAACCCATTTGTCTAGAATGATTCCTTTCTGTCTCATCTGGCTTCCTCTCCTCAGACTTCTCCCCTGTGCTTGCTTTTGATGCTGATCCTCTACCCTGGAATCCTGCCCTTCCTGCTCTCCATTCTCTTTTCTCTGAAATACTCTTCACAACTGCAGCAGCTCCGAGTCCCTCAGGGATGAAGCAATGCTGGCGACAGTCAGCTGAAACTGGAGCATCTGAAGCAACAGAAGTAGCAAGGCCTGCAGCGAGCTGGCTTCATTCCAGCTGCTAGCACCCTCTTTTTTCCCTCGGAACAGGTCGCTGTTTCACAGTAACCTCATTGCAGTGTTAATGCAAGCTTACTTGCGACAAATAAATAAACTTTAAATTGTTGTCAGAGATTTATATAGCTGGAGCAGTGTGCCACTTCACATCAATCCAGGGGCTCTCATTCTCTTACTGTGTGTGTTGGAATAATTTTGCAGGTTGATACTTAACCTGTTTGGCTGCGTTATGAACGCACCTTCCTTGGCCATGAATTCCTGGGATGGGACTGGAATGATGTGGAGATGCCGGCGTTGGACTGGGGTAAACACAGTAAAAAGTCTCACAACACCAGGTTAAAGTCCAACAGGTTTATTTGGTAGCAAAAGCCACTAGCTTTCGGAGCGCTGCCCCTTCGTCAGGTGAGTGATGAAGGAGCAGCGCTTCGAAAGCTAGTGGCTTTTGCTACCAAATAAATCTGTTGGACTTTAACCTGGTGTTGTGAGACTTCTTACTATGGGACTGGAACCCAGAGCTTCTGGCTCAGAGACCGTGACATTACCCACTGTGCCACAAGACCTCCCACACCAACACATTGCTAAAAAGATTTGATGCTAATTACAAAAATGATCCCTCACTGATCTGACTTGATGTAGCCAACTACCCACAGAAAGAAGCACTTACTGGCAGTACATTCCCGTTAACTTAAAAAATTGCTTAACAAACAACTTGCATTGATAATGTACCCGCAATACAAATAAAACTAAGTTGCAAACAATCAGAGTGTAAAAAGAAACAGAACACTGAACCAAAGATGATATTTAATTCCTCTGATTGCCAAAAATTTGCACTGAATATTTCTCATGCTTTACCTTCCACGGTGATTTGGTAACATTTCTTTAAGACACAAATACCTTATTGTTTCTCCCTTCCTAAAGATAACATTTCCTTTTCTCAGTTTATATGCATGATTATAAAAATATACATCCTTCCTCCTCAAAAGCAAAACATGGTCAATGCTGGACATCTGGAATAAAAACAAAAGATTCTGGAAATACTCGGCAGGTCCGGAGAGAGAAACAGAGTTAAATGTTTCAGCTCAACAACCTTTCACCGGTTGTAATGCTGTTTCTCTCTCCACAGATGCTGTCAGACCTGCTGAGTATTTCTAACATTTTCAGTTATTTCCTTCCTCCCTCCTTCACTCCCAACAGTGAGGATGTAAATCTTCCTGAAGCACTGATCAGAGAAAGCTGCTGCTGTCCTTGATTAAAGATTCAGCAGCTTGTACAAAGGGTCATTAGCCACACTTCAGGCAGTAACTGAACTCGGCATCAAAGCAACTCCCTTTATCATTTAGAGAAAAACATCATTCTTGGAATGTGGGTGATGCTGGCATTTATTACTCACCCATATAGTTCGAGGTGATGGTGATAAACCTTCTCGTTAAACCGCTACAGTCTGTGTGGAAAATGTGTTCCCAGTCCTGTTAGGTGGAGTTTTTCGCGATTTTGACCCAGTGACAGCACAAAAATACGGTCCCCCCCCGCAATAAAGTTAGCTTAGCATTTTTATTCAGATAAAATGTTGATTAAAGCATAGGGAAGAAAACGTAGTGATGTCTTACTGCAGCTGAACAAGGTCTTGGTGAGACCACATCTGGAATATTGTGTGGAGTATTGCGTGCAGTTTTGGTCTCCCTACTTACAAAAGGATTATACTTGTCCATAGAGGGAGTGCAGGGGAGGTTCACCATGCTGATATCGGGGTTGACGGGACTCTCCCATGGAGGAGAGATTGGTTTGACTGGGCCAATATTCACTGGAGTTTGGAAGGATGAAAGGAGATGTAATTGAAATGTAAAAAATTCAAACAGGGCTGGAGAGACTAGATACAGGAAGGATGTTTTCCCTGGTTGGGGAATCTAGATGTGGAGATGCTGGCGTTGGACTGGGGTAAACAGTAAAAAGTCTAACAACACCAGGTTAAAGTCCAACAGGTTTATTTGGTAGCAAATGCCACTAGCTTTCGGAGCGTGCTGCTCCTTCGTCAGGTGGAGTGGGAGATGTGCTCACAAACAGGGCATACAGAGACACAAACTCAATTTACAGAATAATGATTGGAATGCTAATCAAGCTAATCAAGTCTTAAAGGTACAGACAATGTGAGTGGAGAGAGCGTTAAGCAGAGGTTTAAAGAGATGTGTATTGTCTCCAGACAGGACAGCTAGTGAGGTTTTGCAAGTCCAGGCAAGTTGTGGGGGTTACAGATAGTATGACATGAACCCAAGATCCCAGTTGAGGCCATCCTCATGTGCGCGGAACTTGGCTATCAGTCTCTGCTCAGCGACTCTGCGGTGTCGTGTGTCGTGAAGGCCGCCTTGGAAAACGCTTACCCAAAGATCAGAGGCTGAATGCCCGTGACCGCTGAAGTTCTCCCCAACAGGAAGAGAACAGTCTTGCCTGGTGATTGTAGAGCAGTGTTCATTCATCCGTTGTCGTAGCGTCTGCATTGTTTCCCCAATGTACCAAGGCCAGTACATCCTTCCTTAGATACAGGGCCCAAAACTGTTCACAATACTCCAAATGTGGTCTGACCAGAGCCTTATACAGCCTCAGAAGTACATCCCTGCTCTTGTATTCTAGCCCTCTCGATATGGATGCTAACATTGCCTGCCTAACTGCTGACTGAACCTGCATGTTAATCTTAAGAGAATCGTGTACAAGGACTCCCAAGTCCCTTTGTGTTTGATTTCCTAAGCATTTTCCCCATTTAGAAAATAGTCTAAATTCTTCCTTCTGAAGTGCATAACCCCTCACTTTTCCACATTGTATTCCATTTGCCACTTCTTTGCCCACTCTCCTAACCTGTCCAAGTCCTTCTGCAGGCCCCCTGCTTCCTCAGTATTATCTGTCCCTTTATATATCTTTGTATCATCTGCAAACTTAGCAACAGTGCCTTCAGTTCCTTCTTAAAAATCGTTAATGTACATTGTGAAAAGTTGTGGTCCCAGCACCGACCCCTGAGGCACACCACTAGTCACCGGCTGCCATCCTGAAAAAGACCCTTTTATCCCCACTCTTTGCCAGTCAGCCAATCCTCTATCCATGCCAGGATCTTACCATTAACACCATGGGCTCTTAACTTATTTAGATGTCTCCTATATGGCACCTGTCTGCCTGGTTTGCATCGGATTAAATTTTTACAAAGGAATTTGGTTACGATAACCCCACGGATGCAGACGGTCACTCCCACAATGGTCCTCTCACAGGGGACCTGTCAACTGGAGTTAGAACTTCACCAACATCCTGCACTCAGCTTCTCCCAATCAAAAATCAGAAGACCTTGCCTGATTGGTCTGCAATGCTGAGGACACTCACCAGTGACACTAATAGTCTGAGATAATGAGACCATGTGTGAAATTGTAGAACTGACCAAAGATGATTGAAACATTGCTTTCTAGATGAGGTCCATTCTTGCAGAGTCATTGTGCAGCTGCACAGATCACAAATCAGGAGAGGCAATCGGACTATTGTGAGCACAGGCGCAATAAAACACTAGACAGAGGCCTGACCAGCTCTAAGGCCTAAATCAGCAGGAAATAGACAGCTGCACAGCCTGCTACATTCCTGCTGTGGTTCCATCTCTCAGAGACAAAGCTGATCTTGACAGCTTCTTGAGTTGACTGCTTGGAAGTCCGGACCAGTTAATCATGCAGGCACTGAGTCCCTGTAGCCATCCCCTCAGAGACCCAGGATGCAATGTTTGGCTATGTCGAGTTTGTAGCACAAAGATGTGCTCCATGGAGAAAGCGACCTTTCCATACCCACATATTCCAACAACCTGTGCTGCAAGGTATTTGTGCGGCCTCCATTGCTGCCCTCTCTGTAGGCTGCAACGTTGACAGGGTGCATGAATGGATGCATGCTACTCAACGAGTCACTTCTGGCCTATTATGGCACCAGTGTCGATATCCCCTGCCCAGTTAACACAATGAGGGGAAAATAAGGTATAGCACTCATGGTGCCATGGAGCTATTGGTGAAGGGACATTTGTTTGATCAGTGTATGACAACCATTCTTTTTCAGACACAACTGCCACACCATTGGCTGATGACCCTTTCATTTCTGGTGGGGCAGACTCCGCTGTTGACCAGTTTGAAAGGTCCAGTGTGGACTCATGGAACTGTGCAAGCACAAAATGAAAAAGAAATGCGTTGCTTCCCCAGGTTATCACCTCGCTTCCTCATTAATACATCAAAATGTTCAGCTTTCTTGATGCACATTTTTAAAATGTTGATCTTGGAATGTATTTATTGCAACCATACTATATGCATCCAGTCGTTTATACAAGGGCTAGGATTTTCTGCTCCTGTTTGCATCAGGAAGCTTGGCAACAGGAGTGGAAGTATCACAAGGCGGCCAGAGTAGTGTATTAAGTCGGCATGAAAGCTTGCCGTGTTTGTTCCCTCCCAGTCAGTGGGTGAACCGCATTTCCTGCCACTAAACCCAATTTGAATACATTTGCATCTCATCAGGCCCATACACCAGAATCAAAGCCCTCCGCCGAAAAGCCATCCAACACGGCGTAATGTCAGAATGCTGCAAATCACCACGAGCTTGAAAAGGCATACATCTGGCGAGCATACCTCTGAGGGGAGCTTGGAGGGGACTGCCGTGCTCACGGAGTGGCTCCACATATTAAAGGGGCTGCCTCGGTGTACCAGCCTTTCACTTGGAGATGCCAGTTCTGACTGGGGGTGACCCAGCCTTTGACTAGGTCAGTCCCTTCATCCAATTCGTTTATATAAATTACAACAAGTTGAGGCCACAGCACTGATCCCTGTGGCACATCACTTGTCACATCCTGCCAACCAGAAAAAGACCCATTTATGCCAACTGTTTCCAGTTAGCTAGCCGATCTCCAATCCACACCAATACGTTATCCCCTAGATTATGAACTTTTATTTCCTGCAATAACCACGCAGTCACAACCACTGCTGCTGTCGGCCTTGCTGGGTTGGTGACCTTGCTGGCTGGTTTTCCTCCTGTACACAGGTAGAGGACACCATGTCAGGCCTCTGCGCATCAAGCAGTGGGGAGGCGCCCGAAAACTTGGAGGCGGAATTCTTGGCAGCCATCACTTTCCCGCAACCAAAGCGTGGCTGGTCTTCATTGGGGCAGCCTTTAAATTTGGCGCCCTGACGATAGCAGCGCTAAGGCGATGGCGGGACGGGTCAGAGGCTGCCCTGCCAGCAATACGGCGCAGAACCCGTGACTGAAATGTTCTGGCAAAGTGCCGCACTTTAAACAGGAAAAGAATCGCCAATGCCATTGGCAGGCACAACATCGCTTTTCCCACCTGCCATCTGCCTTTGCCAATTTCAGGGAAAACCTCACCCGAGGTGGTTAAAGATAAGATAGGCACGTAAAAGTGATCATCTTTAATGGACTAAACTTGCCTGGGGTAGAAAGCAGGGACAGGCTGCCACCGTTACAATATATTTATTGATCTTTGGCTACAATCTGGAACAGATTCAAGTCAACATTCAAAGATGAGTAATTAGAGACTCGGGCTCCAGTACACCCTGTGCCTGCAAAGCAGCCAGAATATTTGCACAGAAAATGTCAGAAAACTACCAAAAATGGTTAAAACACAATCCCTGGTGTAGCATGCCAATATTATCACTATCACTCAAGAAATTGGGACTTGCACTCTCTCACTTCCACCTGCAGGCATTAATCATCACTGATAAAACCAAATATGGGCTATAACACAACCATGTTTACTTAGACTCCACACTAGAGCTTGAATTGCTTATCAGAGCAGAACTCAAAGAATTCAACACAAAATGAAAACGTTTCTTACTTGGAATGAAGGATAAACACGGCTCCTTACAGTCAACACACTGGAGTCTGTAACACTGCTTTTCATTAACAATTCACAACTGCGGGCAGGGGGTGGGGGGGGGGGGGGGGGGATGATTGAATCAATATCTTTAACAATGATAAAAGGGTATAAATATGGTACACGGAGAACCCATTTATCCTAATGGAGGAATCCAGAACAAGGGGGCACAATCTTAAAATCTGATCTAGGCCATTTAGGAGTGAAATTAGTCAGCGCACTCTCATGCAAAGGGGAGTGTAAATGTGAAGATTTCTCCTGCAAAAGGCTATGGGTGCAAAGCAAACTTAAAAGCAAAAACAATAGATTTTTATTAATTAAGGATATAAAATGAAATGGAGCAATGGTGGAGCTGCTGAGTCATGATCTAATTGAATGGTGAAAATGATTGGAGGGATTAAATGGTTTATTCCTGTGTTCCTGAGAAAGAACCAATTAAACTGTAGCAATATCTCAATTACATTGTGTGTTGCAATGTGTTCATTTCGAAGCACCATCATCCATAAATAAATCAAAGAGGAAGAAGAAATAGAACCTTGTACCTTGATTCACAAGGAACAATGCTTTCTTACCAAGTTGCTCCATGAACCAAGATGGGGAAACACTCTCCTAGGCCGGCCCTGAATACCAACAGTATTTGGCTTCAAACTCCCCAATTAGCATCTCTCCCAATTTCCTGATTTTTTAAAAATGGAGCAAGTAATGAAATTTTTCCACAGTTGGAAGAACAGCAGTACTGAGGAATCACGTGATTACTAACTTCAGGTATCAAGATTTCTGAGCTGACTAGGGTCACTAGAATCAACTCTATATTCTGTGCCTCAGTGTACCTAAATATTAATCGCGGAAGATTGCCTCACTCCACAAGTGTAAGATTTCTGTTCCCCACACATGGGAGTGAACATTACAGGGCTGTGGAGGGGGAAAAATATATTACTTGCCCTTCCTGCTCAGAAAGTCAGATGGCACCATGACAACTATAAATCCAGATGCCCCACGCCAATATTGCGTGGGAACAGCCTTAATGAGGCAAGAATGAGTCTTCTAGCAGCTAGTGGTGGTAGTACACGTTGGTACAAGCGACATAGGTAAAAAAAGGGATGAGGTCCTAAAAGCAGAATACAGGGAACTTGGAAGAAAGTTAAGAAATCAGACCTCAAAGATAGTGATCTCAGGATTACTACTGGTGCCACGTGCTAGTCAGAGTAGAAATGAGAGGATATATCGGATAAATACGTGGCTGAAGAGATGGTGTCAGGGGGAGGGTTTCAGATTCCTGGGGCATTGGGACCGGTTCTGGGGGAGGTGGGACCTGTACAAATTGGACAGGTTACACCTGGGCAGGACGGGGACTGATGTCCTAGGGGGAGTGTTTGCTAGAGCGGTTGGGGAGGGTTTAAACTCATATGCCAGGGGGATGGGAACCTATGTAAGGAGTCCGAGAAGAAGGGAGCAAGGACAAAATGTGGCGAGAAGGTTCCAACAACATCAAAAATCAGGAAGAAAGTTTAAAGGAAGGCGAACTCAGGAGATGTTATTAATGGAAGTGTTAGAATTCAAAAAGGTACAAAAACTAGCATAAGGGCACTTTAGCTGAATGCTCGTAGCATTCGAAACAAGGTAAATGAGTTGACGGCACAAATCATTGCGAACGAGTATGATTTGGTGGCCATTCCAGAGACATGGTTGCAGGATTGTCACGACTGGGAGTTGAATATCCAGGTGTATCAAACTGTTCGGAGGGACCGACAGGAAGGTAAAGAAGGTGGTGTATCTCTGATATTTAAGGATATCAGGGCGGTAGTGAGAGATGATATAGGTTCTATGGAAAAAAGGTTGAATCTATTTGGGTGGAAATTAGAAATAGTGAGGAGAAAAAGGTCACTGATAGGCGTAGTCTATAGGCCACCAAATAATGACATCATGGTGGGGCGAGAAATAAACAAAGAAATAACTGATGCATGTAAAAATGGTACAGCAATTATCATGGGGGATTTTAATCTACATATCAATTGGTCAAACCAGGTCGGTCAAGGCAGCCTTGAGGAGGAGTTCATAGAATGTATCCGCGATAGCTTCCTTGAACAGTATGTAATGGAACCGACAAGGGAGCAAGCTATCCTAGACCTGGTCCTGTGTAATGAGACGGGAATAATTAATGATCTTACAATTAGGGATCCTCTCGGAAGAAGCGATCACAGTACAGTTGAATTTGAAATACAGATGGAGTGTGAGAAGGTAAAATCCAATACCAGTGTCTTGTGCTTAAACAAAGGAGGCTATAAAGGGATGAGGGAGGAATTGGCTAAGGTAGATTAGGAGCAAAAACATTATGGTGGGACAATTGAGGGACAGTGGAGGTCTTTCAAAACGATCTTTCACAGTGCTCAGCAAAAGTATATACCAGTGATAAGGAAGGACTGCAGAAAAAGAGATAATCAGCCATGGATATCTAAGGAAATAAAGGAGGGCATCAAATTGAAAGAAAAGGCATACAAAGTGGCAAAGATTAGTGGGAAACCAGAGGATTGGGAAATCTTTAAAAGTCAGCAGAAAGCCACGAAAAAAGCTATAAAGAAAAGTAAGATGGATTACGAGAGTAAACTAGCTCAGAATATAAAAACAGATAGCAAAGGTTTCTACAAATATATAAATATTTTGTGTCGGTCTTCACAGTGGAAGACACAAATAACATGCCAAAAATTGATGACAGGAAGGCTATGGCAGGTGAGGACCTAGAAACTATGAAAGAGGTAGTGTTGGGCAAGTTAGTGGGGCTAAAGGTAGACAAGTCTCTTGGTCCTGATGGAATGCATCCCAGGGTACTAAAAGAGATGGCGGGAGAAATAGCAAATGCACTAGTGGTAATTTACCAAAATTCGCTGGACTCTGCGGTGGTTCCCGCAGATTGGAAAACAGCAAATGTGATGCTTAAAAAAGGTAGACAAAAGGCAGGTAACTATAGCTTAACTTCTGTAGTAGGGAAAATGCTTGAATCTATCAAGGAAGAAATAGCGAGACATCTGGATATAAATTGTCCCATTGGTAAGACGCAGCATGGGTTCATGAAGGGATGGTCATGTTTGACTAATTTGGTGGAATTCTTTGAGAACATTACATGTGCAGTGGACAATGGGGGAACCTGTGGATGTGGTGTCTCTGGATTTCCAGAAGGCATTTGACAAGGTGCCACACCAAAGACTGCTACATAAGATAAAGCTGCACGGTGTTACAGGTAATGTATTAGCATGGATAGAGGATTGGTTAACTAACAGAAAGCAAAGAGTGGGGGTAAATGAGTGTTTTTCTGGTTGGCGATCAGTGACTAGTGGTGTGCCTCAGGGATCAGTGTTGGGACCACAATTGTTTACAATTTACATAGACGACTTGGAGTTGGGGACCAAGTGTAGTGTGTCAAAATTTGCAGATGACACTAAGATAGATGGAAGAGCGAAGTGTGCAGAGGACGCTGAAAGTCTGCAAGGGGATATAGATAATCTAAGTGAGTGGGCGAGGGTCTGGCAGATGGAGCACAATGTTGGTAAATGTGAGGTCATCCATTTTGGTAGGAATAACAGCAAAATGGACTATTATTTAAATGGTAAAAAATTGCAGCATGCTGCTGTGCAGAGAG
The DNA here is from genome assembly GCF_964213995.1 of Mustelus asterias. Lineage (NCBI taxonomy): Eukaryota > Metazoa > Chordata > Chondrichthyes > Carcharhiniformes > Triakidae > Mustelus > Mustelus asterias. The sequence continues at coordinate 40,852,721 of NC_135806.1, forward strand.
ACCTGGGTGTCCTTGTGCAGGAATCTTAAGGAGTTGGTTTGCAGGTGCAGCAGGTAATTAAGGCGGCAAATGGAATTTTGTCCTTCATTGCCAGAGGGATGGAGTTTAAAAACAGCGAGATTATGTTGCAGCTGTATAAGGTGCTGGTGAGGCCACACCTGGGGTACTGTGTACAGTTTTGGTCTCCTTACTTGGGAAAGGATATACTGGCACTGGAGGGGGTGCAGAGGAGATTCACTAGGTTGATTCCGGAGTTGAGAGGGTTGGCTTATGAGGAGAGACCGAGTAGAGTGGGACTATACTCATTGGAATTCAGAAGAATGAGGGGAGATCTTATGGAAACATATAAGATTATGAAGGGAATGGTTAAGATAGAAGCAGGGAAGTTGTTTCCACTAGTGGGTGAAACTAGAACTAGGGGGCATAGCCTCAAAATAAAGGGAAGCAGATTTAGGACTGAGTTGAGGAGGAACTTCTTCACACAAAGGGTTGTGAATCTGTGGAATTCCCTGCCCAGTGAAGCAGTTGAGGCTACCTCATCGAATGTTTTTAAGGCAAGGATAGTTACATTTTTGAACAGTAAAGGAATTAAGGGTTATGGTGAGCGGGCGGGTAAGTGGAGCTGAGCCCACAAAAAGATTAGCCATGGTCTTATTGAATGGCGGAGCAGGCTCGAGGGGCCAGATGGCCAATTCCTGCTCCTAGTTCTTATGTTCTACACTCGGGGGCAATTGGTTCCACTCACCAGCAGTGCCAGAACACAGAGGCCACTGCTTAGACTACAGGGAGTCCTGAGAATATCTGAAGGTGTCTCCTGAATTAAGTCCAGGATTTTGATTGGACATATTTACGTGACCCCCAGCAGCAGGGGTGGGGTGGTGGGAGGAAAGCACAGAGGATGCCATCTTGGAAAGTTGCCTTGATGGGCACAGGAGACCCCATCCATAAAAGACATACCCCACCCTTCCTGTCACATTTCGCCCCCTTCAGGTGAAATTGTCTGAGCTCATTGCCTTCCCCTGAACAAGAACAAAGAACAATTCAGCACAGGAATAGGCCCTTCGGCCCTCCAAGCCCACGCCGTTCCCTGGCCCAACTAGACCATTCTTTTGTATCCCTCCATTCCCACTCCATTCATGTGGCTATCTAGATAAGTCTTAAACGTTCCCAGTGTGTCCACCTCCACCACCCTGCCCGGCAGCGCATTCCAGGCCCCCACCACCCTCTGTGTAAAAAAACGTCCTTCTGATATCCGTGTTAAACCTCCCCCCCTTCACCTTGAACCTATGACCCCTCGTGAACGTCACCACCGACCTGGGAAAAAGCTATCTATGCCTTTCATAATTTTATACACCTCTATTAGGTCACCCCTCATCCTCCGTCTTTCCAGTGAGAACAACCCCAGTTTACCTAATCTCTCCTCATAACTAAGCCCTTCCATACCAGGCAACATCCTGGTAAACCTCCCCTGCACTTTCTCTAAAGCCTCCTTCTGGTAGTGTGGCGACCAGAACTGGGCGCAGTATTCCAAATGCGGCCGAACCAACGTTCTATACAACTGCAACATCAGACCCCAACTTTTATACTCTATGCCCCGTCCCATAAAGGCAAGCATGCCATATGCCTTTTTCACTACCTTCTCCACCTGTGATGTCACCTTCAAGGATCTGTGGACTTGCCCACCCAGGTCCCTCTGCGTATCTACACCCTTTATGGTTCTGCCATTTATCGTATAGCTCCCCCCTACGTTAGTTCTACCAAAATGCATCACTTCGCATTCATCTGGATTGAACTCCATCTGCCATTTCTTTGCCCAAATTTCCAGCCTATCTATATCCTTCTGTAGCCTCTGACAATGTTCCTCACTATCTGCAAGTCCAGCCAGTTTCGTGTCGTCCACAAACTTACTGATCACCCCAGTTACACCTTCTTCCAGATAGTTTATATAAATCACAAACAGCAGAGGTCCCAATACAGAGCCCTGCTGCACATATTAAAATGGCAAAGGTGGAATCAGATCCTTAAGTGGCCTTAATTCAACATTTGAAGGGCTCAATAGTCCCAAGGGCTGGCAGGCTGCCTGTTACCTTAGCCGTCCCTATAACATGAGGGACAAGTCGAGGGTGGGTAGGGAGTCAGTGAGTTGACCCCTCGATTTATTGTACATAGTTCCTTTGAATAAGTCAACAGCAGGCTGTAAAATTCACCCCTTGATTTCTTCACAGTATTAACAATTTAACATCAGTTTTGGACTGTGCACCAATGTTCAATAGGAACCTTGATCAGGTGCTATGGGTGCTATTTGCCCAGTAGCCCTTCATCGATACTCTGCTGAAATTCTAGTCCCAAATGGTTTTCTAATTGTAGCATCCTCTCCCTGCAGATAAATAAATGCCCGTTAACGCTGCTTTCACAATGTCAAATTGCTCACGCCAGGAAATGCAGCCATAGAAACCTCCAAACCACTGCTGAAGTAACTACATTCCATTGTGTTTAACCTGACACTCCCACTTCCTTACGGGACCATAGAAACTGAAAGGTGCACAGAAGGTTGTTCCAAAGCATGAATGACTCCCTGAAGATTGAGTCATTGAAACTAGGTCATAAACTGGCAACATCAGGTACAAAATCAGAGTACGCAGCAAGCAATGTTCCACGTTGTTCAAAGTGCCTGTATAGTACCATCTCTGGTGTCCCACGTACAGACAGAATGGGAACTGTGCACCATGTGAAAAGCACAAGGATTTGTTGCACCTTTTAAAGGAGAGAGACACATTTGATTAAAAATAGTACCTTTCACCATCTCAGGACGTCCCAGAGAACTTTACAAACAACGAGGCAGTTTGGGAGTGTTGTATCAGCTGATCTGCAAACAGCAAACTTCCACCATCAACATGACAATGACCAGACCATCTGTTTGACATATTGACTGAGGGACAAATGTTGGCCAAGACACCAGAGAGAATTCCCTTGCTCTTCTTCAAAATAGTGGCATGGGACTGTGTCCTTCCAGTCAAGAGGACAGACCAATTTAATACCTGTGGAATTGTACCTCAGCATCAGCCACTGCTTTGAGAATGGAAGTCAAGGAGAAAAGATCCAAAATTAGATGTGATGGCCACCAGCTTGAATTTATTGGCCATCAGCTAGAAAGAATACTCAGCATTCTTGATCAAATCCCAGTCTGGGTTTGAGGAATTCATCTGCCTTTGGTGGGGAAATGTTGAAAATGACTGGGTCAGAAATGACTGAGTTATTATGGTTTGACTTAGGAGTAAAAAGACTGCTGGTGTTAAAAGGAACTGCTGAATACCAAAGTTCGAAAGGCATTGAAGGAAATGGTGGGAATTTTAAAAGGTCAAGGAGGAGGCTTGACCAATGTTGGGAAGCAGGTTTGAACCAATCCAATGAAAAGCTCCTCCAGCCTAGAGGACAATAACTCCTTTGAGTCATCCAGGAAGTAACGAACCTTACTGCAGCTAGGCCTGCAAATCCAGCCCCTTCTTCAACCAGGCTTTAACATGGAGGAGTGTGCAAAAGAGGGGAGAAGAGGAGGGAGAACAGCAGGGGGAGTGTAAAATGAAGTGCCCATAGAGGAAGAAAGACTGTCAACTGATTCCTGTCGTGATTCCTGTCACAGAGAAGCTAATCAAGTTGGCCTTCAAGTTAGTAAAACTGCAGTGTGCAATCAGTCAAAGTGCTAGGATGCAGTCTTAAGGGCTCCAAAAAAAAGAGATCTCCATTTATACATTACTCATGCATTTAAAAGTTGTCAGACTCGTCATAACCCTAATTAGTAAAACCTTTCCTTCATGTGGACAAACCCTGGATTTAAACCTCTGAAAGCAAAGCTATTGTCAAATTATTTGATGTTGACAGCTCTAAAATTTAAACATGGGATCCTTTACTCATACTTGGATCTTGGTTTAACGTCTCATCCAAAAGCCAGTGCCTCTCAGAGTCATGCTTCCTTCCCTTGGTACTGCAGTGAGGTGTCAGCCTAGATTATGTCACTGGCTAGAGTGAGATTTGAACACACAATCTTCAGGCACAAAGGTGAGAGCGTGATATGTGGGAGGAATTAGTCACTGTGTACATGACACCAAATAGCTGAATAATTAGGTATAAATTTAATGATAACAATGGACTAGATGAGAAAACCGTGTCCCCTGCACTGCCCAGTAAGGTAGTAATTTCTGTGAAAAGCGTACGGCTTTACTTGTTTTCAGTAAAGTTGGCAACCTGCCCATCACACACACCATTCACTTATCTATACGTAGCTCAGATACACCAAGCCTTCTTTGCAGTTTTACCTAACTGGCCCTGTGGCTAGTGTGCTGCTTTTTGCCCAGGGTAATCCTTTGCTGGTGCCGGGCTTTTGCCCTCTTCAAAAAAACCACCCAACGTCACAGCCCATCATCCCTCAGTTCAATGAACATAAAAAGTGGAGTGGGAGGGAAGCAATTTATAGAGAGAGTAACACCTAGATAAAAATGAATATATATTTTCTTTCAATAAATGCCTCTAATTTTGAGTAGGGAATCAGCTATATGGGAAGAGTGGAACATTGGTCATTTCTATCTATCCTCCACATTCTCTGCACAGGGTTTGTGCTGCATTTGTATTAGGGCTCTTAACAGTCCCAATTTAGAAACAGCCAAAGGTATGCAAGGTGGGGTATTTGCAAGATATCAAACAGATACTGCAGTTTCATGGCTCAGTGATATCTTTCTTGTCTCAATTCAAAGTTGTTGGCTGAAGGTCTAGTGCAGGGGCAAAAGAACATAACTTAGGTTGATGTTCAAAAGTATCATTCAGATGAGATGTTCAAGATGAGTCCCAGCTCAACCTGCAAGTTAACCTTAAGAAAATCCTGAACCAGAATTCCAAAGCCCTTTTGTGCTTTTGATTTTCTGAATCCTGTCCCCCCCATTCATAGTCTTCTATCCATGCTAGTACCTTGCCTCTAACACATGGGTTCTTGTCTTGCTTAGCAACTTCCTGTGCAGCACCTTATCAAAGGCCTACTGGAAATCCAAGTAGATAACATCCACTAGCTTGCCTTTTTCGGGCCCCTGAACTCTCCTTCAATGTCATCCCTCCACCCCCTAGCCTCTTAGACAGCTGTAAAAGATCCTGTGCCAATATTATTCAGTGAGCAGGGGCTATTATTTATCCCTCAGCCAATGCTATATTAAAAAAAAGAGTATCATTTTATCTCATTGGTGTTTGTGGGACATTACTGTGCACTAATTGGCTGCCATATTTCCTACATTGCAGCAGTGACTACACAAAGTATTTCATTGGTTCCAGGGTGCTGTAGGGTATCCTGAGGTTTGTGAATAACACAAATAAATGAAAACCTCTCTTTCTTTTGTGCAATAGCAGCAATCGAGACAGGGAAATCATCTGAAATCTTGGCCTCTAAGAGCAAGCTTTGGTTTATAACTTCGAAATCATCACTCAGTCACATTGTTGCCTTGGACATGGGTCAGAGACACAGTGCATGCTCAATAAAAGTAAATCCCACTAAAATCCAAGGTGCTGTAGAGGATCCGTTCAGCTTTGTGCAGCTGTATCGGAGGAAGGAGTCATGCCGCCGCCCCCCCTTTCCCTCCACCCCCGATGGCAAGAAATGCAGCTTAAACCATGACAACAGGGACAGGTGAATGAGATTTGATAACACAGCTGTTCAATCTGCGTAATATTGCAGTCGATATACTGATCAGCCTTACTCACCCCGTGTCAGAAGACTGTGGTTTTAAGTCCCACTCCAGAGATTTGAGCACATAATCCAGGTTGGTGTGTCAACATTACTGGGGGAGTGCGGTACTTGTCAGAAGCAGCATTTTTTTGAACGATTTGAGAATCAAAGCATTGTCTACCTTCTTGAGAGGATGCAAAAGATCCTATGGCGCACTATTGCAGAACACGGTGACTTCCCAGTGCCCTGACCAACTGTATCACTCAACCAAGCCTGGTCATTTATCTCATTGCTGTTTCTGGGATCTTGCTGTGTGCAAATCAGCTGCCATAATTTCCACAGTACAACAGTGGTTGGAATGCAGGAAAAAACAGCTCATTATCTACGAAGAGTTGTAGGACAAGTTGAGGTCACCATATAAATGCTAGAGCTTTTTTTTCTTTTTAAACAATTTAATAATTGACAAACCAATAGCAGCGTGCAGCATTGACTATTTTAATTTAGGCAGTGTATATGGTAACAAAGTACAGCTTCAAAAGTCAATCATGAAATCCTCTCAAATAATGGTTCTTAACAACTCCATACCCATTAAAGATTAATAAAGAACGAGACTCTCACCAACAGAGAACAAAATTCTTAAATGCCTTCATGACCGGCACTAATTCAATAAGCACTTTGCTCTTGGAATTTCAGAGATTCAGTGGGAAGAAATACTGAACAGAACTAAAAGGCGGCACATTTCCGACAAGGGAGATCTTACAGCAATGTTTACTTTGGAGATTCATGGAATAATCATTCTTGGAGACAGTAATTATGGTCATGAGATTTTAAAAAGATAAAACATACAATCTTTACAGTTTAACAGAATGCGTTCAAGGAATTTAGAAAAGAAATTACTGTCCAATTCTGTTCAGCGATTACCCAGTTAAGAAAACACCAATTATGGTAAAGACAAACACTTAAAAATAGACAACCTATACTTACTGGAATAATAGAATCTTAAATTTCAGCAGGCCATTTGGCCCACTGTGTCTGTGCCAGTCCTTTGAAAGACCTATCCAGTTAGTCCCACTTCCTCCTCCTTTCCCCATAACTTGTGTTGCCTTTACATACATCTATCCAATTTAATTTTGATTGCCATTATATGACGTGCTCCTTTCAGGCAGTGCATTCCAGATCAACATAATTCATTTCCTGTGATTGGCCAGGGGAGCCATAGCTGGAATACTGGAGCTCTGATTTTCTCCAGAGAGGAGACACTTACAGCAAGGGGTGTGACTGGCTCCTCATTTGTAGAGTTGCCAGAGGACGAGTCAGCCTCATGCACAACTTGTACCCTCTGATTATCAGCACCACCACCATGACGAGGGTAGGATTTATGACTTGATTTCATGCCTTATTTAAAAAACAGACAAGATCAACATTCAAGTTGCCCTATCTTCACTGAATTATAAAAAATAATAGACAGAATTCCAGTCTCCAGGAAGATAAAAAAAACGTTTTTGATGGATAAGACAACAGCTTTAAGAGGTATTAATGTCCACAGCTCGGGAATTCTCTGGTGTTTCAATTTGTGTGCGAGTGTGTGCGAGTATTAGTGGAAGAGTGTGTGTATTTGTGTGAGAATGTCAGTCTTTGTGCAAGACCGCGTGCTTGAGAGTGCGCCAACGTGTGCTGGAGAGATCACAGTATTGGAGTCTGGGGTGAGATTTTCTAGTCCTGCCACTCCCACCCAAAGTCAACAGACGTTTTGACTGCTCTCCAAATTTTCCATTGTTAACTGTGACAATTCCCGCCATTGGCAGGACCAGAAAATCCCAGCCTAGGTGTCAATGTGAGCGTTAGTGTCAGAGAATAAATGTGCACACACCTGTATGCAAATGCATGTGTGTATATGTGAGACTGTTGGTATGCAAGTGTGAATATTAACAAGAGCCTGAGTATAATGAAGTAAAGCAAAGTTTATTTATTAGTCACAAGTAGGCTTACATTAACACAGCAATGAAGTTACTGTGAAAATTCCCTAGTCGCCGCATTCTGGTGCCGGTTCGGGTATACGGAGGGAGAATTTAGCATGGCCATTACACCTAACCAGCACGTCTTTCGGACTGTGGGAGGAAAACGGGAGCACCCAGAGGAAACCCAAGCAGACAGTGCCGAAAGGGGCCAGTCTGTTGAGTCTGCACCAACTCTCTAAAAGAGCATCCTAACCTGGCCCTCCCCTCCACCCTGTCCCCATAACCCTGCGCATTTACCTGGGCTAATCCACAACATCTACACATCTTTGGACACCAAGGGGCAATTTACCATGGCCAATCCATCTAACCTGGACATCTTTAGACTGTGGGAGGAAGCCGGAGCACCTGGAGGAACCTCATGCAGATAAGGGGAGACTGTGCAAACTCCACGCAGTCACCCAAGGCCAGAATCGAACCTGGGTCCCTGGTGCTGAGACAGCAATGCAAACCACTATAGTTCTGGTGTCCCCAAGCATCTATCTTTGATCTTCTGCCATTTCTCATCTAAATGCTGCCCCTCACTGACATCATGCAAAGGTTTTCACATGTACACTGATGACACAGCTCTATCGCACCACCAACTCCTCCACTGTTGCCAAGTTATCACACTGTTCAGCCAACTTCCAGTACTGAATAAGCAGAAATTGCCTCTAATTAAATATTGCAGAGACTGTAGCCATTGTTTACAGTCCCCACTTCAAACTCAATTCTCTAGCTACTGACTCCATCACTCTATCAGCAGCCTAAAATTAAAACAGACTGTTTTCAATCTTGGTGTCATATTTGACCTGGAGTTAAACTCCTGACATATCTGCATCGTGACCAAGATCACCTATTTCCACCTCCGTAACATCTCCTGACTTGGTTTCTGTCTCGGTTCATCATCTGCTGAAACTGCAGAAAAGCCTTTATTAGACTGGACTATTGCAACATTGTGCTGGCTGATCTCCCACATTCTACCCTCCATAACTTTGAGCTTCTGTCAAACTCTGATGTCAGTCTTAACTTGCGGCAAGTCCCGTTCATCACCCACTCGTGCCTGCTGACGTACACTAGTTCCTGCTCAAGCATTGTCTTGATTTTAAAATTTTGTTTTTCAAATCCCTCCATGGCCTTGCTCCTCCCCAACTCTGCAATCCCCTCCAACCCCACATGCTTCTGAAATATCTGCCCCCCTCTAATCCTGGTGGCCCAAGTATATTATTTTGCTTCATAATTCTCCTGTGAAGTGCCGTGCAAAGTTTATTACATGAAAGTATTGTATAAATACAAGCTGCTGTTGGAAGTGTGGCCACTTCATAATTGCTAAGCAAATTAGGGAATCCACTGTAAAATGTGATTTAAGATTAGCATTACCATCATGGGATAGGATTTCATTGTTGCTTTAGTGGCTAATTCATGTCAGTTCAATGCAATGACATAAACTGGCTTCAATCTCTCAACTGAGATTCAACATGAGAGTTAGGACTTGAGTTTGCCCGGCATTATGGCCCCTGTACTCATAGAATCATAGAATCCCTACAGTACAGAAAGAGGCTATTCGGCCCATCGAGTCTGCACCGACCACAATCCCACCCAGGCCCTACCCCCATATCCCTACATATTTTTACCCACTAATCCCTCTAACCTACACATCTCAGGACACTAAGGGCAATTTTTTTTTTTCAGCATGGCCAATCAACCTAACCTGCACATCTTTGGACTGTGGGAAGAAACCGGAGTACCCGGAGGAAACCCATGCAGACACGAGGAGAATGTGCAAACTCCATACAGACAGTGACCCAAGCCAGGAATCGAACCCACGTCCCTGGAGCTGTGAAGCAGCAGTGCTAACCACTGTGCTATACTCCTGGCTAAAAAAGTCAGGGGAGTCCAACCACAATCCCAATGGCAGCCTCACAATAACTTAACGCTGGGAGCAGCATTGAGAGCTTTTCTCAGGAAGAGGTCCTGGCTTGGTTAGCTGCCAGCCAACCGGATGCCCAGCAGCTCTATAGTCCCAGCAGCACCAACTGGGAGCAGTGGCCATGGCTGGGACTGCAGGCAGTCCCACCATAAAAAATCCAGCAAGGTCAGGGATTCTCAACAAACAGAATGGGGGGGGAAGAGGCCAGGCTCAAAGAGGCTAGGGGGTGGAGGGATGACATTGAAGGAGAGTTCAGGGGCCCGAAAAAGGCGAGCTAGTGGATGTTATCTACTTGGATTTCCAGTAGGCCTTTGATAAGGTGCTGCACAGGAAGTTGCTAAGCAAGACAAGAACACATGTGTTAGAGGCAAGGTACTAGCATGGATAGAAGACTGAGTGGGGGGGCAGGATTCAGAAAATCAAAAGCACAAAAGGGCTTTGGAATCCTAGTTCAGGATTTTAAGGTTAACTTGCAGGTTGAGCTGGAAGTTAGGAAGGCTATCAACCTTCATTTTGAGTATTTAAGAGAGATAGATAGGTTCTTGATTAGTAAGGGGATCAAAGGTTACAGGGAAAAGGCGGGAGAATGGGAGTGAGAAACTTAGTAAGAAGTCTCACAACACCAGGTTAAAGTCCAACAGGTTTATTTGGTAGCATTATGGTATTATGGTATTTGCTACCAAATAAACCTGTTGGACTTTAACCTGGTGTTGTGAGACTTCTTACTGTGCCCACCCCAGTCCAACGCCGGCATCTCCATATAGTGAGAAACTTAGCCATGATTGAATAGCGGAGCAGTCCTGATGGGCCAAACGATTTAATTTTGCTCCTATATCTTATGGTCTACTCCCTACACATTTCCCATGCAACTACAGATGCCGGGCTTTCCGCATGACATGTGTGAGGATTTAAGGTTATCTAAGTCAATGGAAGTTATGACAGTGAGGAAATAGTCAATCAACTATTGTGTTCTCAATGTACAAAGGTACGGCTGTCACCAGTCACATGGCTTCTTTTAGTCATCAGGTATTGAGCACAGGTAAACTAAAGAACGTTAAGGTGCATTCACACTGCACTCATCCAACTCAAACCTGCAGCTATAGTATGGGTTCCAGTTGGGCTGGAGCTTGTGTATGTTGGTGGCTCCTGCTTGGCTTGAACTAACCTTCCTGTTGTGGAGAGCAGTGTGTGTAAAGTTGTATCCACAAACGGGCAGGGGTCTCTCCCAAAATGTTTAGCAACTACGGATGAGTAACAACCCTATAAACAATTTACATGACGGTCAGGTTGACTAAAATAAGTACCCAGAAGTCTAAGGGACAACTGATCAGTTCATACACCAGGTTTAGCAGGGAATTAGATTATAGTGTTAAACCAAAGTGCACTCAGCTTCACTCTGGAGGCAGATCAGATCCTCACATACATGAGAATCACTTCATAACGCTGCCACATAGCCAATGAAAAATGCGAAAACAAAAGAGCCACCTCCAACCCAGAAAACGGAATAGAAGCCAAAAAGAATTGAGGATAATGGTTGTAAGCAACTTTGAGTCATCACTGCATAGAAAGGATATAACCGCTATTAAAAAGATTACCCAGAAATGATTGAGGATATGAAGGGATTGGAGTGAGATACAATTATGTAAATTTGACATGTTCCCATTTGAAAGGTGATTTTATGGTTCTATATTAGGATTCTAAAGAGACTAAAGGGCAATAATAATGCAACTAAGCTGTTTCAGTTTGCCCAGAACAACAGAACTAGATGGCATGGTCTGTGCTCGAAACAGGGTAAATTTAAAATTAATGCACAGAACATTTTAGTGGGCGGCTGGTTAATGTACAGAACAGGCATCTGAGGGAAATGGTCAAAGCATTTTGCATTAATTCATTCATATTCAAATTAGATAATTGCTTTCAAAAGATAATACTTTGGATTTAAGTATCGGAGTAATTTGAGACATGACATATGACATGGTGCACGCAACTTTGGACAAATCATTTCAAAAGCTCGCCACTATCAGGATTTTCCTCACCTCATGTCTAGGTTTATTGTAGATTAACCGATTGAGATTGTCATAATGAGCCAACAACTCTATTATCATTGTATCGTGTGACTGCCAAGATGGTCAAAGACTAAATGGAAAATGGTCTTTTTCTGGCCCAGCAATTGCTATGTTCTGACCTAGTGAGCTGCCTGGAACCATTTGGACCAATGTAATTAGAAAATCACTCGACCTAAACTAAAAGATTAATGATCCTCACAGGGAGTCTCCCTGAAAACAATTCATTGTTTTTATAGATTGGAAGGTGTACTGGGTGAAAACTGCACATGCTACTGAGCCACACAAATCAGTAAGGTCTCAGTTCAGTCTCACACTATACTGAGTTAGCTAGTCTCAACCAGGCTACATTTGACCTCAGTTTCCTTGCACCTGGGAGTGAAGGAGTACAAAAAGCAAACAATTTTTTTTTTTAAAAGGCTGCTAACACCCAAAGTGCCCATACATTATATAATTAATTTGGCTGGCTTGTGCAGATAGGATGTTCCACTAAAGAGCCAATTCTGCTGGCCCATCCTAATCCCCAATAATTCCAAGGTATCAGTAACACGCAAAGCCTCATTCCCTCTCCTCATCCTCATGCAGAGCTTTTTCTTTGCTGACAGGCTACAGTTCTTTCACACATGTTGATTCAAAGTCTAGTTCCTGGTTTGCACCTGTGGTACCACATCCGGTTGCCAGCTGCATAAAAGAGAAGAGGACATCTGGAATATAGCCGTTCACTAATGGCAGTTGGCTAGCATTCAATATACTGCAAACGTACTCAACTGTAGTGTCGTCAGGACTGTTCTGGACTTCAGACACGTCATTTTGGTGCTATATTGCTGGATATAGTTTTATGGAGAGCACAATGCTGGAATACTACACTGTGTAAGGGAGAGGTATGACCTTTACTTCAGTACTTACAGTGCTCTCATTAAACAGGTTTTTAGCTTTGTATGAATGCTTCATTTGCCCATTGTAAAGTTCAACTTTACAGCCTCATTCCACTTCTCCCCGGACTCATTCTCCAGACAGTCTCCCCCAACTTTGCGTGAGTGTCAGCTCAGAGTGGTTCCTGTTGTGAACTGCATCTACATTGCAACTGTATTGCATTTAATTCTTTGGAGGGATGTGGGCGTCATTGGGGAGGTCAACATTTGTTACCCATTCTTAATTGTCCTTAAATTGAGTGGCTTGCCGCACCATTTCAGAGAGCAGTTAAGAGTCAATCACATTCCTGTGGGGCTGGAGTCATATGTAGACCACACAAGGATGGCAGATTTCCTTCCCTAAAGGACACTTGTGAACCAGGTGGGTTTTTACAGCAATTAATAGTTTCATGATCACCATTGTTGAAACTAGCATTCAATTCCAGATGTGTCAACTGAAATCAACTTCCACCAGCTGCCTTGGTAGGATTTGAACCCATGTCCCAGAGCATTAGCATTACTAGACAAGTGATATTACCACAACACCACCTCCCCCCACCCTCTTCTGTAGTGTTGGCATGGATCAGAGCAGCTTTGCACTGCTGCTACAATTGGAAAAGGACTTAGTTAAAAGCAAATTTCTGCAAATGTTGGAATCTGAAACAAAAACAGAAAATGCTGGAAACTTTCAGCAGGTCTAACTGCATCTGTAGAGAGAGAATAGAGCCAATGAGAACACAAGATAAAAACAAATTACTGTGGATGCCAGAATCTGAAACAAAAACGAAGAGTCTACAAGCGTCACCCAGATTTGACACAGTAGCTCTGTTCTCACTCAGAGATTTTCCAGCATTTTCTGTTTTTGTTGCAGATTTAGTTGTCACCCAAGCAATAAATATCGCTGACAACTTCCACATATATAACATGGTTAACAACCCACGGTTTCAGTGGCAGAGAGTAAAATCAGCTTAAAGTTCAGGCACGAACAGGAATAAAAATTAGTCAATCTCTACATCGTGAATCAATGTAAATTAGACTTAAAATGTGGATAGCCTCCCTTGGATCTTTGCACCAAGGTTGATAACCAATACGTTCAGTAGAAGGGAGTAATTATTCGCAATGGAATACTTGCTCTGTTACTATTGTAACACACTGAGCTCACTCGAAACTTTGCTGTCTCTAAATCCCACTGACTCATCACATTGGCTCCCAGTCAACCAATGCCTTGATTTAAAAATTCTAATCTCAGGTATTCTAATTCCTTAATGGTCTCATCCAGCCCTAGGAGGACTCCGCATGCCTCAACTCCGCTCGTGTTCAGCCCCCTTTCTCTTGGCTTTACCATTGGTGGCCAAGCCTTCAGTTATCTACACCTTAATATTTGCTCACTGAATCTTTTTACCTCTCCTCTTTTAGGCTTTTCCCTAGCTCAAGCCTGGCTCTGTGGATTACCAGAGCAGTGATATTGACACCAAGCCATCATCCACCTCCCCGCCTTCAGCCTTGCACCCCACTCCCAATAGCCAAGTGCTGCATTGGTCAGAGCTGCTTTCCACATTCCAGGAAATAATTTTTTTTAAATGTATGCGTCAAGATTTTGGCTCAGATGCTGTTGGAGCAGGTGACATGGCCCCATTACCTGTTAGACTCATTCATGTACGTTTCAGAAATCAAAATAGAATACAAGAGCAGGGATGTACTTGAGGCTGTATAAGGCTCTGGTCAGACTCTATTTGGAGTACTGAGAGCAGTTTTAGGCCCCATGTCTAAGGAAGGATGTGCTGGCCTTGGAAAGAGTCTAGAGGAGGTTCACAAGAATGATCCCTGGAATGAAGAGCTTGTTTTTGAGGAATAGTTGAGGATTCTGGGTTTGTACTCGTTGGAGTTTAGAAGGATAGGGGTGGGGGGTGATCTTATTGAAACTTACAGGATACTGCGAGGCCTGGATAGAATGGATGTGGAGAGGATGTTTCCACTAGTAGGGAAAACTAGAACCAGAGGGCACAACCTCAGGCTAAAGGGACGATCCTTTAAAACAGAGATGAGGAGGAATTTCTTCAGCCAGAGAGTGGTGAATCTGTGGAACTCTTTGCCGGAGAAGGCTCAGTGGAGGCCAGGTCATTGAGTGTCTTTAAGGCAGAGATAAATAGGTTGTTGATTAATAAGGGGATCGGGGTTATGGGGAAAAGGCAGGAGAATGGGGATGAGAAAAATATCAGCCCTGATTGAATGGCGGAGCAGACTCGATGGGCCGAGTGGCCTAATTCTGCTCCTGTCTCTTATGGTTTGCTAACAAAGTGTTGGAAGCGTGAGCTGATAATGATGCAGTGAGGGAAACAGGGCACCTGGGATCTCGGTGAACAAAGATTATATATACTTAACGAGATTTATAAATTGAGAAATAAACCAAGGAAGGACTAAGAAGGTGAAGATGTCAAAATAGGTGACAGAAAGAGGGAAAGGCAGAAAAGAACAAACTTTTAAAAATTTGATGTTTTTAAAAATCTAAAATCACTCATAACTCAAAAGAATGAGACTGCTTAAAATTGTTGATTTTCTAGGCAAGAGAAGTTAATTTGTCAATCAAGAATATCATTATGATTCTTGCTGTTATTACAAGATTTTGCTCCATAAGTTTAATGGCCAGTTTATTAGCAACTGCAAGCTGATGGCTGAGAGATGTGGTGATTCACATTTCAGTGTCCTTTCCTCACTGCAGTTCGCTGCCCAATTTACATATTAATAACAGTGTGCATCCTTCAAACATCTTTATCTTTTCAATAAAACCTGAAGCTATGCATTCAAGTCTCTGGAGTGGGGCTTGAACACACGACCTTCAGAAATGTCACTGTTTTGTAATTTACAGCCTTTTTAAAAGCCTTGCGACTCTGCACCTGGCTCTGAACTCAGAGACACAAAGAATAAAGTCCTGATCAAAGCTTTCAATGAAGACCAACATTTATTTGGAAAACTCTGATCCTTAAATTGAATGCAGCAAGCCCCCTGATCATTTTCCAAACGAATGTCTGCTTAGTCAGTGCCTCCCTAATAAATTCCTCAGTAGAAGACAAAGCCAGACACCAAAAAGAACAATATAGCAAACTAATGGATGTTGGCAGCAGTGCAGTGGGGGAGGGGAAAACAAAACTGGCTCTACAGCCCAGGAGCAAAGTAGGCTTGAAATGAGGCAGTTTAAGGAATGACATACTGAGTATAGTACGTTACAGGCAGAACTTGCAGCAAGGCTAACTTGCCAAATACAGTTTGACATTCACAACATGGTCACTTGAACATCACTGGGAGGCCTCTGGACAGTGACAGCTCATTGGGCCCATTGCAATTCACAATAGCAAAGGTCAAACATTAAAAAGGAAAAACACTGCAGCTTATAGGACTCAGTTTTGGGCGAGTGGCTGTAATACACACCATTGCAGAACAATGAGACACAGCAAGACTAAAACAGAAACTATCAACCAGCACAAGATGTGCTCTATCTGGATCAGTTAGCCATTAAACTCAAGTCATGGGGTGAAATACCTGAAAAAGCTTATCCTTTTGGCTTTGCCAAAGTGGGACATTAGGCCAATAAAACTCCCTTCCTGCAGACGCCAATTACATTGGGTCAGGTAATAATAACTTAGAGGTGGGGAGGGCTATAAACAAGCAAATAATGGAAGCGTGCAAAAGTGGAACGGCAATAATCATGGGGGATTTTAACCTACATATTGATTGGTCGACTCAAATTGGACGTGGAGGGCTTGAGGAAGAGTTCTTGGAATGCTGTCGGGATTGTTTCATTGAACAGTATGTTACAGAACCTACGAGAGCGCGAGCTATCTTGGATCTGGTTCTGTGCAATGAGACAGGTAGGATTAAGGATCTTCTTGTGAAGGATCCTCTTGGGATGAGTGATCATAATATGGTGGAATTTCTGATACAGATGGAGGGTGAGAAAGTAGGGTCCCAAACCAGTGTCCTCTGCTTGAACAGAGGGGAGTACGATAGGATGAGGGTGGAATTGGCTAATGTAGACTGGGCGAGCAGACTGGTAGGTAGGACAGCTGAGGAACAGTGGAGGATTTTTAAGGAGATTTTTTTAAAGTACTCAGCAAAAATATATTCCGGTGATAAAGAAGGACTGTAAGAAAAAGGATAACCAGATGTGGATAACGAAGGAAATAAAGGAGAGTATTAAAATAAAATCAGATGCGTACGGAGTGGCCAAAAATAGTGGAGAATTAGTGGATTAGGAAAGCTTTAAAGAAAAACAAAGAACGACTAAGAAAGCGATTAAGAAAGGAAAGATAGATTATGAAACTAAACTAGCTCAAAATATAAAAAATGATAGTAAAAGTTTTTACAAGTATATAAAAAGGAATAGAGTGACTAGAGTGAATGTTGGACCCTTGGAAGATGAGAGGGGGGATTTAATAGTGGAAAACGAAGAAATGGCTGAGACTTTAAATAAGTTCTTTGTGTCAGTCTTCACGGTGGAAGACACAAATAGTTTGCCGAATATTAGAGATCGAGAGTTGGAGGGAGGGGAGGTCCTTAATACAATTACTGTTACTAAGGAGGTGGTGCTTGGTAGACTAATAGGACTGAAGGTAGACAAGTCCCCGGGCCTGGATGGAATGCATCCCAGGGTACTGAAAGAAATGGCTGAGGTAATAGCAGATGCGTTAGTAGTAATTTATCAAAATTCGCTGGACTCTGGGGTAGTGCCGGCTGACTGGAAAACAGCTACTGTTACGCCACTGTTTAAAAAAGGAAGTAGACAAAAGGCGGGTAACTACAGGCCGGTTAGCTTAACGTCCGTAGTTGGGAAGATGCTAGAGTCCATTATTAAAGAGGAAATAACAGAGCACCTGAATAAGAATGGTTCGATCAAGCAGAGGCAGCATGGATTCATGAAGGGAAAGTCGTGTTTGACGAATCTACTGGACTTTTATGAAGATGTCACTAGTGCGGTTGACAGAGGGGAACCGGTGGATGTGGTGTTTTTAGATTTCCAGAAGGCGTTCGATAAGGTGCCTCACAAAAGGTTGCTGCAGAAGATTGGGGTACATGGAGTTAGGGGTAAGGTGTTGGCGTGTATTGGGGATTGGCTATCTAACAGGAAGCAGAGAGTTGGGATAAATGGGTGCTTTTCTGGTTGGCAGTTGGTGACCAGTGGCGTGCCGCAGGGATCGGTGCTGGGGCCTCAATTGTTTACCATTTACGTAGATGATCTGGAGGAGGGGACTGAATGTAGGGTATTCAAGTTTGCTGATGACACGAAGGTGAGTGGGAAAGCAAATTGCGTGGAGGACGCGGAAAGTCTGCAGAGAGATTTGGATAGGCTGAGCGAGTGGGCGAGGATCTGGCAGATGGAATATAACGTTAGCAAATGTGAGGTTATCCACTTTGGAAGAAATAATAGTAAATTGGAATATTATTTAAATGGAGAAAAATTACATCGTGCGACTGTGCAGAGGGACCTGGGGGTCCTTGTGCACGAATCGCAAAAACTCAGTCTGCAGGTGCAGCAGGTGATCAAGAAGGCGAATGGAATGTTGGCCTTTATCGCGAGGGGGATAGAATATAAAAGCAGGGAGGTCTTGCTGCAACTGTACAAGGCACTGGTGAGGCCGTAACTGGAGTACTGTGTGCAGTTTTGGTCCCCTTATTTGCGAAAGGATGTGTTGGCCTTGGAGGGAGTGCAGAGAAGGTTCACCAGGTTGATACCGGAGATGAGGGGTGTGGCTTATGAGGAGAGATTAAACAGATTGGGTCTGTACTCGTTGGAGTTTAGAAGGATGAGGGGTGATCTTATAGAGACATATAAGATAATGAAGGGGCTGGATAGGGTAGAGGTGGAGAGATTCTTTCCACTTAGAAGGGAAACCAGAACTAGAGGGCACAGCCTCAAAATAAGGGGGGGGGGCCGGTTCAGAACAGAGTTGAGGGGGAACTTCTCTCAGAGGGTAGCGAATCTCTGGAATTCTCTGCCCATTGAAGTGGTGGAGGCTTCCTCGTTGAATATGTTTAAATCACGGGTAGATAGTTTTCTGATCGATAAGGGAATTAGGGGTTATGGGGAGCAGGCGGGTAAGTGGAACTGATTCGCTTCAGATCAGCCATGATCTTGTTGAATGGCGGGTCGGGCTCAAAGGGCCAGATGGCCTACTCCTGCTCCTATTTCTTATGTTATGTTCTTATGTAACAGGCACCTGTCCATGCCAGGCCAAGCAACGGGCACCCGTCCTGGGACCAGCAAAAAGCAGTGCTTGTATGTGTTGGGATGAATAGGAAGTTAGTGTCTAGCTATAATGGAAAACTTAAGACCTTTTTCTACTGCCTTCCTTAATCATATCGAATGTATAATCCACCCGGTGTGCACAGGTGCTGCCACCCATTCTACTTGCAAATGTGCTACAGCTCAGATAGATGTCTGCAACATCATGTATCAGGACGAGAAAGACTGTAGCTTGGATGAAGTCATTCTGCAACTTTGATGAGCAAAACTCCACTACCCTTTAAATAACATTGCCTTCTTCGCTCTCTTTCAACCTTCAGTACAGCACACAAATTCATCCATCCTCCACACAGCTTATATTTTTCATGCGTTTCTAATTGAACTGCAGGTTCTTTTCTAGAGATTGGGCAGGGAGCAACTAAACTTGTACACAGAAGAACCTATGCCCATGTGCCTGTATCTTCAGATCAGAGCAGCACCCCTGCATCGGTAACACACACACACCGGAGTCAGGGAGTTACGGGTTGAAGCCCCCACTTTCGGGCTTAGTCACATTATTACAGCTGACACATCAGTAAAGTGTTGAGATAATGCTGTACTGGCAGGAGGTGCTGTCTTTTGTTTGACATTGAAACAAGGTTCCAACTTTCCTACCAGGAGTATATGTACAGGTTGTGAGTCAACATTGTTCCCTGATCAACTGATCATTCTTCTCATTGCAGTTCGTGGGGTCGAACTGCAGTTGCTTTAATTCATTATGTGCAATGGCTGCACTTAAACCCTTTGGGACATCAGGAGAAGAATGATGTTGTAAAATTGCATACTCAGACATACATATATACAAACATACACACATACATAGAATCGCTACCGTACAGAAGGAAGCTATTTAGCCAATTATGTCTGCACTGACTCTCCAAAAGAGTATCTGACTCGGGCCCTTTCCCCATTACCCCATGTATTAACCCTGCTAATACCCTAACCTACACACCTTGGGACACTAAGGGGCAATTTAGCATGGCCAATCCACCTAACCTGCACATCTTTGGACTGTGGGACGAAACCGGAGCATCCGGAGTAAACCCATGCAGACACGGGGAGAATGTGCAAACTCCACACAGTGACCAGAAGTCAGAGTTGAACACAGGTCCCTGGCGCTGTGAGGTAGCAGTGCTAACTACTGCCATTGTGCCGCCCATGCATGCATATACACAAACATACATAAAACAGATGAGCTGCAAAGAAAATCACCAAGCAGAAGACTGTGCGCGGGTGTTCTTCACCAGGCCACCTGTGTTCGCTGGAACAGGTGGAAAGCACCCATGTACACCAAGCTTTGCGACAACTATCCAAGCACAGCAGGTAGGATCTGAGCTTGTATCATGGTTTAAAACGGTTGCAATTCTGACAGCTGGAATTTTACACACAGGAGAAAAAAATCCCAAAGCAGATGAATCATCAGAGCTGCTTCCAGATTTCCTGGAATCAGGATGACAGTCAGATCTGGAAAAGTATCCTCTTCCTGTATCCAGCCTGGGGAATTTCTGCATTGGGCAGAGATGAAAATAAGGATGGCTACAAAGCTGAAGCACAGACAAAGGTTTTCAAATCATTGCAGTTTGAAACGGTCCCAGCCCCACCCCAAATATTCCAGTCTACACTCTACAACCATTTCACCAGCTCCCTTTCCTTATCCGAGACTGCATCGTGATTAGAAATGGGGAGTGCCCTGATCTCGTCTTCCCTAAAAGTACTGGGACTCATCTTAATTCGGCCCCTCCCCACAGCCAGCTGGTTGAGCAGCAGCTGTCAGATACAGGATTTTGCTCTCTCTAAAGGACAGACCACAATCGAGCTCCATCTCTCACTATTACCAGAGCAGGTAATTCTTCTCTCTATAGGGACTGAGGTAAACTGTAAGCACCTTGCCTCAGCCACTATGGAATCAGCAATCTTTCTGATCAGGATTCAGCAATTCTCTGGATAAACTCAATGAGCCATCGGGGAGACTTAGTAACTGTAGATCGCGTCAAATTCTAGGGCTTGGGATAAATGCAGTGCTTACTTTAATCTTTCAGTATGGTCAACCTAAACAGAGTTGGTGTACTTGGTGACTGCTTTCTTACCTTTCAGTACAAAGACACAAAAGGAGCAGCTGCTCCCAATTATTGCCAATCAATCCGATCTGTGCATATGGAACTCCTTTTAACCATGAATAATAAAAGAGCAATCAAGAATCTGATGCCACTAATGTTTATAATCCAATGAGTGAAGCAACGAAGCTATGTAGTTGAATCTCACACCCCACTTTTATCAAAAGGTTGATTAGGAAATGGACAATGCACCATTACTATAGAGTATAGGAGTAGTGCACACCATTAGCAAACTACACCAACACAATGAGAATACTAGGTATAGAAAGGACTGCAAAGCAAGGAGCTTAGAGCGTAGTTGTTGCCAGAGATATGAGAGATTTGAAATTAAGGAAGTAAAGACTCAGCAGGTCTATGTGGAGAGAGAAAAAGTGAATGCTTCAGGTTGTGATGATCCTTTCACGGAACACTTTTGCTTTAGTAGGTGTGTGTGTCAGATAAAGGGACTATTTCCACTCAGGTAGGAAAGCGCAAGAGATGATTTGATAGAAATTAAAAGTTTTGACAAAATGACTAATTTCACCTGGTTGAGGTGGCATTGATGAGTCATTAATTTAAAAAGGCCCCATGAGTGTAAGGAGTGAGGTTAGGGGGTATTGTTTAGACCTGCTGGAGCATGGCATATTTTACCACATGGAATGGCTAGAGTCCATTGAATCTTGAAGGAAAATTGGATAAATATTTGACGTGCAAAAGGACACTGGGCTGTGGTAGGAGAACAGACCATTGGGCTTAGTTTTGGATTGCGGGAACAACAAACTGGCAGACAACATGGACCGAATGGTAAAGATCTATGAGTTACTACTGCAGATATCCTCCAGTTCAAACCTCACAAATATGTTCTACCTGCAAAAATATCTTCAGTATGACAGACTAGAGTTAGAAAGTTCCACTCAAAAACAGCTCAATGCAAGTCCCTTCACCCTATATGCCCAACACTACATCTTTCTTCACTCCTTCTAACCTTTAATTCTCCTCCATCACAGTAGATGATACCATGCAAGCAATATCCTATCACTTCCCAAGCCACTGCAAAGTCTCTTAGTGCAACTCCTGTGTTGTAATTATGATAGCTGGGATCTTACCAATATGCCAACCAAGTACAGGCCAAATGTGAGGTCATGGGCATTCACAGTTGAATGACAGAACTGCACAAGGAATGTTACAGATGGCAGCCAATTCTTAGACCTCTGGTATCCCTGGTGTCAATGGCCTCCCTGCAGCTCCAGTGCTACTGTTGGCTGGACTCTTCCAATCCCCGAGGCTGAGCTGCTGGGCCAGAGGGCCAAGCTTGGCAGTCTCAGCAGTGCCACTGACAGCTGTGGCCACCGCTGAGGCTGCAGGGAGGAGAGGGGGCTAGGGTTGATATTTTTAATGGCTAGGCCCAGGCAGATTGGAAGGGCCCACCTAGCAGTAGCACTGGGGCTGCGGAGAGGCCATTGGCACCAGGAATAGCCAGCCCATCGTGAACCAAGGAGCATCATTAATGAAAGACATTCCTGGAAAGCTGCCTTGATGTACCAAGTGACCTACCCGACAATGGGCAGCTGGCAGAGACATAGAAATGCCCATTAATAAAAGTTACCTTAATTGGTAATTCACATCCCTCCTAATGCCATCCGCTACCATTTAACAGCTTCCTGCCTCCCAGCCTGTATCTCAAGGACTGGTAAAATCACAGCATAGAATTTCAAACTCCTTGCTAAATCCCAGGATTCTGCCTTAAAAATATTGATTGATCCTGCCTCCACTGATGTCTGGAGAAGGGACTTCCAAAGATTCGCGAATCTCAGAAGAAATTTCTCCTCATCTCCATCTTAAGGGCAGCAAGACGGCACAATGGTTAGCACTGTTGTGTCACAGCGCCAGGGACCTAGGTTCGATTCCAGCCTTAGTGACTGTGTGTGGAATTTGCGCACACACCCAGTATCTGCGTGGGTTTCTTCCGGATGCTCCGGTTTCCCCTCTGTCCAAAGGTGCACTGGCCATGCTAAATTGACCCTAGTGTCAGGGAGATTAGCAGGGTAAATGTGTGGGGTTACAGGAATAGGGCCTGGGTGGGATTGTGGTTGGTGCAGACTTGGTGGGCCGAATGGCCTCCTTCTGTACTGTAGGGATTCTATGATTAAGAGAGACCCCTCCCTTATTTTAAAACTGTGCCCCCAGTTCTAGTCTCTCCCTCAGGTGGGGAAACATCCTTTCAGCATCCATAATCATAAGACCATAAGACATAGGAGCAGAATTAGGCCACTCAGTCCATCGAGTCCGCTCCACCATTCAATCATGGCTGATATTTTTCTCATCCCCATTCTCCTGCCTTTTCCCTATAACTCTTGATCCTCTTATTGATCAAGAACCTCTCTCTGTCTCAAAGACACTCAATGACCTGGCCTCCACAACCTTCTGTGGCAAAGAGTTCCACAGATTCACCACTCTGGCTGAAGACATTCCTCTTCATCACTGTTTTAAAGGATCATCCCTTTAGCCTGAGGTTGTGCCCTCTGGTTCTAGTTTTTCCTACTAGTGGAACCATCCTCTTCACGCCCACTCGATCCAGGCCTCGCAGTATTCTGTAAGTTTCAATAAGATCTCCCCTCATCTTCTAAACTCCAACGAGTACAGACCCAGAGTCCTCAACCATTCCTCATACGACAAGCTTTTCATTCCAGGGATCATTCTTGTGAACCTCCTCTGGACCTTTTCTAAGGCCAGCACATCCTTCCTTAGATACGGGGCCTAAAACTGCTCACAATACTCCAAATGGAGTCTGACCAGAGCCTTATACAGCCTCAGAAGTACATCTGCTCTTGTATTCTAGTCCTCGACACCCTAATCCACCATAAAGTACCCTCAAAATCTAATATGTTTCAATAAGATCAACTCTCAAGGATACAAGCCCAGCCAGTCCAACCTTTACTCACCCCTTGCACCTCTCCAATACCAGTTTCAGTCCAGTGAACCTTCCCTGAAATGATTCCAAACCCATTTATAGCCTCTCTTAATTGAGACCAAAATTCTACACAGTACTGAAATCGCACGAATGCCCTGTACAACTGTAGCTAAACATCTTTTACTTTTATATCCCACTCCCTCTTCAATGGATAACATTCCATTTGTCTTCCTAATCACTTGCTGTACTTGCATATTAACTTTGTGATTCATGTACCAGATTCCTCTGTACCACAAGAGTTCTGCAATCTCTCGCCACTTAATTAATACGCTGCTGCTTCCTGTCAGAGTGGGCAAGTTCACATTTCCCCACATTATGATCCATCTGCCAAAGATTTGCACGTAACCTGTTCGGCTTTGCATGCTCCTTATGCCCTCTGCACAAATTATTCTACCTATTGTGGTGTTATCAGCAATTTAACCATACATTTGGTCCCTTCATCCTGGAGAACCTCCGTCTCATTTTGGACTCCATGTTTAGCTGGTCACTCAACAGTACCATAAATCTTGCTTATAAAACTACATTGCTGTTGCTTTCGCTCATTCTGCAGTCGTCGCTCTAGTTGTGTGTCATCACCCGGGTGGTGGGGATGAGGGTTCTTCCCCCCTCTTACGGCTTCAGCTGTGACATCACTCAAAAGTAACTGGCATTTTGGAGCGGCCCATCTGCAGCAACCTAGTGGGCCACCAACGATCCATAGACCACACTTTGAGAATCATTGACTGTCATTAGGTGTGGTTTTGTGGCTCTAAAAACAGAGGGGTTCCACAGCTACAACTTTCACAATTTGAAGTATGAATTTCTACTTTTGAATATAAAATGGAACAGCCTAATGAAGTTAAAGCACAAATAAAAACATGCAAGTGAAAGCTTAATGAATCACATATAGATGCGAGGTGTTGAGACAGTTGCATCTAATTATTGGAAGCTCTTACCTGGAAAGGTGTGAGGATTTGAGGACCCTCTTTTAAGGCACTTTGAGCACAGGACATGCACAGTAAAGTATAACCCCGGCCATTCCTGGAGGAGCACGTTTAGTTCTTCCACCAGAGGGATTATGGCTTGCCATGCTGTCCAAATATTTGGCAATGAAGCATGACTAGCAATGGATAAGGTGTCTGCTTGCAGACTACTTTGGGTTGGTCTATAACTGATCACCACTGGAACTTTGCCTCTGTAAGCAAAGATCTGGTACTTGCCATCTGACCGGTGCACAACGTGAGAGTTGATCTGGACGCTATATCTGGCAAATAAGCCTGGTGGGAACAAAAAGGGGAAACTATATTCCACTTGGAGTTGTTCAATTGCAAATGGTTGCCCAGAGAGGTTAGACCCATTGATCCAGGCTTCCGCATGGGGAACTTCATTTTTCACATAACAGGGGAATTTGAACCAAACTGCCGCACCATTTAGAGGTGTAATTTTGGGTTTGTTGAGGCAGTAACATAGTCCCATCTTCTCTAATAGTTCCAGAATCAGATGGAGATCCTGCTGAGTTTTGATATGCGGCTTCAGAAGCAGTCGAATAATGTGCAGAGGGAGCAGCCCATGGAGCAGGAACCCCTCCACATAATGATGGAGTTGTGTTGCCCTCAGCTCATCGATATTGGCATCTGCCAAGAGTTTCTGGAGCAGAATGGAGGCATCACGCTGGAAGAAGACATTCAGGATGTCGATGAGCTTGGTCAAGTTGTGAAAGACGCACTCTTTGAGAGTCAGACTATCCTCAAAATACAGCAGCTTACCACTTTCATGCAGGTATGACAGGGCGCTTTGGAGTCGGTCTTCAGTAAGACCAGCTTGTAATCCCAGCCTGGCTGAGTCCCACCAGGAAAGCCAGAGCTCTTGAGGTTTATAATGCAGCTCTTCCAACCTTTGCCAGGATTTGGGTAAGACTCGGTGTAGATTGGGGAAAATCTCCCGGTGTTCAGCCACAGAGAGCAACTTGTCCTTCAACCGGTTAATTCCAATGTGGTCTTCCTGACAGCTCACAGTGATGACCGGGGACAGTATCTGAAGGCGGTTGTTCAATAGGTACTGTACCTGAGCTTTCTTCCTCCTCAAGTTCTTATCAGAAACTCCATAAAAGGGTGCGTGTGGACTAGTAGCTCGCAGGTCAAACTCCTGCCCCAGGGCCCCGTCCACCTTCTCGGCCACAGCCTGCATGACCTCAACGTCTCGCTTCTCTTGGAGGGCAATTTGATGATGGATGTCCAGACATTTTTCCTCCACCTCTTTCTCATTGCACTGGTCCACATGGGCACCCACCACACACACAACGCCATGAGGGACCCTCGCCCCAAGTAGGTGCAAGTACCACCCAACCAATTCATAAAAGCGACCAGAGATGTAAGCTTTCAGACTGACTACCAGGACATAAAGAGCACCAGGAGAGAGGAAGAAGGGCTGGATAAGATCATAGTTCTGGTCCCCAGCCAAATCATAGACAATGAAGGTTAAATTCTTTTCTGCATCGGCCACCCACTGAGTCACCTCGATTCCTTTGCCATGGATGGCAGGGAGACTCGACATGTTTCCGACCAGGCACTGCCTCAGGGATGTCTTGCCAGCGCATTTGGAGCCCATCAGTACAAGTTTCAACCTGGGTTTGACTGCAGGCTGGGACAGGGCCAGCTCTTTCTGGTAGGCCGCTATGTAGGGGATCCCCTTCATGCAGACTTCGTAGGGCGGCTGGATCAAAGGGTTGTCCTTGATTTTCCAGAGGCTGACCTTGGAGAGCTTGCCAAAGGAGTCGGGGAGGATGGCGATCTGGTTGCCCTGCAGCACCAGCTCCTCCAGGTTGACCAGCTCCACGATGGAGTCGGGCAGGTACCTCAGGCGGTTGTTGTCCAGCCAGAGGGTGGCCAGCTTGCCGAGGGCCGAGATGCTGGGCGGGATGACGGACAGCAGGTTGCGGCTCAGGTACAGCTCCTCCAGGTTGGCCAGCTCCAGCAGCGCGGCCGGAAACTCCTCGAAGCGGTTGGAGGACAGGTTGATCATCTTGAGGCGCTCCAGGTGGCCGAAGCTGGGCGGCAGCGAGCGCAGGCCGTTGTTGTCCAGCATCAGGCTCTCGAGGGCGGCCAGGCGGCAGAAGGAGTCGGGCAGGCCGGGCAGCCGCAGGCTGCTGAGCCACAGGATCTTGACGGAGCGCAGCAGGCGGATGTCCTGCGGCAGGGCTTGGAGCTGGTTCCCGGAGAAGTCCAGCTCCTCCAGCTGGCCGAGCTGCAGGATCTGCGGCGGGAAGTGGCTCAGCTTGTTGTGGTCCAGGTCCAGGGTGCGGAGGGCCTGCAGCTGCCCGAAGGTGCTGGGCAGGCCGCCCAGCTCGTTGAAGCTGAGGTCGAGCTCCTCCAGGCTGGCCAGCAGGCCCAGCTCGGGGGGCAGCAGGCGCAGCTTGTTGTGGCTGAGGCCCAGCTTGCGGAGGCGGCGCAGGCAGGCCAGCAGCTCCCCCCGGAGCTGGGCCAGGCAGTTGTGGGCCAGGTCGAGCTCGTCCAGCTGGCCCAGCGCCGACAGCGGCGCCGGCAGGCGGCAGAAGCGGTTCCTCCGCAGGATGAGGGCCCGCAGGCCGCGCAGCGAGGCCGGCTCCAGCCCCTCGGGCAGCTCCTGCAGCGAGTTGTTGGCCAGGTTGAGGATGTGAACCTGGCTCAGGTTGTCCGGGAGGGCGAGGGGCTGCCCGCCGCCGGCCTGGCTGCACAGGCTCAGCTGCCGCAGGTTGCTGCGGAGTTTCCTGCAGCGCAGCGCGGCCTCTCGCCACACCTTGGCCGACTTCAGGCTGCCGGCGCTCTCGGCCATGTCGCGGGCGGGCGGGGGGGCCGGCTACATGTTCAGCCGCTCCCTCCCCCTCTCCACTGCAGCCTCCGAGTACCGAGTCCCGGCCATCTGACACCGGGAGTCATGGGCTCCTGTACCGAGAGACAGAGAGGGGCAGCCCTCCGCCTCCTCTCGCCGACTGTCCCCGGGAGCAGAGGCTCAGCCTCCCGCTGCTGCAACCGCCCCTCCTCCCGGCTCTGACACCGGCTCCCAGCCGCAGCCAATAGCACAGCGGCCCGGCCCGGCCCCCGCCCAGGGGAGGAGCCGCCCCGCACCGGCCCGGCCCCGGGGAGGAGAGACCCGGCCCCCGCCCCCGCCCCCGCCCCGGGGAGGAGAGACCCGGCCCCCGCCCCGGGGAGGAGAGACCCGGCCCCCGCCCCGGGGAGGAGAGACCCGGCCCCCGCCCCGGGGAGGAGCCCCAGCTGGCCTGGGGATCCTCTTCATTACCGTTTTACTCCTTTGTTGTTCCACCTTCATCTTCAATGCCTTCGTCCCCATTAAAACCACTCCTCTTTCTGACCTTAGCCCCTAACCCTGGCACAGCCCTCATCTCTGCTTCCCCCAAGTCCAAGTACCACATACCATGGACTTCAGGAAGCATAAAGGAGAACATGCCCCTGTCTACATCAATAGGGACGAAGTAGAAAGGGTTGAGAGCTTCAGATTTTTAGGTGTCCAGATCACTAACAACCTGTCCTGGTCCCCCCATGCCGACACTATAGTTAAGAAAGCCCACCAACGCCTCTACTTTCTCAGAAGACTAAGGAAATTTGGCATGTCAACTACATCAACTTTTATAGATGCACCTTAAAAAGCATTATTTCTGGTTGTATCACAGCTTGGTATGACTCCTGCTCTGTCCAAGACCGCAAGGAACTACAAAAGGTCGCGAATGTAGCCCAATCCATCACACGAACCAGCCTCCCAACCATTGACTCTGTTTACACTTCCCGCTGTCTCGGCAAAGCAGCCAGCATAATTAAGGACCCCACGCACCCCGGACATTCTCTTCCACCTTTTTCGGGAAAAAGATACAAAAGTCTGAGGTCACGTATCAACCGACTCAAGAACAGCTTCTTCCCTGCTGCTGTCAGATTTTTGAATGGACTTATCTTGCATTAAGTTGATCTTTCTCTATACCCAAGCTATGACTGTAACACTACCTTCTGTACTCTCTTGTTTCCTTCTCCATGAATGGTATGTTTTGTCTGTATAGCGCGCAAGAAACAATACTTTTCACTGTATGTTAATACATGTGACAATAATAAATCAAATCAAATCAAAATCAACTTGAACAGATATAGTCATTCACTGCCAGATCTGTCTGAACCACATAAAGCACTTGCGGTTCCTGCTCTTGCCTACTGCTCCTTATTCCAGGATGGGCAGCACAGTGGCACTGAGGTTAGCACTGCTGCCTCACAGCACCAGGGACCCAAGTTCAATTCCGGCCTCGGGTCACTGTGTGTGGAGCTTGAACATTCTCCCCGTGTCTGCATGGGTTTCCTCCGGGTGCTCCAGTTTCCTCCCACATTCCAAACATGTGTGGGTTAGGTTGATTGGCCATGCTAAATTGACCCTAGTGTCAGAGGGATTAGTATGGTGAATACGTGGGGTTACAGGAATAGGGCCTGGGTGGGATTGTGGTCGATGCAGACATGATGGGCCAAATGGCCTCCTTCTACACTGTCGGGATTCTATGATTCTATGATCCTGGAATACAAGTATCCATATTCACGCCATCATTAAGACTGCCTATTTTCACCTCTGTAATGTCACCCGACTTCACCCTCATCTCCGCTCATCTGCTGCTGAAACCGTTACTTAGAGTCATAGAGATTTACAGCATGGAAACAGGCCCTTCGGCCCAACTTGTCCATGCCGCCCTTTTTTTAAAAACCCCTAAGCTAATCCCAATTGCCCGCATTTGGCACATATCCCTCTATACCCAGCGTACCCATGTAACTATCTAAATGCTTTTTAAAAGACAAAATTGTACCCGCCTCTACTACTACCTCTGGTAGCTTGCTCCAGACACTCACCACTCTCTGTGTGACAAAATTGCCACTCTGGACATTTTTGTGTCTCTCCCCTCTCACTTTAAACCCATGCCCTCTAGTTTTAGACTCCCCTACCTTTGGGAAAAGATATTGACTATCTAGCTGATCTGTGCCACTCATTATTTTATAGAGCTCTATAAGATCACCCCTCAGCCTCCTACGCTCCAGAGAAAAAAGTCCCAGTCTATCCAGCCTCTCCTTGTAACTCAATCCATCAAGTCCTGGTAGCATCCTAGTAAATCTTTTTTGCACTCTTTTTAGTTTAATAATATCCTTTCTATAATAGGGTGACCAGAATTGCACACAGTATTCCAAGTGTGGCCTTACCAATGTCTTGTACAACTTCAACTTCAACATTGAATACTCCTTTATTCAATGTTCTGACCGATGAAACCAAGCATGCTGAATGCCTTCTTCACCACTCTGTCCACCTGTGACTCCACTTTCAAGGAGCTATGAGCATGTACCCCTCAATCTCTTTGTTCTGTAACTCTCCCCAATGCCCTACCATTAACTGAGTAAGTCCTGCCCTGGTTCAATCTACCAAAATGCATCACCTCGCATTTGTCTAAATTAAACTCCATCTGCCATTCGTCAGCCCACTTGCCCCTTTATTACCTCTAGACTCGACTATCCCAACGCACTCCGAGCTGGTCTCCCACAATCTACCCTGCATAAACTTGAGGTCATCCAAAACTCTGCTGCCCACTTCATAATCACCCCTGTGCTGACTGACCCACATTGCCTCCCGGTCAAGCAAAACCTGGATTTTAAAATTCACATCCTTGTTTTCAAATCCCTCCATGACCTCACCCTCTCCATATCTCTATAATCTCCTATAACCCTTCGAGATCACAGAATCACTGAATTGTTACAGTGCAGAAAAGACCATTTGGCCCATCGTTTCTACACCGGCTCTCCAAATGTGCATTATGAATTAGTGCCATTCTCCTGTCTTTTCCCCATAGCCCTGCATATTATTTCTATTCAGGTAATGCCCTCTTGAATGCCTCGACTGAATCTAC
Source organism: Mustelus asterias (assembly GCF_964213995.1). Taxonomy (NCBI): domain Eukaryota; kingdom Metazoa; phylum Chordata; class Chondrichthyes; order Carcharhiniformes; family Triakidae; genus Mustelus; species Mustelus asterias. The sequence goes on from NC_135806.1 coordinate 40,883,556, forward strand.
CTCCACCACACTTCCAGCTGTGACCTCTTGGGAGTTCCTGACCTTAATCGCTACACTATTAGTAGCTGTGCCTTCAGTTGCCTAGATTCCAAGCTCTGGAATTCCTTCCCTTTACCACTCTGCCTCACTATCTTGCTTTCCTCCTTTAAGACGTTTCATAAACTTTACCTTTTTGACCAACTTTTTTGCCATTAGACCTAATGGACAGAATTTTCTCAAAAAAATTCTAAGTGTAAAATGGGTGAGAAAACGAGGGGTTTTCTTGCACTTTTTTCAGTGAGATAAATAATGGTAATTTATGGCATTCTGTGCAATACAGAGGCCGTAATGTGATTCTCGCCGGGGGGGGGGGGATTGGAGTCTCAGAACGCCCATAAGGCCGGCTGCTGAACTCTAAGGGCACCATTGCACAGCGTACACAGTGCATTGAGAGATCTGTCACCCCCCCACCCCATCGACTCCCCATAGACATCACCCCTCCCCCTCCAGATCACAGCCGATTGTCCCCCTGACCAATCGCCCCTCCGATCATGGCTCAGCCAGTCAACCCCCCCCCCCATCATGGAGCTCCCCACACCTCCACCATCAGGCACTACCCCATGGGTTCTGCCCAGCCCTGTCCCTGACCATCCGGGGGCTTCAATGGTCCCTGTTGGTGGGATCCATCTGTGATCCTCACTGGTGAGGACCTTGACCGGCAGGGAACTAAGGTAAGTGAACAATTGTGTCCTGAACAATTGCATCCTGGGCTCGTTAATGACATGCTTAACATGTCATTAACGAGTACATATGCAGAGATATTGGGCGGGATCTCACTGGCTTGCCATGCTGATCAAGATAGGACGAGAGGCAAATAATTGGGTTCACACAAGATCACGAGAGGCGAGACATTGGGTGTGAACCTGATTTTTGCGCCTCGTCCTATCTTGATCAGCATGGCAGGCCAGTGAGATCCCCCGCCCGATATCTCTGTATATTCTCCGTGTCAGAGTTTGTTTTATATGACTCTTCTGAAGTGCCTTCAGTTGTTTTACTACATTAAAAGGCTATGTAAATATAAATTATTGTTGTTATCATATTCGGTCTTCACAATGTTTTTGTAAAGCATCTTAGGCCATTTTATAGTGTTAAAATTTTATATAAATGTAAGTTTTGAATGTTGTTGTCGGAATGCAAAGGTAATCCTAAGCTTCTTTTCTGTCAGACAACCCATCTTCTTAAACCCCACTCCCTTGCCTCCTGCAATGACAGATGTGAAGTGCTCATGGATTTGTCACCAAGACTGGGGTGGCATGGTGGCACAGTGGTTAGCACTACTGATTCACAGTGCCAGGAACCCGGGTTCAATTCTTGACTTGGGTCACTGTCTGTGTGGAGTTTGCACATTCTCTCCATGTCTGCGTGGGTTTCCTCCGGGTGCTCCAGTTTCCTCCCACAGTCCAAAAGATGTGCTGCTTAGTTGCATTGGCCATGCTAAATTCTGCCTCAGTGTATCCGAAGAGGCACCGGAGTGTGGCAACTAGTTGATTTTCACAGTAACTTCATTGCAGTGCTAATGTAAGCCTACTTGTGACTAATAAATAAGCTTTACTTTAACTTTTTAAAGACTAAGACATAGCATCCCTATAGTGCAGAAGGAGGCCAAAAGAGCACATTCAGGCTCCCCCCCCCCTCAATCCCTTGACCCCATGCATTTACCATGGCCAGTCCACCTAACCTACACAGCCCAGGGCACTAAGGAGCAACTTAACATGACCAATTCACCTAATCTGCACATCTTTGGACTGTGGGCAGAAATCCACGCAGACACAGGGAGAATGTGCAAACTCATCGCCACACAGACAGTCACCCAAGGCTGGAATCAAACCTGGGCCACTGGCGCTATAAGGCAGCAATGCTAACCACTGAGACCACATAATATTTTGCCTCTGCCACTTCCTTCCCTTTCTCAAGCCCACCGGGCCAAACTTCTACCAGCCCTAAAGTAAACTACTAACAACCTAGCTTTCCTTCCTGACTGCCATGTTAGCTGACATTGTTAACAATTCTCTCTCCTCAGGTTTTGTCTCATTCTCCTCCAATACTGCCTTCACCAACTCTCTCCTTAAAAAAAAACCATTGACCCCACCATCCTTCCAAACTACTGCCCTATCTCCAATGTCCTATCCTCTCCAAATTCCTTGAAAGTGTTGTCACCTCCTAAACATTCATACCTATTTTACCCGGAACTCTCTGTTTGAATCATTTCAATCAGGTTTCTATCCTGCCACATCAATGAAACAAATTACATCCTATGTGACTGTAACAAAGGCAAACTATAGCATACCATTCTATTACTTCTCCCTCATGTATTTACCTAACTTCCTCCTAAATGCATCAATGCAATTTGCCGCAACTATTCCTGTGGTAGCACATTGCACATTCTCACCATTCTTTGGGTAAACACTACTCTAGACAAAGGACTGCATGTGGTGCTCTGCATGTAGTATTCAAGATGATTATTTTGAAATAATAAATTAAGTTACTAGTCAGACATATTGCTGTCAAAAACTATTCAGATCTGTTATTAAAAAGGATAAAGAAAAAGTTCTCCAAGTATCTGTAATTACTTACTAAAAACAGTTTCAAAATATTTAGTAGGTTTTAAAGTTTATTTATTAGTGTCATGAGTAGACTTGCATTAGCACTGCAATGAAGTTACTGTGTAAATCCCCTAGTCGCCACATTCTAGCACCTGTTTGGGTACACTGAGGCAGAATTTAGCATGGCCAATGCAGCTAACCAGTATGTCTTTCTAACTGTGGGAGGAAACTGGAGAACCCGGGGGAAACCCACGCAGACACAGGGAGAACGTGCAAATTCCACACAGACAGTGATCCAAGCTGGGAATCAATCCCAGGTCCTTGGCACTGTGAGGCAGCAGTGCTAACCATTGTGCCACCGCGCCATTGATTCACTCTATGGAATTTCTCATATATGTACGTAAGAATTACTAGTTTGTTTATAAAACCTGTTTGTTTCTAATTTTCTCCAGTTTTGAAAAAGATCATAAACCCAAAATGTTAATACTGAATCTATCTCCACAGATGCTATCGGACATGCTGAGTGTTTCCAGTATTGTCGTTTTTAGATTGTGTGCAAGGTATTAGTCATGCTGTTACACCTTTATGTTCACTGCCAGGTATTCTAATTGTTTTTTCAGCAAATTGAAATATGAATTTGCCACTGAATGAATGGTGAGCACAACTGATAGTGTTTGTCACTAAGATCACTATTGCAGAAGATTCTGGGCCTTTGAGTTAATTCAGTGTGATAACAGGAGGGAGAAAGAAGTTTCTTGCTTAGGAAGAATCCTATCTTGAATTACTATTATGCCCAGAGCAAGTTAAAATGGGACTGGGGAGTGAAATCAACAACAGAGGATCCAAGGGACCGTGCTGACATGGAAGCAAAGTCAAGTGGCTAAAGACAAAAGAGGATGAGAGTGGCTGCACTTTAATGGGTTTTTAATAGAAATTTGACCATGTGTGATAAAGATCACAAAAAAAAAATCCCGAAGGCTACATTATCAAAAGACTCATTCACATTCAACATTTGAATATAACGACACAATGTGGGAGGGTCCTTTCCATCAGTGAAGGTAAAATAATCATGGACCACTGCACCTTCGAGGATAAGCATCAGAGAGGAGAAATAAAGCGAATAAATTATTGGAGAACATAAGAATATAAAAACGAGCAAGAGTAGGCCATAAGGTTCCCTCGAGCCTGTTCCACCAGTCTTTAAAATCAGATGATCTTCAATCTCAACTCTGCTTTCTAATTTGATCCCCATTTCCCTTGAAGCCCTTAGAATCCAAAAATCTATCAATCTTAGCTTTCAATGTACTCAACAACTGAGCATACACAACGCTCTGGGTAGAAAATTCCAAAGATTCACAGTTCCTAAGAGAAGAAATGTTTTCTCATCTCAATACGAAATGGCTGACGCAGGAGTGGATTTACAATGAAACACACTATACTTAGGCACAGGAACCCTCAAAATTATGAGGGAGTCTCTCGCAGCCAATCAGGGACAGAACTACTTTGAGGCTCGTTCCAGACTGCTGTCAGTCACTATGCTGAGCCAATCATAGAGGAGGGGGCTGCTCTTTCCAAGCACAATCACTGGTCAGAACAATGTTACCCATGCAGCTTGTATGTCTGTGCAGTGAGGAGCAGCAGTATGCATCCAGAGACCCAGCCTGCAGTGCCTGATTGAAGCTGTAGTTCTGATGTGTGGAGCAACAGTTGGCACCCAGCGTTTGGGAGTTTGGATTTGAGAAAGCATGAGCCCCAGCGGCTGTTACATGGGCTGGGCTGCAATTAGAGGTGCTCATCTGTTAGTCCCAGGCCTGAGTGGTGGGAACCAGGTTCACAACTGATTAACCCCCCTCTACCCCATCCCCTCTCCCCCATCCCCTCTCCCCCAGCTCCTCAACCCCCGTCCTTCACCCTTCCCATTGAACATCCCCCCCCACCCACACACATCTTTCAGCCCCAAACACTATCATTCACTCCCCATCCCCCAGTAGGAAAAGGCTGATTGTGTGGGGTTAAGAGCGTGGGAGATCCATTTGTCTCCAGGTTCCTTCAGGAGTGAGCCATTCCTGACCATAGCTTCCACCCAGGAAGATGCCTCCTCGCATTGTAATGCCATTCGCTACTGGAAGTGTCCAAGGGGCAGCAGCCTGCACAGCAGGATGTGGCGTACAGGAGTGCAGCACCAGCTCATTTCAAAAATGGAGATTGGTTGTGTTGGTTGATAGAAATAAGTTACAAAAAAAGAGAAATAAAGTTATTTACATAAATAGCAAGTAGCATCAAAAATAAAAAAATCACCAAGTATAAAACATTGGCAACATTGCATGTATAGGTATTAGATACAGCTAAAATTAAGCAAAGCTACAGTTGAATGCCAAAAATGCATTGGAAAAAACCCCAACTGATCAGGTTGTATTTCCATAGTCAAACTTTATAAGTTTTGTTAGTGGTCAGAAAAATTACATGGGTGCTTTGAAAGATTTAGCATGAGGAGTAGGACATGGCTGAAATATGAATATATATGTTTTGTATTCATTTTCATTGTTGAAGATGACACAGCAATAGTTATAAATGCTTTAAATATTGACTCCTTGAATGTAAATGCATAAATTGCCTTAACTTGGCTTGAGGCACTGAAGATTGATCATGTTGCTGGGCCTGATAGCATTTAACCTCAAATGCTGTAGAAAATTGGAGAGGTACTATGCCAGCCATTAATTTAGCTGACTTATCAAATTTTAGTCATCCTTTGCGAGTTTCTAAAACTCTCCCAATCCTCAGGCTTATTATTCTTCTAGGCAATATTTTAAATCTCTTCTTTTAATCAAATACTATCCTTCACCTATTTTATTAGCCTATTTAGTACCATAGAATCCCGACAGTGTAGAAGGCTCATCTAGTCTGCACCAACTCTCCAAAAGAGCATCATACCCAGGCCCACCCCCCACCTTATCCCCATAGCCCCATACATTTACAATGGCCAATCCACCTACCTGCACATGTTTGGACTGTGGAAGAAACCAGAGCATCCGGAGGAAACCCACACAGATACGGGGGGGGGCATACAAAATCCACACAGACAGTCACCCAAGGCCAGAATTGAACCAGGATCCCTGGCGCCGAGAGGTAGCAGTGCCAAGCATTGCCACGGTGCCACTCCTTTATCCACAGAAATTTTAATTTCTCAATGGAGTGTTGACCACCCCCCTCACTCCCCACAGTGCCAACCCCTCCAGCAGGCTGACCGCCCCCCTCAGCCCAACCCAGCTGACCCCCACTCCTCCAGCCCACTCGATTGCTGGCCTCCCTGCTTCCTCCACCGATCCCTATGCAGAGTGGCAGTGGGACCCCTCACCTCCACAGATTGCCCTTTAGGCCACATCCCCATCATGCCCTGCTCCCCCTTATCCCTGTTCCCCATATGCCCCCCTTGGCACTGCCCATGCCTGGTGGGCAGTCAATGTGCCCCTGGGCATTGGCACTTTGCCCCTTGGGCAGCCCCAGGAGGCATAGGCTGGCACTTCCAGGGTGCCAATGCCCAGGGGGCACCACCCTGCCACCCAACCTTCTGGGGGTCCCAATTGCCTCCCTTTATTCAGCGGGGTCAGGCTGTTAACTCCCCGAAACTTGAGAGCTACTGTAATCCCCGTTGGAGTGAAATACTCTGGCAGAGTGGGAGATGCTAGCAAGCCCGGAGGCTTAAGTCCTGGGCCCGCTAATCACATTTCAATTATATTACAATGACCATGTAAATGGTCTTTGCGCCTCCCTACTGATTTCCAGTGCAGAGCAGACGCCGCTGGAAATCTGGCACTGGGAGATGGAAGTGGAGCGCGAACGCTCGTGTGAACCCCATGAATCAGCCGTTGTCAGAATCTCCCAGCCTGCTGTGCTAAAATATTAGCGCAGCGGGATGGGAGAATCACGGCCCTATTCTTTCAAGCTAAGATCCTGCCTCAAGATTTTCCTCATGGCCAAGATTTTGTGGGTGGTGGGGTTTCCTGCACCATCACCTAAACAGTCTATGGGGAATGCACTCACACTCACACCCCCAACTCCCTGCAGGAGGTCTCAACTTCTCTTCCTGCCCTAAGACCACCTGCACTTACCTGGTCTTGGACTCCAGGACTTAGATACTGGGGCCTGCTTGTAGTCCCAGTAGTGGCCACTACTGCTTCTGGCACTGCGGGAACTACATTGCTACCTGCCAATGAGATTGGGTGGCAGCTGCCTTAAGTGAAACTTCCTCCCGAGTGAGGGGCAAAAGTCCTGCCTCCAGCGAATTCATGGCCAATATTTATCAAAAAGTAACCCATTGGATGCCTCAAAGAGGTGGTATATTCTGTCTTTCACATAGCATAAGAAAGTGAAATTGATACTTTGGACCCATAAAAATGCCCTTTTAAAATCAAACTCAGGGTCTTTTTTAGTGTCCTCGCTCATACTTATTCCTTGCAAAATGCAAATGCAAAACCAAACTTGAGTGGTGTGTCAGGATTGTTTTCTGTCACAAAAGCCTAAAGAATACTTACCCTGGGGTAGAAACATTCTGCAAAATAATGCATTTCAAAAGAATTAGCTTACAGATCGCGGATCTGACAGTGAGCTACAAAAGCAGAGGCCATGCTCCCAGCAGTTTGTTTAAAATCTCACCATTCAGAGTTACTCACTCTATTTCACAATTAAGGTGCAATTTTAACTCGCTCTACTTGGCAGAAATTGGATGGTGGTCAGTTAAAAGTGAGAGTACAGGTTACTTACCCATATGACCCTTCCTTGGTATTGATGATTTTGTCAAAATGTGTTAAATTACTGGGAGGTGATTGGGAGGGAGGGTGGAGATAAAGAGGGAGGGAAGAGTTGGGAAAGGAAGTGGGAGCTAGCAATGATCTTCAGCCTTGGAGGAACATTTCTCCTCCACATAGACTACTGGGTAGACCACATGTAGACCACATTTTCCTGAATGCAGATGACCTGGCATTAGCTTTAATGAGTGTTAGACTTTGATTTGGATCTGCAAAGTACCAAATGTCTCTATCAAACACAGGCTGTGAACGTTTCTCTTCTGCCTTTACCAAAATGGAATGCTTTGGTGCTCATTTTAATTTTGGCATCATCCACTTTCCAAACTGAGCTATGGCAGTGTTACACAGGCAATCAGTCAGGCTTTAACCAAGAGACTGCGAGGTTCATGTCCGAACCTGGAGTTGGCAGGTAAGATAAAGAGTCCAGTTTTTGTATTTAGAAGTTGTTCCGAAAGATTGGCAAAATGTCAAAAAACATAAAAGCAAGCTGAGAAAAGTGACAGAGTGTGTAGGTTATTTCTTTTCCTCATGTTTCAAGGAGAAAAGTAAATATTGGATGAAGTGGGGTTTTATTACAACTGTTGCTCTGTATGTTCACTGCTGCCTGAGAAATAAAGCAGTTTAATGGTTTACATCATGCTTCAAACCAGTAATATGATAAGAAAGGACAAAAAGGCACATGTGAGGACCTGGGGAAAAATGCAATAACTTGTTTCGATCACAAGTTGGTCCTGTTGGTAACTGTATTGTACAATACAGGTACACTCTGGAACATGCTCAGATCACTTGTGGAAGTGACCAGCATTGTGTCCAAGAGAGTATAAAAGCACACATTGAATATTGTATCAGTGCTATTTCCTGCTTCCAATTTCCAAACTTCTCAGCTTCACCATAAGACTGTAAGAAATAGGAACAGGAGTAGACCGTTCAGCCCCTTAAGCCTCCTCTGCCATTCAATAGGATCATGGCTGATCCAACATTCCTCATGTCCACTTTCCTGCCCTTTCCCTGTAACTCTTGATTCCCTTCCTGATCAAAAATCTATCTATCTAAGCCTTAACTACACACAAAGATCCTGCCCCACAGCTTTCTGTGGCAAGGAGTTCCAAAGACTCACAACCCTCTGAGAGAAGAAATTGCTCCTCATCTCAGTCTTAAATTTGGTGCCCCTTTGTTTTGAGACTACGGGCAGGCTTTTCCTGATGTGGCGATGCCGGCGTTGGACTGGGGTGAACACAGTAAGAGTTTTAACAACACCAGGTTAAAGTCCACCAGGTTTATTTGGTAGCAAATACCATTAGCTTTCGGAGTGCTGCTCCTTCGTCAGATGGAGTGGAAATGTGCTCTCAAACAGGGCACAGAGACACAAAATCAAGTTACAGAATACTGATTAGAATGCGAACCCCTACAACCAACCAGATCTTAAAGATACAGACAATGTGGGTGGAGGGAGCATTAAGCACAGGTTAAAGAGATGTGTATTGTCTCCAGACAGGATGATCCGGATCATCGACACGGATGCCATTATCTCACGTGAGAACACCATCTACCAGGTACACGGTACCTACTCTTGCAACTCGGCCAACCTTGTCTACCTGATACGCTGCAGGAAAGGATGTCCTGAGGCATGGTACATTGGGGAAACCATGCAGACGCTACGACAACGGATGAATGAACACCGCTCGACAATCACCAGGCAAGACTGTTCTCTTCCTGTGGGGGAGCACTTCAGCAGTCACAGGCATTCAGCCTCTGACCTTCAGGTAAGCGTTCTCCAAGGCGGCCTTCACGACACACGACAGCACAGAGTCGCTGAGCAGAAACTGATAGCCAAGTTCCGCACACATGAGGACGGCCTAAACCGGGATGTTGGATTTATGTCACATTATCAGTAACCCCCACAGCTTGCCTCCTGGACTTGCGGGCTGTCCTGTCTGGAGACAATAGACATCTCTTTAACCTGTGCTTAATGCTCCCTCCACTCACATTGTCTGTATCTTTAAGATCTGGTTGGTTGTAGAGATTCGCATTCTAATCAGTATTCTGTAACTTGATTTTGTGTCTCTGTGCCCTGTTTGAGAGCAGATTTCCACTCCATCTGACGAAGGAGCAGCGCTCCGAAAGCTAATGGCATTTGCTACCAAATAAACCTGTTGGACTTTAACCTGGTGTTGTTAAAACTCTTACAGGATTTTCCTGCCATGCTCGCCCCAAAACCAGAAAATCCTGCCCGAGGTCAGCGGACCTTTCCATGGTCCGTCCACCCACCTGCTACAATTCCCATGGAGGGCAGGACAAGAGAATTCCCCCCATGCCCTTTGGCCCTAGACTCTCCCATGAGGGAAAACATCCTCTCAGCATTTACCCTGTCAAGCCCCTTAAGAATCCTATATGTTTCAATGAGATCACCTCTCATTCTTCTAAATTCCAATGAATAGAGTCCCAACTCGTTTAACCTTTCCTCATAAGTCAATCTCGCCTTACTGAGGATCATCCTAGTGAACATTCTTTGAACTGCCTTCAATGAAATAATATCTTTCCTTAAATAAGGGGACCAAAACTGCTCACAGTGCTCCAGATGTGTTCTCACCAATACCTTGTACAGTTGCAGCAAGACTTCCTTACTCTTATCCTCCAGCCCCCTTGAAATAAGGGCCAACATTCTGTTAGCCTTCCTGATTAATTGCTGCACTTGTGTGCCAGCTTTGTGTTTCGTGCACAAGTTCCCCCAAGTCTCTCTCCATTGCAACTTTCTGCAGTTTTTCAGCATTTAAAAAATACTCTGTTCTTTTGTTCTTCCTTCCAGAACAAACAACTTCACATTTTCCCACATTATTCTCCATTTGCCAACTTTTTGCCCATGAACCTAACCTATCAATATCTCTTTGTAAACTGTTTGTATCCCTCTTGCAACTTGCCTTTCCATCTGTTTTTATGTTGTCTGCAAACCTAGCTACAGTACATTTGCTTCCTCCCCTAAGTCATTAATATATTTGGAAACAGTTGTGATCCCAGCATTGATCCCTGTGGAACTTCACTGGTTACTGGTCACCAACCTGAAAAAAACTCTTTATCCCAACTCGCTGTTTCCTGCCCATTAGTCAATTTTCTATCAATGCCAATATACTACCTCCAACACCATGGGCTCTTATCTTACGACTTAACCTTTTGTGAGGTACCTTGTTGAATGCCTTCTGGAAGCCCAAATACACATCTATTAGTTCCCCTCTATCCACTCTGGTTGAGACTTTCTCAAAAATCTCCAATAAATTAGTCAGACAGAATTTCCCTTTAATGAAGCCATGGTGGACTCAGCTTGATTTGATTATGATTTTCCAAATGTGCTGCTATCACTTCCTTAATAATTGGTTCCAACATTTTTTCAAAAATGGAAGTTAGGCTAATCAGCCTACAGTAACCAGCTTTTTGCCTCCCTCCTTTTTTGAATAGGGGTGTCACATTGGCAGTTTTCCAAGCCTCTGGTATTTCTCCAGAAACAAAGCATTTTTCAAAAATTACAACCAATGCATCCACTATCTCTGTAGCTATTTCTTTTAGGATCCGTGGATGCAAGCTATCAGGGCCTGGGGACTATCTGCCTTTAGTCCATTAGTTTGTCTAATACTAATTCTCTCATGATGGTGATGGTACTTATTTCCCCCCCAATATTCTTTAGTATCAATGGGATGTTCGAAGTATCTTCCATCATAAAGACTAATGCAAAATATCTGCTTAGCTCCTCTGCCATTTCCCGGTTCCTCAGATTCATTTTCTAAAGAGTCTATGTTCACTTTGACCTCTCTCTTCCTTTTGATATATTTAAAGAAGCTCTTATTGTCAGTTTTTATATTCTTTGCTAGTTTGCTCTCATAGTTTATTTTCTCTCTCTTTATTATCTCTTCAGCCTTCCTTTGCTGGATTTTGAATTTATCCGTCTTCAGGCCTATCACCGACTTTTGCCTCCTGATATGCTTTTTCTTTCAACTTAATACTCTCCTTAGCTTCTTTGGTTAGCCATGCTTGGTTATCCCTCTCTTAAAATCTTTCCCTTTTACTGGGATATATTTTTGCTGAGAGTAATGAATTAATTCCTTAAACATCTACCTGCTGCTTGCTGTCTTTCCTGCTAATTTATTCACCCAGTCCACTTTAGCTAACCCTATCCTCATTTAATTGTAATTCCCTTTAATCTCTGCTACATCCTGGTCCTTTTCTAAATCACCCCTGATACCCTCTCCCTTTTCCACAGCGCTATTCTACGTATGTGCAGGAGATGCAACACCCATTTTTATCTCCTCCCTTCTCAATCTCCAAGGCCCCAAACTCTCTTCAAGGTAAGGAGTGATTTACTTGTGCTTGTTTCAGTTTAGTATATTGTATTATTCACTGCTGGCAATGCAGTCTGATGTGATTTGATTTGATTTGATTTATTATTATCACATGTATTCGTATACAGTGAAAAGTATTGTTTCTTGCGCGCTAGACAGAGCATACTGTATATAGGGAAGGAAAGCGCAGAATGTGGTGTTACAGTCATAGCTAGGGTGTAGATAAAGATCAACCTAATGCGAGGTGAGTCATTCAAAAGTCTGATAGCAGAGAAGAAGCTGTTCTTGAGTCAGTTGGTACGTGCCCTCAGACTTTTGTATCTTTTTCCCGACGGAGGAAGGTGAAAGAGGGTATGTCCGGGGAGCGTGGGGTCCTTGATTATGCTGGCTACTTTTCCGAGGCAGTGGGAAGTATAGACAATGTCAGTGGATGGGAGGCAGGTTTGAGTGATGGACTGGGCTTCGTTCATGACCCTTTGTAATTTATTGCAGTCTTGGACAGAGCAGGAGCCATACCAAGCTGTGATACAACTGGAAAGAATGCTTTTTATGTTGCATCTGTCAAAGTTGGTGAGAGTTGTAGCAGGGATGCCAAATTTCCTTGGCCTCATGAGAAAGTAGAGGTGTTGGTGGGCTTTCTTAACTATAGCGTCCGCATGGAGGGACCAGGACAAGTTGTTGGTGATCTAGACACCTAAAAACTTGAAGCTCTCAACCATTTTTACTTCATCCCCATTGATGTCGACAGGGGCATGACTATCTTCTTTGTTTGTTGACTTTGAGAGAGTGATTATTGCCATCACATCAGTTCACCAGATTCTCTATCTCTTTCCTGTACTGTGTCTCATCATTGTTTGAGATCCAACCCACAATGGTGGTGTCATCAGCAAACTCAAAAATCGAATTGGAGGGGAATTTGGCCATACAGTCAAAGGTCTATAAGGAGTATAGTAAAGGACTGAGGATACAGCCTTGCGGAGCACTGGTGTTGAGGATGATCCTGGAGGAGATATTGTTACCTATCTTTACTGACTGTGGTCTGTGGGTTAGGAAGTCTAGGATCCAGTTGCAGAGGGAAGAGCCGAGCCCCAGCCTACAAAGTTTGGAGATGAGTCTTGGAGGAATAATGGTGTTAAAGGCTGAGCTGTAGTCTATGAATAGGAGCTGACATAGGTATCTTTGTTATCTAGGTGTTCCAGGCTTGAGAGTAGGGTCAGGGAGATGGCATCTGCTGTGGACCTGTTGCGGTGTTAGGCGAACTGTATTGGATCCAGGCAGTCTGGGAGGCAGGAATTGGTTTGTGCCATGACTAACCTTTCGAAGCTGTTCTACATTGGGGAGATTGAACATGGCTTGGGTGCCTGTTCCGTGGGATACTCTGTTTAGTCTTCTAGCTTGACCCCAAGTTTCTGGTCATTTTAAATTCCCCAACTTGCTCTCACGCTGACCTCTCTGTCCTCAGCATCTTGCAGTTTTCCAGTAAAGTTCAATGTAAATCCAAGGGACAGCATCTCAAATTTCAAATAGGCACTTTACAGCCTTCCGGACTCAACACTGGTTCAACAGTTTCAGACTATACCCTCTGCCCTCACTTTTTTCCCCTTCTCTTTGCAGATTTTGATTTTACTAATTTATCTTATTTTGCTTTTGCATAGCAGCTGTTCATCCTTCTGCAATTCTCCTTTGGACACATTTTTTGTTTCTTTACTTGTCCTGTAAACATTCCCCTTGGCTCTGCACCACCAACTCTTCCATCATTCAGCCTCTCATTCATCTAGCTGATCACAGACCTTCCCTTTTGTTCTTCTTCCATGCTCCCCCTTTCCATTTGTTTAAAGCATATTAAGTCTCTAACTTTTCCCAATTCTGATAAAAGGTCAACAACTTGAAATGTTAACTCTGTTTCCCTCTCCATAGATGCTGCCCGACCTGCTGAGCATTTTCTGTTTATAGCCAAGAGAATATCTAAGGCAGACATGAAACTGGGCAGATATTACTACATTTGTTGGAGAAGGTGAGGAATCTCACAGATTTATACCCCTGGAACTCTTATTTCTTGATCGGAATCTGCGAGACAGCCCCAATCTTTTGCTGTTAAATCCAATTTCCATAGACCAAAAGCAGCCTGGTAGATTAAACTTTGTGCCTACATGTCTGATCCTGAACTGCAAATAAAATGTACACAGAGCCAAACCTTTGTGGCTACGATGCATTATGTTGCCACGTGGGATTAGCTTGTGTTTTCAATTAATATTTCAAATTTGTGAACCACTAATAAGATAAACAAGTAATCACATCACAGATTGTATTGTTGCACATTCAAACATTTTCAAAATGGATGGAATAACTGGCCTGGGGGAGGCAATACCACTTCAAATACTTCTTTGGGTAGGATGTGGTTAAGAGTCCTTTTTTCTTGTTTGACTCAGTGATAATCTGAGGCTTACGTAATGAAACATCACAATTAACATCAGCTATAAGAAAGAAAACCAAAAGGAGAACCTTCTTACAGAATGATGATGTTTAAATAGTCAATATTGAGCCAAAATAATGAGGTCATCCTGCCACTTAATAACCTACTGGTGCTGCAGTTATAAAGTTTTGTATATTTCTAGTCACTACAGTACCCAAAGATATTGAAAGGATGTGAATGACGGGATGGAGGGTTTGGTTTGGATGGAGGTACAATTAGTAAAATTGGCCATATACTCATGGTAAAAGAGGTGATGATTGCTGTTTTTAAGACTGTGAAGGGACTAGATAATGGCAAACTATTTCACCTTGTCTGGATCAGTAGAATAAAAGGACACAATCTACACTGGAAGAGGGTTCAATCCAAAACTGAATCATTGTGAGAATTTTTACAAACAAAGGAAGGCAGGTTTGAGGACATGTAGGTTGATTTTCCTAAATTCTCTAAGTTGATATTGGGTTGCGATCCCGACATCATTCATCCTCTTTCAGGTTTCACCATTTCATCAGGAAGGTGAATAGATTATGCAGACCATTCACTGTCTTTTTAACTCTGCATTCTGGCTTTAGCAGCCAGTGGACCTATTTCCTGAACTGTCAGCAATTTGCCAGGGTTAATCGGGTGAGTGCACAGTGGGTATGTTTCTTCAGTAAACCTGACAAGCTGGGAAGGTTTTGATAAGTGAAACTGAAGAGCTGCAGCCACGGCTAAGTGAGACACTGCTGCTTAGAGCACTCTTTTCAGATAGTGCTTTCGCTGCTTGATGGTCATTGTCAATGCCTTTGAAATCACCTCACCTGCCTTGTATTTCAGGTACCTTCAGCTGCATTTAAACATAGAACATAGAACATTACAGTGCAGTACAGGCCCTTCGGCCCTTGATGTTGCGCTGACCAGTGAAACCAATCTAAAGCCCATCTAACCTACACTATTCCAATATCATCCATATGTTTATCCAATGACCATTTAAATGCCCTTAATGTTGGCGAGTCCACTACTGCTGCAGGCAGGGCATTCCACGCCCTTACTACTCTCTGAGTGAAGAACCTACCTCTGACATCTGTCCATTCCTTGCTGCCAGTCTTCCCCACGGTATGGGAACAACTTATGTTCATCCAAAGATGTGTGGGTTAGGTTGATTGGCCGTGCTAAAATTGCCCCTTAGTGTCTTGAGATGTGTAGGTTCGAGGGATTAGCGGGTAAATATGTAGGGATATGGGGGTAGGGCCTGGGTGGGATTGTGGTCGGTGTAGACTCGATGGGCCGAATGGCCTCTTTCTACACTGTAGGGTTTCTATAATATGATTCTATGTTGAACTGAATTGAATGAAATTGATTTATTGTCACATATATTGGGGTACAGTGAAAAGTATTGTTTCTTGTAAGCTATACAGACAAAGCATACTGTTCATAGAATACATAGGGGAGAAGAAAAGGAGAGGGTGCAGAATGTAGTGTTACAGTTACCCTCGGGTAAGGATAAAGATCAGCTTAATATGTGATAGGATTGTTCAAAAGTCTGATGGCAGCAGAGAAGAAGCTATTCTTGAATCTGTTGGTACGTGTTTCAGACTTTTGTATCTTTTTCCCAACGGAAGAAGGCAGAACAGAGTATGCCTGGGGTGCGTGGGATCCTTGATTAGGCTGATTGCTTTTCCGAGGCAGCGGGAAGTGTAGATCGAGTCAAAGGGCCTGATTTTACCATCAAGTTGCGCCTGTTTTTGGACGCGAAAACTTGGTAAAGTTGGGTGTAAGGCGAGTAGCGTGATCCGCGCGCGCCTCCACGCCAGTTCCCCCTTTACCAAGTACAATGGCTGCTGTCAGGACTACGCCTGAAACGGATGTGATGTTAATTTAAATGCATTTGCATGCATTTAAATTGACTTAATGGGTTGCATGCCCAAACTTATCGGCACGTCCCCCTTTACCACTGCATTCGCCCAACCAGATTCGGCACAAACATGGTTCGCAAAGAGCTGATTCGGGTGCTCCAGCTTCTGAGGAGGTAAGTTCCGAGCTTCCAGCACTCTCTGCTTCAAATCGGTGGCAGGGTGTGGGGGGAGTTGGGGGGGTGGTGGGGGGGGGCGGAGGGAGGTGGGTCAGATGGCTCCACTCAGATTGGTGTGGGGGGGAGGGGTCCGCTGCCACTCTGCCTCTGTTCAGTGAGGGGGAAGGAGAGTGCACTGCCACTCTGCATGTGATCAGTGTGGGGGAAAGGGGGAGACCGCTGCCACTCTGCGTGTGATTGGTGGGCACGATTCAGAATCGCCGCTATTTTTTCAGGCAGAATGTGTAGGGGGGTGCCTGAGAACGGGTCTAAAAGTTGGATCTGAAACACTTCCAGTTTCAAGTCCACCCAGCACTTAGAATGAAAATGGTAAAATAGAGCCCAATGGATGGGAGGTTGGTTTACATGATAGACTGGGCGACATTCACAACCCTTTGGAGTTTCTTGCGGTCTTGGTCAGAGCAGGAGCCATACCAAGCTGTGATGCATCTGGAAAGGATGCTTTCTATTGTGAATCTGTAAAAATTGGTGAATGTCATAGTGGACCTGCCGAATTTCCTTCGCCTTTTGAGAAAGTAGAGGTGTTGATGGGCTTTCTTAACTATAACGTTGGCATGGAGTTACCAAGACAGATTGTTGGTGATCTGGACACTTAGAAACTTGAAGCTCTTGACTATCTCCACTTCATCACTTTTGATGTAGACAGGGACATGTCCTCCACGTTTCCTGAAGTCCATGATTATCTCCTTCGTTTTACTGACATTGAGGGAGAGATTTTTGTCGTCGCACCAGTTCACCAGATTCTCTACCTCCTTCCTGTACTCTATCTCATCATTGTTTGAGATCTGACCCACTACAGGGGTGTCATCAGTAAACCTGAAAATCGAGTTGGAAGGGAATTTGACCATACAGTCATGGATGTTTAAGGAGTATAGTAAAGGACTGAGGACACAGCCTTGTGAGGCACTGGTGTTGAGGATAATCACGGAGGAGGTGTCGTTGCCTATCCTTACTGATTCTGGTCTGTGGGTTAGGAAGTCTAAGATCCAGTCACAGAGGGAGGAGCCAAGCCCTAGACCATGGAGTTTGGAGATGAGTCTTGTAGGAATAATGGTGTTAAAGGCTGAGCTGTAGTCTATGAATAGGAGTCTGACATAGGTGTCTTTGTTATCTAGGTGTTCCAGGCTTAAGTATAGGGCCAGGGAGATGGCGTCTGCTGTGGACCTATTGTGGTGATAGGCGAACTGTAGTGGATATATGCAGTCTGGGAGGCCGGAGTTGATGTGTGCCAATTGTGTGGGTGGATACCCAATGTCCATGGCTCCCAAGGTCACAGTTACAGTTAACTTCAATGCCTCTGGATCTTCCCAGGGCTCAATGGGTGATCTTTCGGGAGTCTCCCAGTCAGCTGGTGATTGACATTCTGTTCAGTGGGTGGGAACATTCATCCCTCTAGGACACATCAAATCATCCAGGCTGAGTGGCCAGAGGCTTTGCACCAATTGCAGGGTTCTCCCCTATCCAGGGCGCTATTGATCACACCCATGTAGCCATCAAGCTGCCAGCCAGCCAGCCAGCCAGGCACCTTTGTCATTAGGAAGGGGTTTTACTCCATGAATGTTGAGAAAGTTTGTGACCACAAGACCCAGACTCTGCAGATCTGTGCAAGGTATCCTGGCAGCTCCCATGACACCTACAGACTGCGCCTCTCACAAATGTCAAGGCTGTTCGCAGCTTTAGCTTGCTTCGACAGATTGTTGCTTGGTGAGAAGGGGTATGTATCTCTTGAAAATATGGATGATGGCACCTCTCCAGCATCTAGGACCGAGGCGGAGGAGAGATACCATCCCTGCTGTGTCCACAAAGTAGTGGAAAGGGCCATCAGCCTGCTGAAGATGAGGATCCGATGCCTGGACCATTCCTGGGGTTCTCTGTAATATCCCTCAGAGCGTGTGTCACTCCTTGTCATTATCTGTTGTGCTCTGCATAAACTTGCTGTGTCTAGGTGGGAAGGAGGGCACTGGAGCAGGAGGACACTGGAGCAGGAGGGCACTGGAGCAGGAGGGCACTGGAGCAGGAGGACAGTGGAGCAAGAGGACACTGAGGTAGGTGCACCTCTCCCAGAGGAGGAATCCAATGAAGACTCAGATGCGGAGCCCGAGCAGGTAGATTGTGAAGACAAAGAAGCTGAGATGAGGAACATTCAGGGAGGCAGGGACACCAGGGAGGCCTTGATTCAGCATTCATTCAGCTAAGCTGCCAGGACATGCCTTCTCACTGAGTCTATTGGCACCACCTCATTCCCAAACACCCCACACATGACCATGCCATGAGCCCAATGCCATATCACTGCCTTAATAATCAAGTTTACTGCCCCAAATGTTTTTTCACCAGCACTGATGAGACAGACACCCATTGAATGGAGGACACTCGAGGCTTGTGAGCAAGTAGTCATTTTCTTTATAACAATAACGTGAAACAAACCAAAAGCATCCAATCGGAACTGATTTAAACACTTGTGATATTAGAAATATATAAGCCTCCAGTGCAAACCCATTGCTCAGTTCACTGTATCTTAAGCTTACATTTGCTATGTCTCATTGACAGCAGCATTAGAGGCAGGTTGCTGACAGTGACGTGTTGTTGTCCCGAGAGGGTGGAACCTGCTCAGACCCCACCAGCCAGAGGACAACTGCCAAGGTTTAGGCCACCAGCACATCACAGTCAGCAACCTGCCTCTAATGCTGCTGTCAATGAGACGTAACAAATGTAAGCTTAAGACATAGTGAGCTGAGCAATGGGTTTGCACCAAAGGCTCAGTGACATGGCTGGGCACTCCTCAGTCGCCGCAGATCTGAGGATGGTGTGGTGACTGGCAGAGAGGTGGAGAAGATGCTGCCCTTGTCCTGGGCGCTGTTAGAGGAGCTCACAGTTACGACAGCTGGCTTGTCTGCCATTGTGAGCTTTGTCTGGACACTGCTGTCCACCGAAGGAAGGGCATACGTTTGAGAGACTGGGTGCCGCATCCTTCTCCCCTCAATGACCTCCTGAGGTTATTGCCCTTGTGAGGGCTTGCAGATCTGAATGCTACCCCAGGAACCCCTCATTCTGTCCCTGGAGCTGTTCCTCTCGCTCAATGGATGAAGCTGTGCACTGAGAGCTCAGGATTAACGCAGCACTCATGCTCCACAAGGACTCCTCAATAAAGAGACCATGGCATGCACACCCTCAGGGATTGCCGCAGATCTCCCCACACATCCCACTGGACATTTAGCATTTGCTGCCTAACTGCCAATTCCACAGTTGGGGGAGGCAATGGTGTAGTGGTATTGTCACTGAACTAGTAATCTAGAGACCCATGGAAATGTTCTGGGGACCCGGGTTTGAATCCCATCGCAGCAAATGTTGAAATTTGAATTCAATAAAAAATCTGGAATGAGAAGTTGAATGATGAGCATGGAACCATTTTCGATCGTCATAAAAATCCCTCTGGTTCACCAATGCCTTTTAGGGAAGGGAAATTTATTGTTCTTAGTTGATCTACAGCAATGTGGTTGATTCTTAACTGCCCTCTGAAATGGCCTAGCAAGCCATTTAGCCCAAAGACAATAAATGCTGGCCATGAAGGAATGAAAAAAAGGCTCATCATCTGCCTTGGACTCAGCACAGCGCTGGGCACTCCCTCCCTCCACCATCTGCTCCACTGAATGTGATGTGCCCTTACCCGTGTGCACCACCAACTGAGCCAACGGGCTGTTGGCCACTGAGGTGCCAGTATCTGCGCTGATGTTTGGTGCAGAGAGAGGGTATGCTTCCATCAACACCAGTGTCAGTGGAGGGTTGTCAGCCTCCTGGCTGCTTCTGGTAAATGGCTCATCTGAGGGGTGAAAACCATTAGTCGTATCACAGAGTCCGTTTCCATCACATGCTGCCTGCCCAGTGTGATTAGTTTCAATGGCATCATAGTGGCTCAGTGATCGGTGCATCACTGAAGTCCTTATGAAGGATGAGACACCCATGTATTCTTTTCCCTCTCCGCCTGTTTCGCTTCCAGGCAGGTTTCATGTTGGCTGCCAGATAGCATAACATCCCAATGGATAATTGAACATCAGGCGGGACTGGGAAACGCAGCCGCTTCCAGTCCCACGTGATGTGCATGGGTCCTATGTAAAATTCAGGCCTCTGTATGCACGATATATTGTCTTAATGTCAAACAATTGGGCTCAACTACGAATTAGCAGAAGTTAATTTAGAACTGATATCAGGAAATCTTTCCTCACACACAGTGCAGGATTAAATTTCCAGTTACAGCAACAACTCATGAACCTCAACGCTACTCAGGACTGAGGAATCATTTAATCAGTGTCGTTTAAATGTCTTAAATTCTCTTCCCTTTTCCCTCACCATATGATTCCTTGGTGTTATAAGTGTGACTGACTGCATTATGAATTAGCAGACAGTGCCACCTAGAGTATTAATCTAACTACAGGACCAAAGGAACATTTGTTACTCGTGTCTGCTTTGTCATTCAATTAGATCATGACTGATCTTAACTTCATTTATCTTTGCTCAATATGTCTTGATATGTTTATCCAACAAAAATCTATTAATCTCGATCATGAAAGTTCAATTATTCCAGCATCCAGAGCCATTCAGGGAGACAATTTCAGATTTCTATTATTCTTTGTGTAGAAAACTGCTTCCTCATTTCATTCTGGATGGCCTAGCTCTAATTTTCATAGAGTCACAAGGCAGAATTTTCCGAAAAATTTCTAAATGCCAAACAAGTGTGAAAACGGGAGTGAATTGCTCCGATTTCTGGGTGAGTTCCCAGGCGCAATCATATGGCACTTAGTTAAAATAAAGCTCATGTGTGCTTGTTGTCAGTGAGGGGAGGGGGTCAGAGCCTAATCTCACTGGCTGCTGAGCTCTTGGGGCACCATTGCGCAGGTGCCCTGATCTCCCAGTAAACTGGGAGATCTCCTGTCATCCACCACCCCCCACGGGACCCACTGCCGATCACTCCCTGTGCTGGTCTCCCCCCATAACCCCCCAGACATCACCCAACCCCAGACTGGCAGTACCCAAGGGGCACTAAATGGCTCTGCCCCCAACCACCTGGGGGGCCTCAATGGCCTCTGGTCCCATTGGCGAGGCCATATATGTAGTCTCATTGACTCACTAATAACATGCTAAATATGTCATGCACATTTAAATTGGCTTCACACTCTTTCTGGGCACTAAACTGGTTTCACTAGCATACGAGTGGCAGTAAGATCGTGAGAGGCGAGAAACTGTGCGCGATCTGATTTTTCGGCTCTTGCCCTATCTTACCGGCACTGATTTTCAGCGGGATGAACCAGTAAGATCGCGCCCACAGAGGTTTACAGCACAAAAATTGAAGTTATTTTCTCTCATATCTGACTCTCCCACCAGAGGAAGTAATTTCTCTTCATCTATCTTAAACACCTCATTGAGATCTCACCTCAATCTTCTTTATTCAAGGGATGATGAGTCAATTTTATGCAACCTGTCCTCATAATTTCATTCCCTAAGTCCCAGTATCATTTTGAAATACAGAATAAAGTTCCCTTTAAACATTGTGCTATTCGCTCAACGTCCAACGCGCCCTCTGCTGCATCAATTTGAGATTAGTAATTGGATTGATCTCGGTCAAAAAATAATTTAATAATTCATAGAATCATAGAGTGCAGAAGCGTCACTTCGGCCCATTGAGTCTTCTTTATAATACCATATAACCAGGAGACAAGAGAAGACTCTCTTTTCAGTGGTCTGAACACAGTAAAAGGTCATTCAAATCTACTAAAGGTAAAGTTGCCATAGTCCCAGATGACCATAGGCTGCTCTCCCTCTCAAAGGGGAGAAGGGGGTGGAGATTTAACCTGAAGATCACCACACATCAGGCGAGACGCAAGGTTGAGAAAGTGGGTCTTCATGAATAACCTCAGCCAGTATGGGAATTGAACCCGTGCTATTGGCATCACTCTGCAGCCTAAGCCAATTGTCCAGCCAACTGAGCTAACCGGCCCCCTAACCCTTGTCAGATTATTCTTCAAATGGTTCTCCAGGGTTTATTCCCAAAGTTTGTCTTGACACTTGCATGAATATCCCAAAGCTCTAGCACAAGAACTTTGACTGAAATTCACTTCACAGATTACACTTTAATGCAATTCTGGCTCCGCCACATCCTGACGTGCCAAATGCTAAAATCAACAGGCTAGAAATGAAAATGTCATAAGATTCAGCTGAGTAATGATGATCTTTATGACCTGCTTTTGAGTGAAGGTAACTGTGCCCTGAAAATATGGCTGATTCCTCCCTATTGCATTGCGAACATTCAAGAAATGGCCAACAGCAAAAAGCCCACGGCTCCATTCAACTTGTCCAACACTGTTGTGATGTCTTGTGCACCATGATGCATCCATACCCCACCCTACTTTGCAACTTCCCAAGACTAACAAAAAAAAGAATAAAACCATGTCAAAGAGGGAAAAATAGTGGAAAATTCCTTTCTGAATCTGTTAGTTGATCAAAACTAGTCCAAGAAACCTCCCTGGGGTGAAGTTCCATGCAGGGTAGGTTTCTCCCAAATCAGCAGAGGAAATCCCCTGTGGAAGTTAACCCTCCATCACATTAGAGTGTCAGTGAATAAATACTTCACATGTATTGACATGTCTGCTACTCCATCGAAATGTGCCTGAGAATATTCACCAGATCTTTGTGCATTACACAACTTCATCATTCAGCCTGCTATCATTGTGCATCTTCCAGAAGTCAGACATTGGGGGTGAAAGTGTTTTGGGTGACAGCACGAGATGATAAAATAGGAAGTTGGTGATGGAGGGTAGGTGGCTGATTTGCCAAGACCTGTTTTCACTGAAGCCCAATTTCAAACCCCGCCCCCTATCACTGCACTTTAATTATGTAATTTGAATAACTCCCTGATTTGCATCTGAAATGGGTTGGCTCTAATTTTAGGATTATGGCTTCATTCAGGGCCAATAGTAAATAGGCCTACTGCCACCACCCAGGTCCCCACACATCTCTGATGTTGCACCTACTAATATTTCCATATCTTCTTTACACCCTTCCTTGTTTTTCTGTATCATCCAGCAAGGGGCCTGGGTGAAACAGTTCTTCTTGGGTTCACAGAATCCCTACAGTGCAGAAGGAGGCCATTTGGCCCATCAAGTATGCACTGACCACAATCCCACCCAGGCCCTTTTCCTGTAACCCCACACATTTACCCTGCTGATCCCCTGACACTCGGGTCAATTTAGCGTGGCCAATCAACCTTTGGACATCTTTGGACTGTAGGAGGAAACCGGAGCACCCAGAGGAAACCCACACAGACACGGGGAGAATGTTCAAACTCTACAGAGACAGTGACCTGAGGCCGGAATTGAACCCAGGTCCTTTTCGCTGTGAGGCAGCAGTGCTAACCACTGTGCCACCGTGCCGCCCCAAGCTGCTGGACTGCTCCCCCCCATTCTCCCATCCCTCTGTAAATAACACAAGGAAAACAGACAGAAAAGCAGAGAGTTAGAGGCAGAGGTACGAATCTAACTATAAACTTTAGGGTGAGGTCTAATTTCTCATTCATTACAAAATTATCTATATGATATTGTGAAGTAAACATCTGGTATTCTTTGAAGTGGTAGGATGTGCTTATTGAGAAAATAATTAGCCTATCGAGTGAATAGTCTAGAAACCAGTGCAAAGAATGATTAGAATCATTAGGTCTATGCTGAGCCATTAATGACAATAACAAGTTCAGGATCTGTTGCCTAAGCTCCAATTTCTAACCACCTTGTCATTAATGTGTTTTTTTATTCATTCATGGGACCTGGACGTTGCTGGCTGGCCAGCATTTATTGGCCATCCCTATTTGCCCTTGTTCAGAGGACAGTTGAGAGTCAACCACATTGCTATGGCTCTGTAGTCACATGTAAGTCAGACCAAGTAAGGATGGCAGATTTCCTTCTTTAAAGGACACTAGTGAACCAGATGGGTTTTTTCGACAATCGTTCATGGTCATCAGTAGATTCTTAATTCTAGATATTTTTTATCGATTTCAAATTCTACCGTCTACTGAGGTGGGGTTCGAACCCGGGTCCCCAGAACATTAGTTGAGTTTCTGGATAAATAGTCTAGTGATATTACCATTAGGCATTGCCTTCGCTGTGCCTCGTAATAAGCAATACCAAGAGTGTAACAAAACTAACAGGTAGAAGCCACCAGCAGTTCAAAAGGCATTTCACAGGATTTGAGTATCCCGGTAATGGGATTAGCAGCTTCAGACAGGCCAGAAGAATACATCGTCATGTTAACAGGAAACGCCTTAGTTAGATGACTGAGCCACCAAGGGGAGGCATACCTATGTTAATTTTATAGAGCGTAGTAAGAAGTTTAACAACACCAGGTTAAAGTCCAACAGGTTTATTTGGTAGCAAAAGCCACACAAGCTTTCGAAGCTCTAAGCCCCTTCTTCAGGTGAGTGGGAATTCTGTTCACAAACAGAGTTTATAAAGACACAGACTCAATTTACATGAATAATGGTTGGAATGCGAATACTTACAACTAACCAAGTCTTTAAGAAACAAAACAATGGGAGTGGAGAGAGCATCAAGACAGGCTAAAAAGATGTGTATTGTCTCCAGACAAGACAGCCAGTGAGACTCTGCAGGTCCACGCAACTGTGGGCATTACAAATAGTGTGACATGAACCCAATATCCCGGTTGAGGCCGTCCGCGTGTGTGCGGAACTTGGCTATCAGTTTCTGCTCAGCGACTCTGCGCTGTCGTGTGTCGCGAAGGCCGCCTTGGAGACAATTTTATAGAGCCACAGAAGCTGAGGGGACAGACAGCAAATACACAGACAGAACAATCAAAAGGAAAAATAGTATAATCGCCAACACTTGGGAAGCAGGGGAACAGCTTCCACCAGCAGATTGGGAGCCGGGTCTAGCTAGCAGACAAGAAGCAAGAGTGCAGAACTCTTCGTGGAGGCAGTAAAAAACATATTTTCGCTGAACCGAGAAGATACGTTTCTGAGAATAACTCAATCATGTATAGTCTGGTGACTGTAAGATGGCCTTTATTTATAGATCTATTGAAGTGGATGTTGTTTGGGATTAGGGAAGTCCTGAAAGAGTTCAGATCTCCTAAATATACTTGAATCAAAAAGGGTAATTTCTGCATCAACTGTGTGTGTGTTTTTTGTGGTTCCCATATGTAACTGACTTAGATCATTATAGTCCTGTTTGTGTATATATGTTTCTCTTTATAGTAATGAATGGTCAAAGAACAAAGAAAGTTACAGCACAGGAACAGGCCTTTCGGTCCTCCAAGCCTGCACCAACCATGCTGCCTGACTGAACTAAAGCTCCCTACCCTTCCGGGGACCACATCCCTCTTTTCCCATCCTATTCATGTATTTGTCAAGATGCCCACTATCATATCTGCTTCCACTACCTCCCCCAGCAGCGAGTTCCAGGCACCCACCACCCTCTGTGTAAAAACATCTCCTTTAAACCTTGTCCCTCGCAACTTAAACCTATGCCCCCGAGTAATTGCCTCTTCCACCCTAGGAAAAAGCTTCTGACTATCCACTCTATCCATGCCCCTCATAATCTTGTAGACTTCTATCAGGTCATCCCTCAACCTCCATCGTTCCAGTGAGAACAAACCAAGTTTCTCCAACCTTTCCTCATAGCTAATGCCCTCATGCTAGGCAACATCCTGGTAAATCTTTTCTATACCCTCTCCAAAGCCTCCACATCCTTCTGGTAGTGTGACGACCAGAATTGAACACTATATTCCAAGTACGGCCTAACTAAGGTTCTATAAAGCTGCAACATGACTTGCCAATTTTTAAACTCAATGCCCCGGCCGATGAAGGGAATCATGTTGTGTGCCTTCTTGACTACCTTCTCCACCTGCATTGCCACTTTCAGTGACCTGTGTACCTGTACACCCAGATCCCTGTGCATATCAATACTCTTAAGGGTTCTGCCATTTACTGTATTAGACCTTCCAAAATGCAATACCTCACATTTGTCTGGATTAACCTCCATCTGCCATCTCTCCGCCCAAGTCTCCAACCGATCTATATCCTGCTGTATCCTTTGATGGTCCTCATCGCTATCCACAAATCCACCAACCTTTGTGTCATCCGCAAACTTACTAATCAAACCAGTTACATTTTCCTCCAAATCATTTATATATATTACAAACAGCAAAGGTCCCAGCACTGATCCCTGAGGAACACCACTTGTCACAGCCCTCCATTCAGAAATGCACCCTTCCACTGTTATCTTCTGTCTTCTATAACTGAGCCAGTTCTGTATCCACCTTGCCAGCTCACCTTTGATCCCATGCGACTTCACCTTCTGCACCAGTCTGCTATGAGGGACCTTGTCAAAGGGCTTACTGAAGCGCATGTAGACAACAACAACTGCCCTACCCTCATCAATCATCTTTGTCATTTCCTTGAAAAACCTCTCCTTCACAAAACCATGTTGCCTCTCGCTAAAACATCCACTAATTTCGAAGTGGGAATAAATCCTGTCTCAAAGAATCCTCTCCAATAATTTCCCTACCACCTACATAAGGCTCACCAGCCTGTAATTACCTGGATTATTCTTGCTACCCTTCTTAAACAAAGGAACAACATTGGCTATTCTCCAATCCTCTGGGGCCTCCCCTGTAGTCAGTGAGGATACAAAGATTTCTCTCAAGGCCCCAGCAATTTCCTCCCTCGCCTTTCTCAGTATTCTGGGGTATATCCCATCAGGTCATGTTATACTAGACTGGGCTGGTTACTTTCTCACGGGGTCTCGCACATGACTCCCCATACCATTCCTGTAAAAAAAAATATACACCATCACAAACCGATGTTCCAAGTTGGGACACCTTCGCCAATAACATTAGCCGGGTTCATGCCCAACAAGAGTGAGGAGTGACAGGGCTGTATTAAAAACAGACCAAATACTCAACATCTCATGCAGCATCTGTGGAGATAAAATCTGAGTTAATGATTCAGGTTGCTAACCTTTTATCGGAACTGGGAAATGTTTGGGATGTAATCGCAAGTGAGAAGGGGGAGGGTGGGAGAAAGAACAAAGGTGTAAAAGGTGAGGCCATGAGTAGAATGCAGCAGTGTAAAAGGTGAAGTAGGCACTAACAGTATCTCTGACTGAATCTGAATATAACGGGAGGTAAACAAATTGCAGCTCGAGGTCACACAATACAGGTATATTGATAAAAGTTTAATTTAAATTAATCAACTATAATGTAAAGCTGGATCAATTAATATAAAAACTAAAGCCAATTTGATAATAGGATATATAATTACAATCAGCGTTCAATTAATAAATCAGATCTAGGGGATAGTGTAAAATTAAATACCAAGGACTTGTAACATTAAAGGGTTCTGAATTTTTGATTAAACTAAAATCTGAGGCATATAAATAATGGGAGTTAAGTTAAGCTACCTATAAAATAAAGTGAAGTCAAAGGAGGCAGCTGCTAGTGAGGAGCTAGTTAGTATTTATTAAAATCATAAGTATATTTTTGTTAAGTCAGTTAATAATCTAAGAAATAGAGGCATCTCAATCTCGTGCAGTGCACATCCTTCTCCATGTGGGGTACTGGGATGTTTCTCATATCTTGGACAAATACATCTCCAGGAAGTGTCATTAACCACAGCAGGTTGAACTCCGAGTTTCAGAGCTTGAGTAGCAGTTGGAGTCACTGTGGCACATCGGGAGGCTGGGAATTTTGTGGAAAGCAGATTCTTGAATGTTGTCACCCTGCAGATTAAGAGTATGCAGGCAGAAGGAAATGTGTGACCATTAAGCAGTCAAGGAGGACTAGGCAGGTAGTGCAGTAGTCCCCTGAGTGTATCCTGTTGCCTAACAGGTATCCAGTTCTCTCTGTTGTGAATGATGGTTCCTCTTGGGAGTATAGCCAGAGGCAAATCCACTGGCTCAGCTGTAGAAGAGAACAGGATAAAGATTGTAAAAGCAATAGTGACTGGGGATTCGCTAGTTAGTGGAACAGACAGGCGGACATGATTGCAGGACAGAATGAGATTCCAGTTCTTTCTGGTGCCAGGGTCAACAATGTCACTGAGCAGCTGCGGAGCATTCTGAGGGAAGGAGGGGAAGGGATGGTGAGCAGCCTGAGGTCATGGTCGATATCAGTATCAATGACCGAAGTTGAAAAGGCATGAAGTCTTGAACTCAGATTTTAGGGAGCTCGGAGGAAGACAAGCAAGCAGGATCTCAAAGGTTTTAATATCTAGCTTAATCTCTGTACCACACGCTCGTGAGTTTAGCAATTGGAGGGGAGAACAGATGAATGTGTGGCTGAAGAGATTGTACAGAATTCTGGGAGAGCTTTTGATTCCTGGGACATTTGGACTGATTCTGAGGAAGATATGACTTGTACATTCAGACAGGTTGCAACTCTAAGAGTGGGACCAATGTTCTCGATGGGTTTTATGTTAGTGCTATTGGAGAAGATTTTTAAAACCTGGCAGAGATGGGAACTTTAGAGAGGGAGAAAAAAAAGGGCAGGAGAAATAGATTGCATGAGGGAAAGGAACTATGTGAGGTCAGAGTAAGAGGGAATGTCTTTGCAAATGCCTACTTACAACCAACCACTAGGTGGAGCAGAGCAGACACCGAGCTCTGGATAAACTCTGATTTTCAGACATTCCTGGAAGGTGAGTAGCAGCAACAACAAAAACTTACATTTATAAAGAGGCCTTGACATAGGAAAACATAAATCCAAGTTGTTGTAGTCACCATTCATCTGTTCACATATTAAACACCTCCCTCATACTGTCCTGAAGTACCTGCAAAGGTGAATGTGGCGTAGGTACTTGTTAACAGACCAGGGGTGTCAGATAGGTTTTACACCACTCCCAATTCTCATTATCTGTGAACATATTTTTACCTGCCCACACGAAAACACTTTTATTACAAAAAATGCCCAGAGACAGGGTGAGTTGGATTTTGACAGGCACATAGGTTTGGGAGTTAGTGAGGAGGGAGTGGCCGGGTTTAAAACTGGCAAAACAGACAGCAACTCAGAAACTGGATCCAACCCACCGGCCTGCATTTCATTGTGTCGTATCAGGCTAACCGCAAGAAGTCCACTCAGGGCAGTTGGATTCCCACTCAAATATATTCATTACTTAATTCAGATGATATTGACATGGGTTTTCTACTTTAAATATGGGTTTCTCAGCCTTCATGAAATGTCCAGTGAAAATGAATGCACAGCAGCTCATGAGGGGCTGAGGACATGTCAGTACTCACAGCAGTTTACTTAACTGCTTGTGGGAAAGGATGAGTTCACTGGATTTGTGCTGAGAGATTATTATACAGATTTTGGAGAGTTGGAGGTCTGATCTTCACTTTAGAGTTCTGACCTAGCGAATCAGCATGGATTCCACTCACATTGCCTCAGATGAAGCAACAGGCACATGGGTTTCTGAAACAACAGAAGCCTCCCACACACTTCCCACTGCCTCGGAAAAGCAGCCAGCATAATGAAGGACCCCACGTACTCTGGACATATTCTCTTCCACCTTCTTCTGTTGGGAAAAAGATACATCTGGTACGCCTGAGATCACCTACCAATTGACTCAAGGACAACTTCTTCCATGTTGCCATCAGACTTTTGATTGGACCTACCTTACATTAAGTTGATCTTTCTCTACACCCTAGCTATGACTGTAACACTACATTCTGCATTTTCTCCTTTCCTTCTCTATGTACGGTATGCTTTGTCTGTACAGTGCGCAAGAAACAATACTTTTTACTGTATACTAATACATGTGACAATAATAAATCAAATCAAATCAGATAAGGATCAAGATGACCAGCAACAGCAGTAATGACAGAAACACCTTGACATGCCGGGACACCAGTGCCTCTGGAGATTCTGTGGTTATGAGTTGGGCGCAGATATTTGCAATTCGAGTTTATGTTGCCCCTTCCAAATCCATGCCCATCTTTCCAAAACTCCATGTTTAAATTCCTCTAGTCAGCTTTCCATCCCGGGCCACACACTGAAACAGTTCTGAGCAATGTCACAATTGAAATCCTATGTAACTGTGACATGGGCAGACTAACCCTCCTCGTACTTCTCGGCTTGTTTACAAGTCTTTGACATGGTTGAACAGTCTGTCAATGTCTTGTCCACAATGTCTTGTGGGACTGACTCGCTTGGTTCTAATGTTTATCTCTGTAAACTTAGCCAGTGTATCACTTGCAATGGTTTCTCTTCCACTCCCGCATCGTTAACTCTGGTGGGTTGTCCAAGAATCTCTCCTTGGCCATCTGCTATTCTCCATCATCCAAAATCCCTGGTCTGGACTGTGGAGAATATGGGACCTGTCTGGGCCAGTATCATGGCAAATACCCAATTGTCAGTTGTGTTGTAACTCCAGGCCAGTACTCACTCTTCTTAATGGAATGAGTACCTCCTGGAGTTTGTTTCCCTTCCAGACATCTGGGCTAATTGGTTCTTCTTGACAATCTCGGAAGTTTCTTCAGGTAGCAAGAGGTCAAACATGGTTCATAGCTTCATTTTTAACATCATGTATGCCAGCGGGTTCTGGGTAGTGACATGAAGTGTGTTTTGGTACATGGCCAGGAAGTTATTGATTTGATTTGATTTATTATTGTCAGATGTATTAACATACAGTGAAAAGTATTGTTTCTTGCGCGCTATACAGACAAAGCATATCATTCTATTGACGCATGAAACTAGTGACCCTTTGAAGCTTGAGTGTGTCAATGATTGCACAAATCATTCTGCAAAACCACGTGCTGAGGGCTGATAAGATGCTGACTTAATGTTAGAATCATAAAATCCCTACAATGCAGAAGGAGGCCATTCAGCCCATCGAAACTGCACCTGCACAACAATCCCACCCGGGCCCTATCCGCATAACCCCACGTATTTACCCTGCTAATCTCTCTGACACTAAGGGGAAATTTAGCACAACCAATCAACCTAACCAACACATCTTTGGACTGTGGGAGGAAACTGGAGCACCCGGAGGAAGCCCACGCAGACAAGGGGAGAACATGCAAACTCCACACAGACAGCGACCCGAGGCCGGAATTGAACCCGGGTCCCTGACGCTGTGAGGCAGCAATGCTAATCACTGTGCCACCATGCCAAATGCCATTCCATTCCATGTATTCTGTAAATTCCAGCGCGAGGAACTGAGGGCCATTGTTGCTGACAATCTGTTCAGGGTTACCGAACCTCATGAACATTTTGTCTTGTTTCCTGATGGTCGGGTCAGCTGAATGGACTTCATCACCACCACCTCTGGCCACTTGGAATGGCATCAACCATCACCAGCAGCATTTGACCCTCAACGTGACCAGCAAAATCAATATGGACATGTTGCCACGGCATCTTGGGCCATCCCCTGGGGTTTACCGGAGACAATAGCGGTTTGTTCCTGATTGTGGCAGAAGTTTGGCACAAACTGGCTTTTTCCTCAATCTGAGCATCCAAATTTGGCCACCAAAAATAGCTCCTGGCGAGCTACTTCACCCTTACCATCCATCAGTGGCCCTGGTGCATGATCACCCATATCTCCCATAGTAAACAGCCATTCTAAATCAACAACTTCAACAACAACCAAACACTGGGACATAGGTGGCTTCCACTCCAATAGCTCCGACTAGCCTTCCCTTTCAGGACGATGTCCATCACTTGCCTCAGAACGGGGCCATTTCTGGTATCACTCTTCACCTGTGCCACTGTTACTGGCACATTTTCAGTTTGGGAGTAGAGAATCTTCAACCCACTATTGGATTGCCCTCCGTTCGAGGGCAGGGGCAGCCCAGACAATGCATCTGCGTCTGTGTGTCACTCCCACTGTCTGTATTTGATATTGTATGAGTGTACCAAGAGGTGGAGGGCCACCCTCTGAAGTCTACTTGCCGTTATTGAGGGAATCCCGGAGCCAAAGATGGACGTGGGTGGACGATGAGATCATAGAAACCCTACAGTGCAGAAGGAGGCCATTCGGCCCATCGAGTCTGCACTGACAACAATCCCACCCAGGCCCTATCCCCAAATATTTACCCGCTAATCCCTCTAACCTACGCATCTTAGGGGGCAATTTTTAACCTGGCCAATCAACCTAACCCGCACATCTTTGGACTGTGGGAGGAAACCGGAGCACCCGGAGGAAACCCACGCAGACACGAGGAGAATGTGCAAACTCCACACAGACAGTGACCTGAGCCGGGAATCGAACCCGGGACCCTGGAGCTGTGAAGCAGCAGTGCTAACCACTGCGCTACCGTGCCGCCCATGGTGGCCATATAAGTGTGGTAAAATTTCCTCACACCCACGACATCCAGCTTTTCCTCACTACAATCTACTGAATTTCTCCATTGTTCCTACTTTATTAGACTAACATCCAGTACATCCATGAGCAGAAATTTCCTCCAATTAAATATTGGGGTGACTGAAGCCTGTTGTCTTTGGTCCACCCACAAACTCTGTTTCCAAAGCTACTGTCTGAAGATAAACCAGATTTTCGCAATTTTGGTGTCTACTTCACCCTCCAATAAGCTTCCAACTACATATATGTTGCAGTCACTCAGACTGTCCATTCCTATCTCAGCAACATCATTGGGTTTTCCTTAAAGTGTTGACTGCTTGCAGTGTTTTAAGGACATACATAGAAACATACATAGAAAATGGAAGTGGGAGTAGGCCATTCGGCCCTCTGAGCATGCTTCCCCATTCATTATGACACATTCATTCTGACCATGGCTGATCATTAAATTCAATACCCTAATCCTGCCTCCCTCCACCCCCACCCATATCCCTTGATCCCTTTAGTCCCAAGAGCTATATCTCATTCCTTTTTGAAATTACACCTGCTAGGAGAGAAAATAAATAGCCTGTTGGGAAATTAGTCTGGATTTTTTTTTAGCAAAGTATGATTAGAATTGTGCTTTGATCCAGAG
The DNA here is from genome assembly GCF_964213995.1 of Mustelus asterias. NCBI lineage: Eukaryota > Metazoa > Chordata > Chondrichthyes > Carcharhiniformes > Triakidae > Mustelus > Mustelus asterias. Next base: position 40,916,794 of record NC_135806.1, read on the forward strand.
CTGTAAATGACAATGTCAGGTGGCCTCTCAGGTTCATGACCTGCCACTTAAGCATCAATTTTGAATGACCTCATCTTCATGCGCCATGAGAGCAAATAACGTGAGGGTTTGAGAAACATCAGCAGTGCGACACCCTCCCTCATTTTAACAGGCGTACTTTGGCCAGTGTGTGAGGGTCTCATTAAAATGCAAAAAATCAGCCTATTTGTGTATCAGCAGGTCATTCAGAAAATTGCTCACTTTCAGCAAAACTAACGCTGTATCTCTTCAACAATTTACACCCCTCCACATTGTAAATTATTTCCCCCTTTTTATGAAACCTTCTGTATCAAACTCTATTCCCAGGTCTCTGCAAATATCTATCACATGATGTGGAGATGCCGGCGTTGGACTGGGGTAAGTACAGTAAGAAGTCTCACAACACCAGGTTAAAGTCCAACAGGTTTATTTGGTAGCAAATACCATAAGCTTTCGGAGCTTGCTCCAACCACATTATCTGTACCTTTTAAGACCTGGCTGGCTGTAGAGATTTGCATTTTAATTAGTATTCTGTAACTTGATTTCTGTGTCTGTGCCCTGTTGGAGAACAGAGACCACTCCATCTGACGAAGGAGCAGCAAGCTCCGAAAGCTTATGGTATTTGCTACCAAATAAACCTGTTGGACTTTAACCTGGTGTTGTGAGACTTCTTACAATATCTATCACAACCAGCCACTAGGTGGGGTAGACAGCTCTGTCAAATTATCAGACATCTTGGAGGCTGAGAAAAAGCAACAAATAGTATTTATAAAGAGCTTTTAATGTTGAAAAATATAAATTCAATTGTTGTTGTAGCGATCACTCATATTAAACATCACTCTCTATACTGTCCTGAAGTACCTGCAATGCTGGATGTAGTGCAGCTGCTTTTAACAGGAGTCATTTTGACTCTGTGTAATGGTGGGAAATGTTTATAATGAATTGGCAGCCCCTCTGATCCTCTCCTGCTTTTTATTTCCACTTTACGTAGTTTTACCTGCCCAGGGGCAAGAAAGAGTCTGGTACAGGCTGACAAATATCGGAGTCAACTTTGGAGAACTTTACTCTGCTGTTGGTGTGGCAAGATAACATGCTGATCAGAGTCTACGATCTTAATCTGTAAGGACAGCAGGTGGAAACACAATAGGCAATGGAGACTCAAAACTATGTAACAGCACCTGGTCCAGTCTGTCCCTCCACTCAGAAAGCCCTGGCGATGTGGGGGCAGGGAGGGGGTAATGTATCAGGGCTGGAGACAAGGGGGGACGCTTCCATGTTATTCAGTGTAACATTCGTGCTGAGGGAAATGAGCATCTGTCAAGAAGAATTAGGAGGCGGCCCACTAAAGAAGGAGACTGTGTGAGAGATATTTCAATGAAGCTGTGTGCCTCAGACTTGTTCTGTGTTCTGGTTTTAATATTGGCTGGCTGGATTTCCTGGGTATTGGGAGACCTGGCAGCTGAAGGGACCTGAACATAGGATCAAGGAGCAAAGGCGGCAGATTCCGCCCTTTGAGCCTGCTCTGCCGTTCAGTCAGATCATGGCTGATCCCTTTCATGTCCTTTTGTAGTTTCTTGCGGTCTTGGACAGAGCAGGTGCCGTACCAATGCTGATCTCTTTCTGGTCTCAAATCCGCCTCCCCACCTGTTCCCATATCCCTTTTTCCATTTTTTATTAGAAATATGTCTATTTCCCTCTTGAAACTATTCAATGATTCAGACTCCACTGCGCTATGGAGCAGCGAGTTCCACAAATTCACCACCCTCTGGAGAAGTAGTTCCTCCTCATTTCAGTTTTAAATCTACCACCTCGCAACCTATACCTGTGACCTCTTGTTCTAGATTGCCCCATAAGAGGAAACATTTGATCTACATTTACTTTATCAATCATGGACGGTGGCACAGTGGTTAGCTGCCTCACAGCGCCAGGGACCTGAGTTCGATTCCCAGCTTGGGTCACTGTCTGTGCGGAGTCTGCATGTTCTCTCCATATCTGCGTGAGTTTCCTCCGGGTGCTTTCCTCCCTCAGTCTTTTACAGGTGCACAATAGAAAGCATTCTTTCTGGTTGTATCACAGCTTGGTACGGCACCTGCTCTGTCCAAAACCGCAAGAAACTACAAAGGGTCGTGAACAAAGCCCAGTCCATCGCTCAAACCAGCCTCCCATCCATTGACACTGTCTACACTTCCCCCTGCCTCAGAAAAGCAGCCAGCATAATTAAAGATCCCTCCGCACCCCAGACATACTCTCTTCCACCATCTTCCATTGGGAAAAAGATACAAAGGTCGGAGGACACATACCAATTGGCTCAAGAACAGCTTTTTCCCTGCTGCCATCAGATTTTTGAATGGACCTACCTCACATTAAGTTGATCTTTCTCCACACCCTAGCTATGATTGTAACACTACATTCTGTACTCTCTCCTTTCCTTCTCGATGTACTGTATGCTTTGTCTGTATAGCGCGCAAGAAACAATACTTTTTACTGTATACTAATACATATGACAAGAATAAATCAAATCAAATCAAACAGTCTGAAAGACGTGCTGGTTAGGTGCATTGGCCGTGCTAAATTCTCTCTCAGTGTACTCAACAGGCGCCGGAGTGTGGCGACTTGGGAATTTTCACAGTAACTTCATTGCAGTGTTAATGTAAACCAACTTGTGACACTAATAAATAAACAATCCCTTTTAAAATTTTATATACCTCGATCAGATCCTCTCTCATCCTTCTGAACTCCTGCGAGTATAAACCCAAACTGTTTAAGCCCTCCTCATACGTCCAACCCTTCATCCTCGGAATCAATGTGATGAACCTCCTCTGAACTGCTTCTAATGTCACCACATCCTTCCTCAAATAAGGAGACCAAAACTGGACACAATACAGCAGATATGGTCTCACCAATACCCTATGAGGACTGATGGATGAAACTGGTTAGCAACCTTTCGCCAATATCACCCCCAACTACCAATGATCTGACCTCGCCTCCCCCCACAAAATTGCCACACATCCCCTCCCCCCACATCCCCGGTCTATGTCTTCCTCCTTGTTCATTCTCCTTGGTCCTTCCATCAATGTCCCCTCACACCTCAAATCCTGATCACTCCAACGATTGCTCCCCCCTCGATATCTCTGCCTCCTCTGATCTTTACTCTTAATTTCCTCTCTTCACTGTCTACTTATGATGCATCCATTTCCTGATTGGAAAGGGTTCTGAACATAAGTAACAAAGAAAGATTATCAACTTTCTACAAATAGCATCCGTGTGCATGAAGTTGTGTAATCTATATAATTTAGACAGATGGTCAGGAAGAATATTCCTGCGATGTGTAATGCTGCTTGCTTTGCCAGAGCCCCATTCATATTAAAGTGGCACAAACCATTGCATGCCATGGACAAGGAAGCATGTAGGAACCACTAATTGCACAATTAAGAAACCATACTATTGAACTTTCTGGGTGGAAAGGCAAATAATGCATTTGAACGTTCAATTACAACTAACAGCATCAAGCACTCTGCAAAGGATGTCACATGAACTTGTTCAAAAACTGTCAAATGAAACCTCTTGTCTCAATCACGTTATATATTTTTACTTGGCTTTCGATGTGAAATATGTAAGCAGTGTAAGTGAAGGCAAGTTTGTCCGAGTGTTTGGAATGGTGATTTTTTTATGTTGCTAAGACAATAAAACAGCTGAAGAACCCAGTTGTCATTTGCATTTATTTCATTTATTGTCACAGTACATATACATCAGAGCTTATAATTGTGCACAGTCCTCTGATCAATTGGCAATCACCCACTCTCCTGTCTCAGAATCCTGATCCCATCCAGATGTAGTGATTCCGAATGTTTCTCCTGCTTTCTCTCTCTTACCAATGAGAGGTTTCTCTCTTGCCAATGAGAGAATGTTTGTTGACCTTCCCAGCATAGTGCTTATGGTTTCAGTAGAGGATTTTCATAACCACAGTGAATGCTGGGATTTCCCTTGATATCTCTCTTGGAGAGCAAGAGAAAATTACTCACACTTGCAGGAAAGATGACTTGTAATGAAGGAGAGCATATGGATGCAGTCAGACAGGAAAAGATCCATTGCTCCATCCAAGCTGTTCCCCATAACTGTGATACTTTCTGCACCTGAGCACGTACATTTCCCACCCCACCAGAAATCATAGTAACTCCTGAGAGAGGTGAGGAAACATAAAAAACACAGGCCAACCGGGAATGGGGTGGGGTATTAAATTTTTGTCTGACCTCTTTAAGTGATTAAATTGGTCTAGGAGGCAACTCTAGCCCTGATTAGTGATATAGCACTTCCCTTTGACACAAGGTGAAGCCTGCTCCAGCCAGAATCAAGTCCTGTACTCCCTTAAAGGAATTCAATGAACTGATGTTCACTACATGAGCTGGCAGCCTGCTCCACTGACCCTGATTCTTTGGGAGAAGAATCACCTCTGAACATTTAATTTCACTCCTTGCAGAACGAGGTTTGACCCCTATTCTTCACCTACCTATTTAGTTGAAGCAAACTTTGCACACAAATTCAATCTTTTCCCTTCAACTTACAAACCTGGAAAGAAAAAGAGAATAAAGAGGTAGTGCACTGAAAGCTTGAATGTACTGGCAGTGATGAATGGAAGTGTCATCTGTCACTGCCTGTTTGCAATGTTGTAAAGGTGGCTCTTATAGATTCTTTGAATGACACTTAGGGGTTGCCCACTGCTGGTGAGATATTTCATGATTCTCAACAGCTATCTATATAGCTGGTTCTTTCCAGTTATTTAACATGAGTGATACAAACAGCAGTCCTGCCAGGATGTTGGTGGACTTTTGTAACTGCCAACCAATGCCTACCTTTTCCGCATCGAGACCACCTCATCTAGATGAGTGACTGAACATGCTAGTTAAATGGCTATCCACACTGGCAGCAGCTACACCTCCCCAAGTTGGCTGGGGAAAAGACTCTCTTGACGCATGTCCCAGGACACATAGCATGGTTGCTGTAATGCTGACTGCAGAACGTTAGTGGCTCGAAGCAGCTGCATCGAGAGTAATTGGACTGTAATATAAGACTGAAGCAGGGATCAGCCTTCCCCTCTGGTCTTTGTCATGCTTTTGATGTGAGGTGGTTTTGCCGTATGAACCAACTCCCAGCTGAAAAATGCACACTGACCGATCTGCCACTGAAGTCACCTACTCTGCTGACATTCACGTAGGTTCACGAATAAAGAATGGATACGATGGGACAGTAGTAGAGGATGGTCAGTGCCCATGGAGATGCAGTTGCTAAAAGAGACGAGTGGCTGGATTTTATGTGCCCCTGCTGGGTGTGTTTATTGGGAGTGGAGGGGGCATATAAAATATGTTAGTGGTTCACCACTTTCACACCCAGCCCGAAGGCTAAGCCCCATAATACACGAGGTGGGCAGGTGCCAAAATCAGCAGCTCCCCACCCCCCTCCCCCTCAACCCACCATATGCAAATAAATAAATAATTCAAGGTCAGTTATGCTAGTTTGCAAGCCTATTGACTGGGAGAATATGCTCCCCACACCATGGAGTGGGAAGGTGGGAGTGGACGGGGTGGTGGTGGGGGGGGGTTAGTAGTAGGTTTTTTTTGTTGTCGCTCAGATGATAAAAGGCAGAAGTGGAGCTATATCATTCAGAGGGATGTCCTGTGGTCATCTCCAGGGTACGTCCTGTGCGCATTGGGTCCCTCCCCATCTAGATGTCACCCCCGCCTTCCCTCCTCACTGCCTGCTCTCCCAAAACTCATCCCCCTCTTACCCCTGGCTCTTGGAGCCCCCTCAAAAAGCCCTCATTCCAGCAGCCATCCATCTTCTGGCTGTTCCTTCCTGAGTCCCGGCAGCCACCACCACAGACTTCTGGAGCTGCTGGGACGGCTGGAGTTGCTGACCAATCTGATTGCTCCCATGAGGGGCAGATATGCCACTATCACCTTGTTTAACCTGCCCCGAGTGGTCTGGCTGCAGGGTGGGTTTCTTTCCGATGTGTCATCTGTCAGTCAACTTTTCTTCTGTTCATAAAATTCAGCCCAAGATTGTAGGGTGAAGAAGGGTGAAACATGACGGACTTAAAAGTAGACTTCTAGCCTGAAAATGGCCATTTATGATAGTTCCCACAACTTCGCTTGACATGTCCTTGCCTGCTTTTAAGCATTTAAAACAAACATTCATTGTACTAAAGTCACAACTGGTCATTTCTAAATTTTTTTCCCAAATGTTGAAACCATATCTCGACAAATAATAATAAAGAATGGTAAACATGTGGCTGGTGATAAAAACAGAAAATACTGGAGGTACTCATAAATCATTTTAATTCTCTACCACATACCAAATCTTCCTGTTTAGTTCATCCCACCACCCCCATCCCCGTCCCTGTACTTGCTTAAACTATTACATCTCTAACTTTTTCCAGTTCTGACGAAAATCCAACAACTTCAAACATTAACCCTGTTTCTCTCCTCATTGATATTGCCTGACCTGCTGAGTATTTCCAGCATTTTGTGTTTACTTCAGATTTCCAGCATCCGTAATATTTTGTTTTTGTATTAGAAACTAACTTATGACATGATTCGGGTCCTCTTCTGTTGCTGTTGCCTTTCCTGTTGCTTCATTTATTAAAAAGCAGTGTGCATTATCCAAATTCTAAGACCTTGATATTCAGTGGCACTGTCCCTGCTCAACAGCTGTCAAGTCAACATCTGAGGATCCAAAATCCCAGGCAGCACATGAGCACTCCCACCCCTATACATCGCAGTATTAGATTAACCCACTCGGGGCACATGAGCACTCCCACCCCTATACATTGCAGTATTAGATTGACCCACTCGGGGCACATGAGCACTCCCACCCCTATACATTGCAGTATTAGATTGACCCACTCGGGGCACATGTCTGAAATTGGGCTGTCCCAGCTCTTGCCTCATCACATGAATGAAGGGCAGCACAGTGGCATAGTGGTTAGCACTGCTGCCTCACAGCGCCAAGGGACCCAGGTTCGATTCCTGGCTTGGGTCAGGAACAGAGTCTGCACATTTTCTCCGTGCCAGTGTGGCTTTCCTCTGGGTGCTCCAGTTTCCTCCCACAGTCTGAAAGATGTGCTGGTTAAGTGCATTGGCCATGTTAAATTCACTGTAACTTCATTTCAGTGTTAATGTAAACCTACTTGTGATACTAATAAATAAACTTTAGCAAGGATCCTGTCGGAGTGCTATATAAAGTACTTGTTTGTTACATACAAGTTAGTTGCTAGTTTGTCTTCTTAGACTCCTCGTTAACTTTAGCCCTCTTTTCATCTTTTACTTTCTCCGTTGCATAAGTGATACTGGGAGCCACGTTGGACTGCTTTTGCCTGTGGTGGAAGTAATTTGTAGCAGTCAGGTAGGGGTTGGGGTTGCAGGAGGAGCTGGAGCAGTAAAGACTGGAGAGAGCAAGACTGACTTAGAGAAGATGGGAGCATATAGAGGCACTGCAAATAAACCATATACACAGCGCATCTTCAGGATAAACACTTCACAAACCTGAAACTTCACAGAGCAACAATATTTAAGTCTTCACCAAGGAGACTGGTACCCAGTTATGTCATCTGCAGCCACAACTGGAATCTCACACCAGGATTGTTGGTGTCAAGGTTGCCCTGAACTTTAACTTATGCCAAGGGGTCATTCCAGGTGATATCATAGAATCATCGGATCCTTACAATGCAGAAGAGGCCATTCAGCCCATTGAGTCTGCACCGACTCTCTGACAGAGTATCTTACCCAAGCCCTCTCCCCTGCCCTACCCCTGTAACCTCACACATTTACCATGGCTAATCCATCCGACCTACGCATCTTTTGACACTAAGGTACAATTTAGCGTGGCTAACCCACATTACCTGCATCATCTTTGCACTGTGAGAGGAAACTGAAGCACCCAGAGGAAACACACGCAGAGAATGGACAAACCCCACACAGACAGTCACCCGAAGCCGGAATTGAATCCGGGTCCATGGAGCTGTGAGGCAGCAGTGCTAACCACTGTGCCACCGTGCCACTCTTAATATCAGTGATATTGCCCAGATAATTTGAGGTTCAATACAGCAGGAGGAACAGCTACATCATTTTTCTAATGGACACAGTGAAATGGTAACAGAACATAAGGCTTCGCCCATGTTGCAGACATCCAGCAGGATTTCAGGTGCAATAGGCCACAGCCACATTGTCCTGGGTATTCCCCACAGGCTTGCCAACTTCTATCTGGGAGCTGTCGTGGAAAGCTGCTGGCATGGTGCGAGCTGATTCTAAGTGAACACAAGAGAGAAAAACACACTGAGGTCTCTATAAAACCCATTGCAAAATCCTGCTTCATACCAATTAAAACTTCCTGTAAAAAAACTAAAGTAAAACTCTCTCCAATTCGCACAATAGTTTCATTTCTTTTAAATCAGCTAGGATTAATTAATCTCTGAAATTTGCTAGTACGTTATGTAGATTAGGTAACAGTAAAATAATAGCCCTCACAAACCTTCGCTGTGTCTTGTATAACAAATCCCTGGAGAAGGTTTTCTATTGTGAATGTCCCAGTTTGTACACAGTGAGAAATATGTGCCTTTTATAAAGGCAGACCTGAGAATTTAACATTGTCCAATCACTGCAGCTTTGTGTAAATTGACAATAACACAGCGTTTGAATGAACTGCCCTGAAGGTCATTCTTGTCCTGAAGTGAAACTTGAAAAACAAGTAAGTGCTCCCAGTTCCTGCCTGGATTAAGATCAATATTTTCCTCCCCACAAAATAAAATCCTATTAAGGTCTTGCTTCTGCCGAAAAGATAGAGTTAGAAACTTGATCTACTGGCACTACAGATTTACAGACATTCCCTGGGGACAGACGCACTTATTTATTCATGGGACATGGGCAATGCTGGCTAGGCAAGCATTTATTGCCCATCCTTATTTGCCCTTGTGAAGGTGGTGGCGAACTGCGGCAGGCCATGTGGTTCTAACCGACAGTTAGAAAGGGAGTTCCAGGATTTTGACCCAGTGACAGTGAAGGAACAGCAATATATTTCCAGGTCAGGGTGATGGTGTTCCTATGTGTCTGCTAACCTTGGTCTTCTAGGTGGTAGCAGTCCTGGGTCTCATAGAAATCATAGAAACCCTACAGTGCAGAAGGAGGCCATTCGGCCCATCGAGTCTGCACCGACCACAATCCCACCCAGGCCCTACCCCCACATATTTACCCGCTAATCCCGCTAACCTACGCATCTCAGGACTCTAAGGGGCAATTTTTAACCTGGCCAATCAACCTAACCCGCACATCTTTGGACAGTGACATCTTTGGGTCTGAACAGTGCTGTCAAAGGGGCCCTGGTAAGTTGCTGCAGGGCATCTTGTAAATGGTAGAGCGAGTGAATGGTGAAGCGAGTGAATGTTTAAGATGGTGGGTGTGGTGCCAATCAAGCAGACTCTTTGTCCTGGATGGTGTCAAGCTTCTTGAGCATTGTTGAAACTGCACTCATCCAGGCAAATGGAGATATTTCATCACACACTCCTGCCTTGTGCCTTGTAGATGGTGGACAGTCTTTGGGGAGTCAGGAGGTGAGTTACTCTCTGTAGAATTCCTAGCCTTTGATCTGCTCTTGTAGCCACAGTATTTATTTGGCTAGTCCAGTTCAGTTTCTGACAGTGGGGATTCATCAATGGTAATACCATCAAATGTCAACAGGAGATGGTTAGATTCTCACTTGTTGGAGATGGCAATTGCCTGGCACTTGCATGCTGCAAATGTTATTAACCACTTATCAACCCAAGGCTGGATTTTGTCCAGGTCATAATGCATTTGGATATGGACTCCTTCAGTATCTGAGGAGTCACAAATGGTGCTGAACATTGTGCAATCATTCATGAACATCCCCATTCCTGAAGGTCATTGATGGAGCAGCTGAAGATGGTTGGGTCTAGGACACTACCCTGAGGAACTCCTGCAGCGCTGTACTGGAACTGATTTGATTGACCTCCAATCTTCCTTTGTGCTAGGTATGACTCCAATCAGTGGAGAGTATTTCCCCCGATTCCCAATGACTTCAATTTTTCCAGGGCTCCTTGATGTCACACTCGGTCAAATGCTGCCTTGATGTCAAGGGCAGTCACTCTCACCTCACCTCTGGAGTTCAGCTCTCATCTATTTTTGGCGATATTGAGATCTGGAGTTGAGTGGTCCTGGCAGAACCCAAGCTAAGAATCAGTGTTATTGCTGAATAGGTGTCGCATGATGGCACTGCTATGACCCCTTCCATCACTTTACTGATGATCGAGTGTAAACTGCTGGGACGGTAATTGGCCGGGTTGGATTTGTCCTGTTTTCTGTGCACAGGACATACCTGGGCAATTTTCGACATTGCCGGGTAAATGTCAGTGTTGTAGCTGGAACAAGTGGCAAGTTCTGGAGCACAAGTCTTCAGTACCATTGTCCAAATATTGTCAGGGCCCATAGCCTTTGCAGTATCCAGTGTCTTCAATTGTTTCTTGATATCATGGAGTAAATCAAATTGATGAAGACTGACATCTGTGATGCTGGGAACCTCAGAAGGAGCTTGAGATGGATCATCTACTCGGCATGTCTGGCTGAAGATGGTTACAAACCATAATTGAAACTACTGAAGGCAGCCCGCAGCACTGAATATCCCTGGAGAATTAATGCACCAGTAGAGTGGGTTTCTCCTCAAGATACCTTCACAGCTTCACAGCTCCAGGGTCCCGGGTTCGATTCCCGGCTCGGGTCACTGTCTGTGTGGGGTTTGTACATTCTCCTCGTGTCTGCGTGCGTTTCCTCCGGGTGCTCCGGTTTCCTCCCACAGTCCAAAGATGCGGTTGATTGGCCAGGTTAAAAAAATTGCCCCTTAGAGTCCTGGGATGTGTAGGTTAGAGGGATTAGTGGGTAAAATATGTGGGGGTAGGGCCTGGGTGGGATTGTGGTCAGTGCAGACTCGATGGGCCGAATGGCCTCCTTCTGCACTGTAGGGTTTCTATGATTTCTAAGATACCATTTAATCCAGACTCTCTTATCCCCAACCCACATATCCTTCTATTCCTCTCATCCTTATGTGTTCCTGTATTTATTCTGCCCCAGAGCTCTATGCTGCCTTAGTAGGTCTCCAGGTCGCAGTCTGGCTATTAGATGACAAGGTTTATCCCCACCAGACGTGGCTCCTGTTAGGAAGCTGGGTATGGGTACAAATTTACACCTATAACGAGAGTCATGCTTCCAGCAGAAATATCATTGACCATTCCATCAGATATATCTGCGTCCTTGATTGTACAAAAGAAACTTTGCATATAGTCCTTTGCAGGAATAGACATTTGTATTCACTGCTGCCTGCTCCATAACTTTGACATAATCCCCTCCAACCATCCTGGTAGTAGGAAATGGAGGAAGAAGAGCAGAAGCAGCATCAACCAGCAGTGCTCCTTGCTGCGGGAGTTCACAGAGAGCAAATCATCAATAAGTACTTCATCTGAACTGTCCCTTCCAGCCCCATTATACCAACACCCCACTATCATAACCACCATCTTCTGTTCCATCATTTTATTACCTTCTTGCATCTTGCACTCCCTTGATTACAGATATTAACACCAAAACTAAACCCAAAACAAAAAGCTTCACTCCATCAACTCAATTTATGTTTGGATTGTAGATCACTTGCTGAATTATGAATTACCCTTACACAATTCGGTAGTGCCAGTTTGACTTACTTCTCCAGCCTGGTGCTCCTGCAAAGTATCTGCCTACTGTCTACACTTTGGGAGGCAACAGGCTGCTGGGCCTCCATTGAGAACACTTCAGTTGGCTACATGACTGACCTGGAGTCATTCTAGGCATTGAGGAGCCGGCTGAAGACTGGGTCACAGGTATCTGACCCAGTTCACTGTATGACACTGACAAAGGTACAGATGATGTGACGTAGGAACAAGAATGTTGTCCTCAGAAACAAAAGCAGATCCCTCACCCATAGTGACAATACCAATCTTTTGGGAATGCACCTCAGCACTCTTATGACTTTGCATGAGGAAAAATGATGATAGGAACTGAATGAGCAGAGTGTGGAAGCTCTGAGAGCAGACAGTATTATAGAGGCTCTGACTGCTCTATTGATGGATCTGACAATTTAATTGAATCATAGAATCCCTACAGTGCAGAATGGGATCATTCTGCCCACCAAGCCTGCACCAACAACAATCCCACCCAGGCCCTATCCCCGTAACCTCAAGTATTTACCCGCTATTCCCCCTGACACTAAGGGACAATTTAGCATGGCCAATTCACCTAACCTACATATTTTTGGACTGTGGGAGGAAATTGGAGCACCAGGAGGAAACCCACGCAGACATGGGGAGAATGTCCACACACACAGTCACCCAAGGCCAGAATTGAGGCAGCAGTGCTAACCACTGTGCCACCCTGCCGTCCCATGAACTTGGTTCATGTTGGTCAGAGTTATTTCCATGAAGCCCGACATTGATTGGAACGGGGCTCTTCCATGCTCTGATACATTGTTGCAAACTTGCAGTCAGGTTGCCCAATGTACCTCTGATTTTTGTGATGTATGCCGATATGCTTCCTTCACTAACCTGGGCCCTCAAAGTCAGCATGAGTCCTCTGCAGCAGGGCTAGTATGCCACTGGGACCTCCAGCAAGCTAACACCTGTGACATCCTATTTCCCTGCCCTGACTCCGGCCCGGATAATTCACCCTGTAAAAATCCTCATCTAGCCTCTCCTCTACAGCATGCACAGTGACAACCTTTGAAGATTGTGTCCTAGGATCAAACTGACTAAATTTGTACCCTCCTGAAGTGAGCAGAGGGTGTGCAGGTAGACTTTAGGTTCTCCATTCTCCTTCTGCTGACTGATGTGTAACCTTTTTCAGTGTGTTAGTCACAGTCATGTTTCAAGAATGTGTCTGTCTGTCTGTCATGATTCAGTTGTGTGTGCAAGATGTGGGAAAGATAGGCTGGCAATAGTGGGGAGGGTAGGAGGTAGAGTGTGTCAGCTGGAATGGAAGGAGTGAAGTGTAGGGGATGAAGGGAGGTGGGGAGGAGACTGATGTAGTGAACAGAGCATTATTAAAATGACAGATAGGATTCTCACTGACAATACTGGTGAGGTCATTAAACTTCATTCAGTACTGCAGTTGTATTCTGGAAGCTGAGCTGTTTGAAATGACCTCCCCAGTGACCTATTCCCTCTGAAGGCGGAGATGTTTCCTGGTGGGCTCTCTGACCTCCAAAGGCAGGAAATCAACCCACCCCCATCCCCACTCCCTCCGCATACCAGGGGTCGTCTCCAACACTACATCAGGGAACCTGGGTGTCCACTCTGAAGCTAATGCAACCATTTTACACCTTTTGCCATGTCCTGCTGTGGCAGCCTGCATGCAGCTCCCATTTCCGAGGTGCTGGCTGCTTTACAGTCAGATCTCCGATATCTCTGGTTGTGACATTTCAGGTCATGGAAAACAATGTCTAAAGACAACTTCTTTCTTTCTTTCTGTGTCTGGACAGCACTAACTCAGGGTTCGTTCAAAGTGGAAACTGGTATTAAACTTCAAGTGAATATGTTGAGAGAGTGGAATTAGAAATAGTTTTATTCACTCTGCAGTTGGATCTATTTTAATCTCAAGGCTATTGTTGTTTATTCTGTTACCATGGTAACAACATATCCCACAATTAGTCAAACCCATCTGCTGTTTCTATATAGATTACCTCAGGGCCTCTGTGGTCTAAGTCTGCATGTGATGCATTGAGATTCAATGACTTCAATCATTGGGCGCAGAGGAGTGCGTGTCCACAATTTGGACGTGGAGCCCATCATGCACTATGTGATTTTCCATTGATTACATGGGCTGGCCTGTGGGTATGGGGATGGGGGGGTTACGTTGACCAATCTATGTACCGGAGTTCCCCTTCCTCCTACCAGTTCTGTGTTCAGCAGTGAATTTGTACAACTCACCCTTCAATGGGAAAAAAGATGTGTACTATCTCTAATGGCAGGCAATCGCCAGGTAGATTAACTGATAAATGGTTTATCGAGATAAACAACTATTTACAGAGAGTGGTTAAAAGGCTGCCATATTCCATAACCAGAGAAACCCCACACTCTGTCCCTGAAACCATGCGTTCCGGCCCAATTGGCCAACTGGGTCACATGACCCATGGAGAGCTTGCCCCCTTAAAGGTGCGCACTCCCACACGCTTCCCCCTTTAAGTTCCTGACTAACACATTTCAATAACAATGGAACTATTTCCAATATTATGCAATAACTGGAACTCAAACACAGTCTCTTCTAAGGAAAGTTAGTCTGGGGACTTCCTGATCCTTTGGGAACGTTGTGATTAACGATCGGGTGCCCATCAGCAGAGGTAACTTTGGTTTGAATCTCAATGTGTTGACTCTCAATTTGCAAAGGTGCGTCAGTGCAGATAAGCTCTCCAGATTCCATTGGAACATTACTTGTCTTTTCCTCTGGGCAGTTTGCTGCAGCATTAGTTTCATCCATTGCAATGTCACTAACAGGCATACTGGGACGGCCTCACCCATTGGTTCTGCGGGCAATTCTCCTCGTCTTAAATGATCCAAGTGTTTCTTCACCCTTTTTCCCTGAGCATCTACTTCATACAACTCTGGCCCTGTTCTGGGCATGACCGTTCCAGGGTTCCAGTTCGGACCAACACCAAAATTCTTCACATATACCAAGTCATCCATCTCAAATGCTCTCTCCGTTCTGTTTGAGTAATGTCATTTCTTTGGTGCTTTTTATTTTGCCTCCATGCTCACTGCCAAATTTGGAAATATCAGATCCAACCTTGTTCTAATACATCTGTCCATGAGTAACTTGGCGGGTGTAACTCCTGTGGCGACATGAGGTGTTGTTCTCTAAGTAATCAGGAAACAGTCAGTTTGGTTTGTCGAGAGGCTGATGACTGTTTTCTCATGGGAGCTTTGAATGTTTGGGTGGCTCACCCAGCCGGTCCATTTGAAGCAGGCTGATGGGGAGCTGTACGAATATCTAGAAGGCTGTTGGTTCACATGTACTGCTGGAATTCTTCACTAGTGAACAATCCCATTATCGGAGACGAGCACCTCTGGCAACCGGTGGGTGGCAAGTGTCTGTTGCTATTTCTCTACCATTGTGAACAAGGTCGTCGACCTCGTTTTGTGTCTGTCCAACCAGTTGGAGTGCGCATTTATTATGACCAGGAACGTGCTGCCCATGAATGGGCCCACAAAATCAACATGAAGTTGAATCCAAGGCTGACCTGACCACTCCCAAGGGTGCAGTAAGGCCACAGGTGGCAGTTTTTGCTACATTTGATATCGGTCACCTTGTTTTGACCAGATTCTCTATATCAGTATCTATCCCGGGCCACCACATGTAACTGCATCCGAGCATCTTTATCTTTGCCATCTCAGGATGGGCACAGTGTAAGTCTTGTAATAATAACCTTCAAGCGGCAGTGGAAACAACCACCCATGCTCTCCCAACAACACCATGTCGTCTTCACAAATTAATTCATCTTTTATCTGAAAGGGTCTGAACTGTTCAGACCTGTTGTCATAAAGTCAGCCGTGGAGGATCATATGTTTAATTTTAGCTAATATGGGGTCCAGAGGTTAACCTGACATGCCGATATGGGCAATGTATCAAAAGTTTAGAGCAGGAACAATTTCCTGTGGCACTGCAGAGGTGGCATACTGCCTGGTCACAGAAGGTGGCTTAAAGCGTCAACGTCTGATATGTGTGTTGAAAGGTATACTCAGAGGCTGCTAACTATAGAGCCCAGCGTTGGACCCTAGAGTCTAATAGCCTTGTCCTTGCTAAATAATCCTTATAAGGGTTTGTGGTCAGTAACTACTATGAAGTGCCAGCCATAAACGTACTGATGGAATTTCTTCACTCCATGGGTTATGGCTAGTCCCTCTTTTTCGATTTGGGAATAAGCTTTTTCAGCATCGGTTAGAGTTGGGTGGTTAACCTTTCTGTACCATCTTCCATCCAATGCAATAAAACCACTCTGATTCCATACAGAGACAGGTTGCAGGTAAGAATCATCTCTTTTGAGTGAGCAAAATGAACTAAGTGAGTGGATGACCTCAAAGCTAGTTTAACCTGTTCAAAAGCTTCTTTCTGATGTTCTCTGCAATACCACCTCTGATATTTCTTCAGCAGTGTGTGTAGAGATGCCAACATTGCTGAAAGATTAGGAATAAATGCCGTAATAATTCACCATTCCTAAAACAGATTTCAATTCTGAAACATTTTTAGAAGCCGGTGCTTTCTTGATTGCTTTTATTTTTTCTTCCATTGGGTGCAGTCCTTGGACGTCAATTTTAAATCCGAAGTACGTTACTTCATGAGCTTGGAATGTGAACTTTTCTCTATCAAGCCTTACTCCAGTCTTCTTAAATGTTTTAAAAGTTCTTTGAGATTTGCTAGATGCTCTTCTTTGGATGCTCCTGTAATCAGTACATAATCCAGATCAACAACCACCTTAGCGAGGTCCTGCAGTAAACTTTCTATCATATGCTGAAAAATTGCACATGTTGATGAGACTCCAAAGGGTAGCTGGGTATATGATTTTTTTGCATATTGAGAGCCATGAATTCTCTAGATGTCTCGTCTGATACTCATGGCTCCTATCAAGTTTAGTGTACGTTAAACCTTGTACAAATTTGGCATATAAATCTTCAATTTTTGGTATTGTGTACTGGTCTAATTTGGCCACCTGATTCAGGGTTAATTTGCAGTCTCCGCATATCCTGATGGTTCCATCAGGTTTGAGCACTGGCATAATGGGAACCGCCCATTCCGAAAATTGCACAGGCTTGATGGTGCCTATTCTTCTAACCACTTGAGTTCAGACTCAACCTTCTCATGTAAAGTATAGGGAATAGGTCGGGATCTGTAAAACTTAGGCTTGGCCTCAGGATCCATGTAGATTTTACTTTTAGATCCTTGCCTACCTTGTCTTGGAACATCTAATTTTTTTTAAGATGTCATGAAAATCTCCTTTTGTTCATTTTGAATATTCTGAGTCAACTTAATCTGATTTTGCGAAGCCAATCTCGGCCCATCAGGCTTGGCTCTTGCCCCCACCCCTTTCCCCCACTACTATTAAAGGCAGCTGAGCTGGCTGGTGGCGATAGCTTACGGGCATTGTTATTGTTCCCAGGATCTTTAAAGGTTCCCCGGTATATGTGACCAGCCTGGTAATCATGCTTTTTAACTTAAGGTAATTACGCCACCCTGTAGATAATGATACATATTTCCCCCCCTATAACTATAATGGAGGCCCTGTGTCCACCTCTGAGTGGCTGACCATTTAGACCATAGACCATAAGACATTGGAGCAGAATTAGGCCACTCGGCCCATCGAGTCTGGTCCGCTATTCAATCATGGCTGAGGGGGGGGGGGGGGGGGGGGGCGGTGGTGAGTGAGGCCAGATCGTTGTCTGGTGGGGGGGGGGTGGGGTGGGGGAGGCCCGATCGCTCACTGGTGGGGGAAGGAGGCAGATGGATCTCTGGTGGGGGAGCAGATGGATCTCTGGTGGGGGGGCAGATGGATCTCTGGTGGGGGGGGGGGTGGGGCAGATGGATCTCTGGTGGGGGAGGAGGCAGATGGATATCTGGTGGGGGAGCAGATGGATATCTGGTGGTGGGGGGGGGGGCAGATGGATCTCTGGTGGAGGAGGAGGCAGATGGATATCTGGTGGGGGAGCAGATGGATCTCTGGTGGGGGGGGGCAGATGGATATCTGGTGGTGGGGGGGCAGATGGAACTCTGGTGGAGGAGGAGGCAGATGGATCTCTGGTGGGGGAGCAGATGGATCTCTGGTGGGGGGGGCAGATGGATCTCTGATGGGGCGTGGGGGGGAGGGGGGGTCCGCTGCCACTCTGCGGGCGATCAGCGGGGGGGAGGGGGGCAGGAGTGGTGATCGGTCTGGGTGGCGGGATGGGTGGATAAGGGGGACAGTGATGTGTGTGGGTAGTGGGGGAGGGGTTGATAAGGGGGACAGTGATGTCTGTGGGTAGGGGGGGGCCGTTAAGGGGGACAGTGATGTGTGTGGGTAGTGGGGGTTGGATAAGGGGGACAGTGATGTCTGTGGGTAGTAGAGTGGGTGGATAAGGGGGACAGTGATGTGTGTGGGTAGTGGGGGAGCGGATAAGGGGGACAGTGATGTCTGTGGGAGCCATCGCTCCCGCCTTTCGCTCCTGGGCCGCTTTCTCTGCTTTCTGCGGCCCGAGAGCGACCTGACACGGGTATTACGTTGAAAGTGGAAACATACAAGATGGCAAAGATTAGTGGGATAGATTCCGAATGCAGCAAAGATGGACCAAAAAATTATCAGGAGAACCAGTTGATGTTGTATATTTAGATTTCCAAAGGGCTTTTCATAAAGTGCCACACAAAAGGCTATTACACAAGATAGGAGCTCATGGTGTTGGAGGTAATATTCTGGCATGGATAGAGGATTGGCTGACTCACAGGAAGCAGCGGGTAGTGATAAGAAGGCCTTTTTCAGGCTGGAGTGCCACAGGGATCAATGCTGGGACCACAGCTCTTCACAATATACATTGGTGATTTGGAGGAAGGACCAGAGTGGCTAAATTTGCGGATGATACAAAAATAGAAGGGAAGGCAGGTTGTAAGGAGGATGTAAAAAGATTACAGGAAGATATTGACAGGTTAAGTGAGTGGGCAGAAAATTGACAAACAGAATTCAATGTGGGAAAATATGATTTTGGAAGAAAGAATGAGAAGTCAGATTCTTATTTAAATGGAGAGAGATTGCAGAAAGCTTTAGCACAAAGGGACTTGAGAGTCCTTGTTCATGAAACCCAGTAAGCTAGCACACAAATGCAGAAGGTAATAGGGAAAGCAGATGGAATGCTGGTTTTTATTTCAGGGGGGCTGGAGTATAAAAGCTAAGAGCTGTTGCTGCGTCGGTACAAAGAACTAATGAAGCTATATTTAGAATATTGTGTACAGTTTTGATCCCCTTACTTAAGAAAAGATACATTATTATTAGAGGTTGTTTATAAGAGGTTTACTAGGATGCTCCCGGACATGAACAAAGAACAAAGAAAAGTACAGCACAGAAATAGGCCCTTCGGCCCTCCAAGCCCCGTGCCAATCATGATGCCCTAACTAAACTAAAAACAAAAACCTTCTGGCCTTACTCGCTCCATATCCCTCTATTCCCTCCCTATTCATGTACCCATCCAGATACCTCTTAAATGTTGCTAAAGCGCCTGCTTCCACCACCTCCTCTGGCAGCGCGTTCCAGGCACCCACCACTCTCTGCGTGAAAAACTTCCCCCGCACATCTCCCTTAAACCTCCCCCCCTCACCTTGGACCTGTGCCCCTTGTAATTGACACTTCCACCCTGGGAAAAATCCTCTGACTATCCGGCACGGTAACACAGTGGTTAGCACTGCTGCTTCACAGCTCCAGGGTCCCGGGTTCGATTCCTGGCTCGGGTCACTGTCTGCGTGGAGTTTGCACATTCTCCTCGTGTCTGCGTGGGTTTCCTCCAGGTGCTCCAGTTTCCTCCCACAGTCCAAGGATGTGCGGGTTAGGTTGATTGGCCAGGTTAAAAATTGCCCCTTAGAGTCCTGAGATGCGTAGGTTAGAGGGATTAGCGGGTAAATATGTGGGGGTAGGGCCTGGGTGGGATTGTGGTCGGTGCAGACTCGATGGGCCGAATGGCCTCCTTCTGCACTGTTGGGATTCTATCCTGTCTATGCCTCTCATAATTTTGTAGACCTCTATCAGGTCTCCCCTCAGCCTTCGTCTTTCCAGTGAAAACAATCCTAGTTTATTCAACCTCTCCTCATAGCCAACACCCTTGAGACCAGGCAACATTCTAGTGAACCTTCTTTGCACTCTCTCCAAAACTTCTATGTCCTTCTAGTAGTATCGTGACCAGAACTGCACACAATACTCCAAATGCAGCCTCACCAAGATTTTATATAGGCGCAACATGATTTCCCAGCTCTTGTACTCAATGCCCGGCTGATGAAGACAAGCATGCCATAAGCTTTCTTAATCACCTTGGCTACTTGTGTTGCCACTTTTAGGGAACTGTGAACCTGCATGCCCAGATCCCTCTGTATGTTAATGTTCCTAATAGTTCTGCCATTTACAGTATAATTTGCACCAAAATTTAATCCTCCAAAACCACCTCACATTTGTTCAGATTAAACTCCTTCTGCCATTCCTGTGTCCAAGTCTCCAATCGATCTATCCTGTCGTATCCTCTGACCATCCCTGGCACTATCTGTAACTCCACCAATCTTCGTGTCATCCACAAACTTACTAATCAGACCACCCACATTTTCCTCCAAATCATTTATATATTCTACAAACAACAGAGGTCCCAGCACTGATCCATGTGGAACACCGCTAGCTACAGATCTCCATTCTGAAAAACACCCTTACTCTCTGTCTTCTGAACCAAGCCAGGGACTACCATATGAGGAAAGATTAAACAGGTTGGGTCTGTATTCCTTGGAGCTCAGGAGAATGAGAGGTGATATGATTGAAACATATAAGATTCTTAGGGGGTTAGACAGGGTAAATGATGGGAGGATGTTTCCACTCACGGGAGAGTGTAAGAGGCGGGTATAGTTGCAGAATAAGGGGATGCTCATTTAAGACACATTTGAGGAAGAATTTCTTCTCTCAAAGAGTGGTGAATCTTTGGAATTCTTTACCCCAAGAACTGTTGAGGCGAGTTATTAAACATTTTCAAGGCTGAGATCAATGTGTTTTTAATCAGTGGGGGAATTAATGGTTACGGAGAGAAAGCAGGAAAGTGGACTTTGTGAGTGTTAGATCAGCCATGATCTTATTAAATGGTGCAGCAGGCTCAAAGGGCTGAATGGCCTACTCCTGGTCCAACAGTGCAGCACTCCTTTCATACTGCACTGGAGTGGCAGAAAGATTTTGTGCTCATGTCTCTGACCTGCAGTTTGGAACCACAACGTTCTGACTCAGAAGGCAACCTTGCTACCATCAGTGCCACAGCTATCACCTTAACGCCAATAGTTATCAATTGTTGAATGCAAGTAGATTGAAGTATTTTTAATTAACATGCTACTGGGGTTAGCAGCAATCACTCTCACAGAATTGTGCTGTCCGATGGCAGCTGGGCTCAGCTCATACATCAAACTAAAGTTTAACATTTAAAATAGAATTGGAATAGCATTGGAAAAGGAAAATCATCAAAGGATAAGGGAAAAGAGTAGGGAAATGGGATTAAAATTAAGAATTGGCGCTAACATAGGGAGGTGGACTTTGGCTATGTTGCAATTTGTGTGATTTACTGAAATCTGGAGCCTGGGTTAATGGCATTTTCCAGTGTACATTTACCCAATGACTTAACCGGTAGGGGAGGTGATAAAGTTACTTGGGTAAATTTGTTAAAGTCACTTTTAACTGAAAGAATATATTTAAGATCTCTTGCATCAAAGCCATTGTGAAGAGTCTGGACATCATCTACTGCCACAAGCTACATCCTGCTTTCAGCTTTTGAAACATCTTTCAGGATGTAAATTTGGGGTCTAAATTCGTTACACCCTCTTTGTAGGTCTGGAACACACACAAAACTGCATGGTTGTTAGGGTCACTGCTACATTGGTTGAGGTGTTCGTTTATATAAATCTAGCAGGTTTTTGATTTCGAAATGAGGTTCCTGCAACAAATTCAGAATCAGATTAAATGAGTTCCGCCCCACCACCAATGGATTGTGAGCAGTCTAATCCGGGTCCTAAAGGGGCAACTGACGACTGCTCAAAAGAAAATCTTTCAAAATATCACCATTTTGTAGAGTTGGAAGAAGCAGTTCTCCTGACTCCATAAAACAACTGTGAGTCCACCCTCAGCACCCTCCCTATCGCCTTCTCCCTGAACTTACCCGATTTTAGCGTGGAACACAACTAGTAAAGCACCAAACAAATTGATCAGGCTGCCTGAATGGTGTCCTCAGCTTGCCTGAATTATTTTGGTGAGGCCAATATGATGAGAACAAATTTACATCAATCTCAGACCTCTTCATTTCAGCTTGAGGTGCCTATTAATTTAGGGACCAATATGACCAAGAAGCATGGGCAGCCCACACCAGATCTTGACCTGGGGAGGCTCAGAGCCAATAGTCGATACTTGTACCTCAAGGCCCATCAAGGTCTTCTGTCAACTCATTACAGGAAGCTTATTGGCTTTCTGGTTGTTTGCATGGATATATCATTTGTGTATGGGATCACATGTTCAGAGTGGTTCACAATGTCTGCAATTAATTACCTGAACTTGGATGAAGACTCCCCAGGCTTCAGACAAACCCAGGCAAAGGACAGCAAGCAAATCCTCATATTGACCAAAGCAGTTTTCAAAGGAAAAGACTTGCATTTATACACTGTTTTGCTTAACATTAGGACTTCGCAAAGTACTTTGCAGTAATCTTTGTTGCAATGTGGAGAAATGTGTCAGCTAACTTGCACACGGCAAGCTCCTAGAAATAACACTGAGATACTTCATCAATTAATCTGTTTTCTCAGTTACTTTTAATTATGCTGAGGGATGAAGTTAGGAGAACTCCTTAGTCTTTCTTTATAATAGTGCCTGTGAGATCTTTAATGCCCACCTGAGAGGGTAGATGAGGCCTCGGTTTAACCTCTTACCCTAAAGGTGGCACCTCAGACAGTGCAGCACTTCTTCAATACTGCATTGAAGTGTCAGTCTTGAGGTGCTCAAGCTACTGTTGACACCTCCACACCGTCAACAATGATCCGCATTGCCATCCAATCAGTTGAAACTACAGCACACACATTTAAGACGAGTTCCTTTTGACTCTGAAATATTCTTTTGGCTTACAAGCCTACCAGTGTTGCATCTTTTTACTTAACTGGAGTGGCAGTATTAGTGAACCTGTCATGTCTGGTGCTCTGACTGTGGTTCAGGCCTCCAGGCAGATGGTAAGACAAAGTTGAAGCCTGCTCAGTTTGATTATATTGAATCTGGCAGCTCTGACATAGCTGCTAGGCAGTGCAACTATAGACAGATCCAATCTCTGTGAGTTTCACATCCCCTAAGAATGTTCCAATGTGCAGTTATTTAATCATTAACACACAAGTTCCCAAACTTTTTTTTGCAGAGCCCCAACTTTGTAGATTCTTGTTCTATGTGTCGAGCCCCTCTCTTTCCAGGAAATGGAATTTTGCATAGGAACTGAAATAGGTCATTTAGTCCCTTGAGCCTATCCCACTATCCAATGAGATCATGAATGATCAGTGACCTAACTTCATATACTAGTCTTTGTTCCACAAACCTTAATACCTTTGGAGTATAAAAATCTACTGATCTCAGATTTATAATTAACAACTGATCTAGTGTCAACTGCTGTTGGCAGAAGAGATTTCCAAATTTCTACAACCCTTTGCGTGCATGTTTTTCCTTATTTCACTCTTGGTTTGTCTCAAAAGTTTATACCATGTCCCCTAGTCCTAAAGTCCCCAAACACTGGAAATAGTTTGTCTCTATTTAGTCTTTCTGTTCCTCTTAATAATTTGAAAACTTTGATCAAATTACTCTTTAAACTTCTACGTTTCGGGGAATACAGCCAGTTTGTGGAATCTTTGCTCCTAATTGAACATTTGGAGTCCAGTTCGTTCTGGCAAGTCTACATTATACTCCCTCCAAGACCATTTTATTCTTCAAGTGGTGTGGTGCCCTGATCACACTGATCTAGGCTTGATCTAAGCAGGCTGAAATATGACTTCTATCCTCTTGCATTCTATTCCTCGAGATAAAAAGGCCAATATTCCGATAACCATTTTGGTTATTTTCTCTACTTCTTCATAACATCTCATTGAATAATCCACCAGGATCATAAAGTTTCTTTGGATCTCCACCACTTCTAGCTTTTCACCAGTAAGAAAATATCTTGCTTAATCCTATTTAGATTCCAAGTAAATGATCACAATTGTCCAGATTGAAATCCATTTGCCACAGTTTTTCCCATTTCCCAACCTTTCAATATCTCTTCATAATGTTCCATCTATAATGCTTACATTGCTGCCTATCTTTGTGTTATTAGCAAATTGTCTCTTTCTGTCTCATCAGCTATGTCATTGGTAAATGCAGGATATAGCTGAGAACCCAACATGGGACACCACTGCCAATTGGAGTACCTACCCTTTATCTGGACTGTCTGCTGCTGCTTAGCTAAACTCTTAACCAGGTCAATAATTTGTCTTCAAATCTATGGGGCAATCTTACCATTGTCTGTATCTTTAAGACCTGGTTGGCTGTAGAGATTCACATTCTAATCAGTATTCTGTAACTTGATTTTGTGTCTCTGTGTGCCCTGTTTGAGAGCAGATTTCCACTCCATCTGATGAAGGAGCAGCGCTCCGAAAGCTAATGGCATTTGCTACCAAATAAACCTGTTGGACTTTAACCTGGTGTTGTTAAAACTCTTACTGTGGTCACAGATAGGCCAGATAGGTAATGATGACAGCATGTCCTTCCCTAAAGGACATTAGTGAAGCAGATGGGTTTTTACAAAACTTGACAATGGTTTTATTATCACCACTACTATGGCTAACTTTTCAATTTCAGATTATTAATTCAAGTTCCATAAACCATGATGGGATTTGAACTCTTGTCCCCAGAGCATTAGCCTGGGTGTCTGGATTACCATTACATTACCATTGCACCACCACTTCCCTAAATTAGTAGCTCCAATTCATTCAATTTGTTCCTTTTACTCAGTGCATTTTTATAAAGAATGCCTATTTATGGCACACATGTTAATCATCATCATAGCATTCCGTATTTCTCTCTTCTGGTTTATATCTTTTAACTTACCCTTTATGCGTAATTTTAAAAGTATTTCATGGGGTGTGGGTATCACTGGTTAGGCTAGCATTTATTGCCCATCCCTTCTTGAACCACTATAGGTCTTGTGGTGTAGGTACGTCCAAAGTGCTTTTGGGAAGGGAGTGCCTAAAGGACAATTTCTGACTGTTTCTCTTTTCCCTTTTGCTTGTTTTTGAAATATTACTTCACCATCAACCCAGAAATTTAACAGGACTAGCCATATAAATACAATATAAATACAATGGCAACAAGAGCAGGTACTCTCCAAATGGGACCCATTAACTACTCTTCCGTATGGTGGTTTCAAATGGATCACAATGACTGGTTCCTCCCCCAACCTCTCCCATACCCTTTCTATCTGCTGTGAGATGGCCCTCACTCTGAAACCAGGAATGCAATGTAACATATAAACTTAATCCTTTTTTCAAAGTGTCCCCTTAACAATTAGATCCCTTACTACTGCCACAAGATGTTTTCCCTCCTCCTCCCCACTCTTCCACCCTATCCTCCTCCCCACTTTGAACAGTTGCTCCGAGTTACCCTGGTCCACATTCTGACTATCTTTCTGACAGGCTTTATCCCTATCCTCCCTCACAGGTAGCATTGTAGTGTTGAATTGGATCATTTTCTCTGGATTCGCAATTTCACTTTCCTCTGCACACTATTAGTCACACAGATCCACATTCTAAACCTGGACCTTTCTACAAGATTAACTGAAATCTTGAGTAAACTGCTCCCACTCCCTTATGTGTCAACATGTTCCCAATTCGCACTCCAGCTCAATGATTCTGACCAAACGGATTTGAGAGAGAGAGACACCTATTGCAGAAGTGTTTGTTCAGTCTCACTGTCCACAAACTGCCCTATACTGCAATCCAAATGCACAACCTGCTCTGCAGGTTATTTAGCACAAGTATCAGAAACAAAAAAGCTGCACTCCTTTCCCAACTTTGCAGTCCATTTATGCTGCATTCTTTTCACAACCAGTCTGCAGTGGCAGATACTGTTCACTTGTACAGGCCTTCTTTAGCCACACCCATCTTACAAGCTCTGCCTCAGATTCCTGCTCATAGTAATTAGCCGTGACTCAAGCAATGATTTACAGCTGATTGACGGTTCACTGCCTCTAGCAGGCAATTTTTAGCTTGCGGTTGTGTACTTCATATTGCATGATTAATGTCTGTGTAGGTATCACTGATAGTCAATCTTTTTGACTAAGAAGTGAACTAAATCAAATTAACTGAGGGGGCAAATTAAAAGGGGCAGCCTCCAAAAAGGGGAACCGCTCGAAACAGAAGACAAAGTGGAAAGGAAACTTAAAGCGTCAAACTAAAATATGATTAAAGGCATCGATAATTCACCCCTGCCCCGCGGTGCCCAATGGGCATGGAAGGCATCAACAGTGCCCTCGGACGCCGCATGCTCCCTCTCCAGGGACACCTGGCCGTGAATGTAGCATCGGTAGAGGGCAGACAGTCAGGCCAGATGACCCCCTCAGTTACCTGCTGCTTGGACCTGTTTATGGCCCAGGAGAAGGTTCATAAGGAGGTCCTCTGCCTTTCCCGCTCCACTCCGCACCAAGTGTCCGTAGATCAGGAGGGTGGGGTTTTTTTCAGAGCACTGAGTCCGTTTTGTCACTTTAACTGTTTAGTTCCCTTTCACTTTTAGATTTTAATATGGAATCCAATCCTATCATGACAGCTCACTGGCCGGGAACTTCTGAGATCAGTTCCCACTTTGCTGGTATTACTTTGTTGGAATTGCAGCAGAAATCCTGTTTAAATGCATAACAATCCGAGGAACCTTTCAGCCACTGTGTCTGCCATGCTCCACATACCTCTCATAGAACATAGAACATAGAACATTACAGCGCAGAACAGGCCCTTCGGCCCACGATGTTGCACCGACCAGTTAAAAAAAAAACTGTGACCCTCCAACCTAAACCAATTTCTTTTCGTCCATGAACCTATCTACGGATCTCTTAAACGCCCCCAAACTAGGCGCATTTACTACTGATGCTGGCAGGGCATTCCAATCCCTCACCACCCTCTGGGTAAAGAACCTACCCCTGACATCGGTTCTATAACTACCCCCCCTCAATTTAAAGCCATGCCCCCTCGTGCTGGATTTCTCCTCTACCCCACTCTTAGTGGCACTCCCTCCAGTTTGGGAATCTTTGCACTGGCATTAGTTAATTTGCCAGTGCTCTCAAAATTTCTCTAGAGTAGGAACAAATCCAATTAATGCACATTTACATAGCCTTTACATCGATGTTTTTATATGGTTTGTTGAGTACCAATTATAGACGAGCATACAACTGCAAAATACCAATAAAACATTTTAATTGGTACATTTTTAATAAATGAATTTGCTATTCATATAGGATTTGTGCAAAATAAGACTCCTTTACCATGTGTCCATTCATTAAGGGTGCTGTATCTGAAATATTCACAAAGCCTTTCTTTATGAATGCCTGTCAGTTAGAAATTATCCACGGTCCCTAAGTCTCATCACAAACTACACAGACAGACTCACCCAACAATAACCTCAGGGGCCCGACTAATATCATTACAATTCGACTGTGTGCAGACGCTTGGCTGGATCCATCCATCAAATGTTGAATGTAACTGCAGTTAGAAGAAAACAGATCTCAGCCCCCTGCACAATGAGAGCAATTATAAAGCTCCTCTGAAGTTGCATCTGTGGATCTTTTCTTCTTGAAGTCCTAGTAAATGCCAATTTAAATGAGAGTTTACCACTGAAGCATTTAATTTAAGCACACAAGGCTTGATTAAGGATTTTTTAATTATCAAAAAGTTATAGATCTTCCCATTACTTTGTTGTTCGCTTTTTTCATTTTGTAAATTGAGTGTTTGAGACATTGATAGTTGGCTGGTTGGAACGATACTTGAACCTGAATTTATATTTTGTCGGCGAGGTGGGCATATCGTTCCCTGGGTGTTGTAACATTTGCTCCGTTTTATTTGGTTGGTATTATTCTGATCTCTAAGTCGAAAGATTGTGGATTTAAGGCTCTGTGCACACACACTGGACTGAGGTACCATGCAAAATAGTTCAGGTGAATGTATTCAAGGAAAAACAAGGAGTTCTCCCAATATCCTGACACGCTTCTCTCCCAATCAACATCACCAAACACCATCACCAACCTGTCATTTAATCTCATTGTTGTTTGTGGCACCTTGCTGTGTGCAATTTAGTTGCTGCATTTGCTACAAAGCAGCAGTGGCCAAACTTCAAAAATAATTTGTCTCCAAATCCATGGCTTTCAATCTGCTGAGATTTTCAAGCATTTTCTGTTTTTGTGCCATGGGTTTCAACTTTAGCTAATACTCCCACAAGGATTTTTCTAAAATGTCTTCTGGAAATCCTTATGAATAACATCCATGGAGATTACCCTGTTCACTACTTTAGAAACATCTTTTAAAAATTCACTCAGGTTAATCGGGCATGACCTCTCCATACGGCCGATAAAGATCAATGGCAAGATTCTGGAAAATGTGGGTCATTTTCTGTCTCTTTCAGCCTCCTCTTGACGAAAGCAGCCATGATGTGGAGATGCCAGTGTTGGACTGGGCGGACAAGATGAGAGGTCAGACACCAGGTTATAGTCCAACAGGTCGTGGTGACCCACTGTAACTACGTATTACATGCCTGGACACACCCGAGACTCCTCCCTTTCCACCTGATCGTGGTATAAAGGTGACGATTCCTCCTCTTTGCCTCAGTCTGGACCAGGCTAGCTACAAGGGTGTGTTCCAGTTCTTTGTGATTAAAAGCCTGTTGTATTTCACACACTCGCTGGAGTCCTCGTGAATTGATGGTGCATCACAGGTTTATTTGTGAAGTGCACACTTCACCTGACTTCACATGACAAAGGAGCAGTGCTTCAAAAGCTTGTGATTTCAAATAAACCTGTTAGACTATAACCTGTTGTTGTGTGACCTCTCATCTTGACGAAAGCAAACACAGATGATGAAACTCATCCTTGTCTCCAATGTGCCAGTTCAGCCTTTGGCCCACTGAGGAAAAGAATGCTTGAGAATCAGGATCTCAACTAAGACTAAGCTAAGACAGCTGGGATCCCCACACTTTCTTATGCACTGGAGCCTTGCTCAATCTACAGAAAACACCTCAAAGTACTGGAGAAATACCACCAGTGACATCTACATAAGATCTTCCAAATCCAGTGACAAGGAAAGGTGTTCCAACAGCAGCATCTTCTCACCAGCCAACATGGCTGGCATCAAGGTGCTAATCATTTAAAACCAGCTCCACTGGGTGGGACATGTTGTTCATGATGCTGACACCAGATTCCTGAAGCAAACTGTAATAATTCTTGTTCACCAGTTAGGTAAATAACAACTGCAATGTTTATTTACATGTAATTATAATGCAGAGGCTTGCAGCCTCATAGCTGCCAGCAGGCTTCCAGGATTTAACTGCTTGTTAATGTGATTCCCCCATCCTGGTCCCTGATTGGGTACCCGGGTCACATGACCGTTTGAGCAGATTGCCCATAAACGGGACAAACACCACACATCCGATCTACTTGGAACTCTACTACAGCAGGAGATTCCCAAGGGGACAGCAGAAGTGCTTTCGGGATGTCCTCAAACCAACTCTGAAGAAGTAAAGCATACCTGTCAGCTCATGGGAGACCCTAGCTTATGGCTGATCAAAATGGAGAAGGTTCATCCAGGAAAGCATCTAACACATTCAGAGACTTCATCGGGAACGTGCAAAGGTGAAGTCAAGACATCGGGGGGGAGTGGACGAACCTCCAAACAACCCATATACCCAACTTTCAAGCATCACCTTCCCCAAATATGGCAGAGTCTACAGATCACACATTGGACTTACCAGCCATCTGAGAACCCATTAAACTGGAGTGGAAGCCAATCATCTTCCAATCGACCCTGCAAAATCCTCTTCACTAAGAGCTGAGGACTTGTATCAAAATTGTGAGCACTGTCCCACAGATAAGTCGGACAGCATGCTTACATAATTATACGCACTAGGTCTTATAAAACCTCCCAGTGTCCCAGATACCACCATCAGCATGCTTGGCTAGATCCCACACCACCAGCATTAGAGGTGGCAGCACAGGGTTGGGGAGGAATTGGCCCAAGGAGTCCTCATCATTGACTCTGAACCCCTTGAAGTTTCATGACTTCAGGTCAAACAAAGGCAAGTAAACGTCCTGTTGATTGCCGCATATCTCCCTCCCTCAGCTGAAGAATCAGTATTTTTCAATGCTGAATATCACTTGAAAGAAATATTGAGGGTAGCCAGAGTACAACATCTGTGCAGGTTGGGGGACTTCAATGAGCATAACCAAGGGTGACGAGGTAGGGTCACTACTGTCCAGATCCTGAAAAGCACATCTGCAAGACTGGACCTAGAACCATAGAACCATAGAAAATTACAGCTCAGAAACAGGCCTTTTGGCCCTTCTTGTCTGTGCCGAACCATTTTATGCCTAGTCCCACTGACCTGCACTTGGACCATATCCCTCCACACCCCTCTCATCCATGAACCCATCCAAGTTTTTCTTAAATGTTAAAAGTGACCCCGCATTTACCACTTTATCCGGCAGCTCATTCCACACTCCCACCACTCTCTGCGTGAAGAAGCCCCCCCTAATATTCCCTTTAAACTTTTCTCCTTTCACCCTTAACCCATGCCCTCTGGTTTTTTTCTCCCCTAGCCTCAGCGGAAAAAGTCTGCTTGCATTCACTCTATCTATACCCATCAAAATCTTATACACCTCTATCAAATCTCCCCTCAATCTTCTACGCTCCAGGGAATAAAGTCCCAACCTATTCAATCTCTCTCTGTAACTCAGCTTCTCAAGTCCCGGCAACATCCTTGTGAACCTTCTCTGCACTCTTTCAACCTTATTTACATCCTTCCTGTAACTAGGTGACCAAAACTGTACACAATACTCCAGATTCGGCCTCACCAATGCCTTATATAACCTTACCATAACACTCCAACTTTTATACTCGATACTCCGATTTATAAAGGCCAATGTACCAAAGGCACTCTTTACGACCCTATCCACCTGTGACGTCACTTTTAGGGAATTCTGTACCTGTATTCCCAGATCCCTCTGTTCAACTGCACTCTTCAGAGTCCTACCATTTACCCTGTACGTTCTAATCTGGTTTGTCCTTCCAATGTGCAATATCTCACACTTGTCTGCGTTAAATTCCATTTGCCATTTTTCAGCCCATTTTTCTAGTTGGTCCAAATCCCTCTGCAAGCTTTGAAAACCTTCCTCACTGTCCACTACACCTCCAATCTTTGTATCATCAGCAAACTTGCTGATCCAATTTACCGCATTATCATCCAGATCATTGATATAGATGACAAACAACAATGGACCCAAAACCGATCCCTGCAGCACACCACTAGTCACAGGCCTCCACTCAGAGAAGCAATCCTCCCACAACCACTCTCTGGCTTCTTCCATTGATGTGGAGATGCCGGCGTTGGACTGGGGTAAGCACAGTAAGAAGTCTCACAACACCAGGTTAAAGTCCAACAGGTTTATTTGGTAGCAAATACCATAAGCTTTCGGAGCACAGCTCCTTCGTCAGATGGAGTGGATATCTGTTCTCAAACAGTGCAAACAGACACAGAAATCAAATTACAGAATACTGATTAGAATGCAAATCTCTACAGCCAGCCAGGTCTTAAATGTACAGACAATGTGGGTGGAGGGAGCATTCAACACAGGTTAAAGAGATGTGTATTGTCTCCAGACAGAACAGCTAGTGAAATTCTGCAAGTCCAGGAGGCAAGCTGTGGGGGTTACTGATAATGTGACATAAATCCAACATCCCGGTTTAGGCCGTCCTCATGTGTGCGGAACTTGGCTATCAGTTTCTGCTCAGCGACTCTGCGCTGTCGTGTGTCGTGAAGGCCGCCTTGGAGAACGCTTACCTGAAGATCCAAGGCTGAATGCCCGTGACTGCTGAAGTGCTCCCCCACAGGAAGAGAACAGTCTTGCCTGGTGATTGTCGAGCGGTGTTCATTCATCCGTTGTCGTAGCGTCTGCATGGTTTCCCCAATGTACCATGCCCCATCCCGAGGCATGGTACATTGGGGAAACCATGCAGACGCTACGACAACGGATGAATGAACACCGCTCGACAATCACCAGGCAAGACTGTTCTCTTCCTGTGGGGGAGCACTTCAGCAGTCACGGGCATTCAGCCTTGGATCTTCAGGTAAGCGTTCTCCAAGGCGGCCTTCACGACACACGACAGCGCAGAGTCGCTGAGCAGAAACTGATAGCCAAGTTCCGCACACATGAGGACGGCCTAAACCGGGATGTTGGATTTATGTCACATTATCAGTAACTCCCACAGATTTCCCCCTGATCTTGCAGAATCTCACTAGCTGTTCTGCCTGGAGACAATACACATCTCTTTAACCTGTGTTTAATGTTCCCTCCACCCACATTATCTGTACCTTTAAGACCTGGCTGGCTGTAGAGACTTGCATTCTAATTAGTATTCTCTAACTTGATTTCTGTGTCTCTGTGCACTGTTGGAGAACAGATTTTCACTCCATCTGACGAAGGGGCAGCGCTCCGAAAGCTTATGGTATTTGCTACCAAATAAACCTGTTGGACTTTAACCTGGTGTTGTGAGACTTCTTACTGTGGATAAAAGTATGCCAGAGGCATGGGTTGGTGATAGAATTACAACTCTGTTGTGCCAATTCTCTCAAATCCAGCACTCACAACCCTGAGGGTCCCTTATAATGATAGCACTCACCTCTGAATCAGAATGTTGTAGCTTCAAATCTCAATCCAAAGAATTGAGCACATAGTCCAGTTTGACATTTCAGTGCAGTATTTGGGGTGTGCTGCACTGTTGGATGTACAAGGAGAGAAATTGCATTCTATAGCACTTGTTTTTTAGGCAATAATTGGCATTCTCAAATGTGATAATCGAGTCCTAGATGTGCACACATTTTCGACAGGAAGTGTGCCAGCCCTTACAGCAGTGATGGGCAAGCTAAGCTGGCGAGTGAGCCGCATGAGTGGCCCTCCTTCATCTCAGTGGGCTGCAAGTTTGAAATCAGGCTTGTCCACTAACTATGACCCTTGAATAGGATTGAATACATTTAACACACACCAAATATTTCCTTCCAAGTTATAGGAAATGCTTAATCATTTAATCATTATCATTTATTGATAGAACTGTTATCAACTTCAAGTGGTAAAGAAAAAATAAATATTTACACTTGATTGGACGCAGAGGGAGCACATTCTCACAGTCGATGTTGTGCGTAATCAGCATGCACCTCACTTCACTTGCTTTATGTGTGTATCACTTCAGTCATACTGGTAGTAAGAAAACTACTTGGACAGAAATCAGTGGAATGTGGCAATTCTTCGCATGGACAAAAGGCAACAACATGTTCCGTGGTTGCTCTCATAATTTTGATGGGCTGCATATTGCCCCTGGGCCGCATGTGGCCCACCACTGCATTACAGAGTGATCTTACCAAAAAACTCTAAGTACCGAACGAGGGGGAAAACAGAAGAGAATTGCACTTCTTTTTGGGTGAGCTGCGAGTCTTATGGCACTTAGTGCAAAACAAGTGTCAGGATGAAATTCCCACCAGCAAGTCGGCAGGTGGGGGGGGGGGGGGGGGGGGGGGGGGGTAGCTCACCAGGAAAGCCGTCTGCTGAACTCTGGGGGTGCCATTGCGTAGGTGCCCCAATCTCCCAGAGTACTGGGAATACTGGGAGATCTCCTGCACCTGCCTCCTGGACATCACCACCACCACTGATCGCCCCCCCTGTGCCAGTCTCCCTGCCCCACCCATCTCACAGACATCGGAACCACCCCCCCCACCCACTTTACGGCCATCAGATCCCGTCTGCAGAGCTCTCCCTTCCCCCTGCCACTTGCCCCTATCTGCACAGTTCCCCCCTTTCCCTTGCCTATCGCCCCCATCTGCAGAGTTCCTGCCCCCAACCACATCTGGGCTTCAATGGCTTCCGATCTTTCTGGCGAGGCCATCATGTCTGGCCTCCCACAGGTGACCGGGAGAACCTCGGCCGGCGAGCCGGTAAGTGCAAGTGAGCACAGACGAGGTGTTTGAGAATTGCTAATGACATATTAATTATGTCATTAATTTTAAACTTGGCTTTCTGGGTGCTTTTTCTGGGCTCGAAGCCGATTTCACCAACAAAACTGGGTCAGTACAATCGGGGTAGGTGAGAAACTGGGTACGTTTCTTGTTTTTCGCCTCCCACCTGATTGTACCATCTCGCCTCACCAAAAGTCAGGTGGGAGGAAGTCGTAAGATCACACCCATAGAGTTTTACAGCACAGAAAGAGGCCCTTTGGCCCAACATGTCTGTGCCAACAATCAAGCACACATCTATTCTAATCCCATTTTCCAGCATTTGGCCCATAGCCTTGTATGCTATGGCGTTTCAAGTGTTCATCTAAATGCTTCTTGGCAAAAGGATTTGCACGCGCAATAATGATGATGACATTAATCAGTGTGCAATGTTGTTTTGATCCAACTCTGCCATTTTTGGGCAGCATGCTCCAGCCAAACACCCTACCTTAAACTCCTTGCTGAACATGCATTCAACAGTGTCCCCACCAGCGCTCGCGCTATTTAAAGGGATTGTGAACTATTTATTGGTTAGCTGCTGGATTATTTCTTCTTGCTGCTGGTACAATGCTAGATGTTTTTTGGAGCATTCTTATTTCTATCTAAAATGTCAGTAGTCTGCAAGGAGTGGACTGGCTGGTTTTGATGCACATTCTGGTCGTTTTGAAGACTAATACTGAAATAGATTGCTTTGAGACAGGGAAGATCCTCCTCCTGCAATTACACAGCCCTGGGATCATAAAGAGACCGCTCACTCAGAGCAGAACAAACTACTGGAGGATGAAAGAGGTACAGGAGGAGAAAGGCATTCAGCAAGATGCCATATCCCTTGAAAGTCATGAAGGAACATTTCCATGCTTGAGACGTAAGCAAAATATTGCGGATGCTGGAATCTGAAACAAAAACAGAAAATGCTGGAAAATCTCAGCAGGTCTGACAGCATCTGTGGATAGAGAGAATAGAGTTAATGTTTCGAGTCTGGATGACCCTTCGTCAGAGCAGGGTGAAGAGTCACCCAGACTTGAAACATTGGTTCTGTTCTCTATCCACAGATGCTGTCAGGCCTGCTGAGATTTTCCAGCATTTTCTGCTTTTGTGCTCGAGACATATTTGCTTCACTACTGAGATTGTGACTGAAATGTGCAAACGGCGGCTGCTGTTACTGCAACCTCAAAGCAGAGCAAGTTCTGCATTGCCTGTGGCTGTCAACCCAACCATCCATCTTAATTTTATGCATCTGACTTCTTCTAGGTTGCTATTGGAGACAAAAGTTTGCTGTACAAGGCTACATAAAGGAGGTCACTGAGGATTTCTAGAAACAGAGAGGCAGCTTCTCACAGTCCAACGAAGTGCAGGTTAGGTGGATTAACCATGGTAAATGTGCAGGGTTACAGGGATAAGGCAGGGGGTGGGGCTGGCCTCGGGGTAAGATGCAAACTCGATGGGCTGAATGGCCTCCTTCTGCAGTGTAGGGATTCTAAGTTTCTATGGTTCATCTCATTCCCTCTTGCCCAACACATGTAGGTAGATAGAGCACAAGGCGTCCCTCGGATTGTAGGCTTCCTCATGGTCCAGAGTGGCACTGACTGTATGTACATTGCTTTCTGTGCACCTTTGCAAACAGAAGCTGATTCCACAATGCGCAGCTGGTATTAGACCAACAGGCAAGTGAATATCTTTAACCCTG
The DNA here is from genome assembly GCF_964213995.1 of Mustelus asterias. Classification (NCBI taxonomy): domain Eukaryota; kingdom Metazoa; phylum Chordata; class Chondrichthyes; order Carcharhiniformes; family Triakidae; genus Mustelus; species Mustelus asterias. The sequence continues at coordinate 40,952,606 of NC_135806.1, forward strand.
GCAATAGTCATGATTCCTTCATTCCATGACAGTCCTCCGTGCCAGCTGCGTTTGACCCACAGCAGCAGGTAAAAGGCTGGCTACTGGGTGACGAGGGTTATCCACCTTTCACATGGCATGTAGTTTGGAATTGACATATGCAAAGCGAGCATACAATATGAGTCACGCTGCTTGAAGAAACATGATGGAGGAGCCCTGCAGTCCTCAGCTTTGAAGATTTGTGGTAGTGTGCTGTCTGCCACAAACCATGGCCATTGTGCGGACCAGAAGCTGAGGAGCAAAAGCATAAAGAAGAGGAGAACCAGGAAGTGGAGGACCAAGAAGAGGAACAGAGGTTATACCGTAGTCAGCAGCTTTCTGCCAGGCTCGATGGGATCAAATAATTAATGAGCAATACCAATAACCTCAGCCACAGCTCCCCATTCACCAGCAGTGCCCCACATTCCTTACCTTTCCTCTTTCATCCTCTTTCCGACAACATCAAAATAAAAGCCGTTAGAAATTCCAAAGAAAAATGTATAAAATAAATCATGACCTAATGTATCTAAAAATAACCAAATCTCTGTGCATTCCCAGTGCCTTCTGTGTGCCCTTGTCTGGCCAAGAGCTCTGCTCCATTGACAACAGCTTGGTTGCTGGAAGGCTGATGATCTTCAATGAGGAGATGGTTTTGGAGGATGACCTAGAAAGCAGCCTCCACCTTGGCCTGGACTGCAGCAGTCTAGGCTGGCGGGCTGGCTGACACACAATTGCAAGGGCACTGGTAGATTGACAGCAGGGGGGGGGGGGGGGGGGGGGGTGTCGTGGAACAAGTACTGCCATCCTGAAGAAGTGCAATGAGAGAAAGAAGTTAAGGTATATGGATGCCCTCATACCCTCATTGTCAATCATTTCAACTCTGCCAGTGGCCACGCCTTCAGGAATATCCTCTCCCATAAGAAACGGGCAGCACTGTGGCACAGTGGTTAGCACGGCTGCCTCACAGCGCCAGGGATCTCGTTTGAATTCCGGCCTTGGGTCACTGTCTGTGCGGAATTTGCATGTTCTCTCCAGCACCTGGGTTTCCTCCGGGTGCTCCGGTTTCCTCCCACACTCCAAAAACGTGCGGGTTAGGTTGATTGGACGTGCTAAATTGCCCCTTAGTGTCAGCGACTTGCAGGATAAATACGTGGGGTTACGGGGATAGGGTCTGGGTGGGATTGTGGTTTGTGGAGACTCAATGGGCCAAGTGGCCTCCTTCTGCATTGTAGGGATTCTATGATCTACTCTATGATCTAAAAGCAAATTACTGCAAATGCTGGAATCTGAAACTAAAGCAGAAAATACTGGAAACTCTCAGCAGTCTGACAGCATCTGTGGAGAGATGCTGGATGACTCTTTGTTCCCATGACAGCCAGCACTGCCTCCTCCATTAGTGTTAAAATTTGCAGGTGCACTCTTCCTCCTCTCGTGCTTTGCTGTTGCCTCCTGCTAATCAGTACTTTCTCCTGTAAGAAGGAGGAACGTGTGTCAATGAGCATCCTGCTATAAATTTGGCTGATGTGGCTGTCAGTGTATAAAACTGAGCTGTGGGTGTGTGATTGATATTGTTGGTAGGTGGTTGATGAGGGTGTAGTGAATTGAGTAATAGATGAGGTTATTTGCAGGGTATACCATTTGAAGATGAAGTCACTTTGACAGTCCAGGCTTGCTGTAGTCTATAACTACTAGGTTGTTTCTCCGTTTGCCAACTCTCTCACATTCTATTTCTTACCTGTTGACATATATTACACCTGTACTATAATATTACATTGCTTTATTAACATGATTTTAAAAGATGAGAACGTACACTAGCTTTGGTATTATCTGCCCACAAAGTAAGATAGATCCAAATGATGACTGTATCAATTAAATCTGGCGAAATAAACTTGTTGGAGAGGGTTCAGAGTCTTGATGTATTGTGCTTATGAGGCCTTGAATAGTTCTTCCAACTTCATTCTGCCTCATCGATGTTGGTTTTTGTTCAATAAAATTGTCTTTTGTTTTATACACTGATATTATTTCTTGCTCACTTATATATGGGTAAGATGGGTCAAATGCGGGCAATTGGGACTAGCTTTGTGGTAAAGACTGGGCGGCCATGGACAAGATGAGCTGAAGGGCCTGTTTCTATGCTGTAAACCTCTGTGACTTGAAAACTTGTGTGAGATCATTGAACTTCTTCCTACGCTGCATTCTTGTTTAATGAACAAATATCCTTGTTGCTGGCATCCGCAGCTATTTCTTCCCACTGCCCTCTGGATGTCTCTCCGCCTTTCCACCTCTTCAACCTCTCCAATGCATTATCTGAAAACCTCAGTGTCTCTCTCGCATGTTGAGTCATTGCTCAAAGTCTCAAGGCACCGATTCAATTTGGGAAAAGAACTCCAGTTATTGAAGCTACAATGCACCTCCTTTTTAAGAGGTACCGACTGCCTTTAAGCAACACTAGCGTTCTGACATTGGGCCTTCCAGCTGATGCCAATAAACAGCTGATTGCATGTGGAAATTGTTTTAAAGAGCAGGCAGCACAAATTGAACGTGCTTCTTGGAAAGCCATGAGAGGGAGTGATTTACTCACACACTGTGATCCATGATGCCCATTTTCAGGCCTAATCCAAGTTCACCTTAGATGAATGTAGAAGATCTGACAAATTTTGAAGAAGTGCAGGGATATTCTCCACATTGACCTGGCCAATATTTATCCCTCAACAAGCCTTACTAAAACAGATTATCTGGTGACTATCTCGATGTTGCTTGTTGGATCCTGCTGTACACAAATTAAATTCAGTGCAGAAGAGACCATTCAGCCCATCATGTCTGCATTGACTCCCTGACAGAGTATCTTACCCAGGCCCTCGCCCTGCCATAGCCCCACACATTTACCATGGCTAATCCATCTAACCTATAAATTAGTTGCCACATTTCCCATAATACAAGTGTCAAGGTTTTAAAAGTACTTCACTGATGAGGAAGATCTTCAAGACACCCGGGGATTGTGAAAGGCATTATACAAACTTAAGTTCTTTCTTTTATATAAATACAAGTATTACCTTTTTAAAAAATTTAATTTATTTCACTGGATGAAATGTGGTTTATAATGCAGACTGCCTCTTGGGAACAAGTCCTTATCATCAGGATTTCCTCTTCTGCATAGTCTCAGGATGATTGCAACAGCATGTATTGGTGGGAACTGTTTTCTTTGCTTTTACTAGCACTGCACACAAACCTCTTACATGTTGGCATAACACAAAATCCTCGAGCAGCATGCTACTTAGAAATGTTACAACTTCCACTGACCTTACCACCCACACAGTGTTTGAAAATTCTAGAAATCCCTGAAATTCTTATCAAGCATGAAAATAATATTGACATTAATGAGAGAAAGGGCTTGCATTTATATAGCGCATTTTGCATTTGCTAGATGTCTAAAGCACTTCACAGCCAATGAGGTACATTTGGAGTGTAGATACTATTGCAATTCTAGAAATCTGGTGGCCAATATGTATGCAAAATCCCATAAACAATCACGTGATTAATGACGAGTGAATCCGTTTTAAGAAATGTTGAGGAATAAACACTCTAACCTTGTCTTTCTTTAAACTGTGCATGGGAATCTACTGCCAGCATCTGAGCTGGAAGATGGCATATTGATTTAACATCTCATCTGAAAGACAGCACCTCTGACCGTGTACCGACCCTTCAGTAATGCACTGAAGTGTCAGAATTGATTATGTACCCAAGACTGTGGGCTTTGAATCCACAATGAATCCACGGAGCCAAGATTGTCACCACAAAATTTAGCAAGTTAATTTAATAATTCAGAAACATCTATTGTAACTAAATGCTAATAATTAGAAAAATATCTGTCACATACTTGGCTAATGGTATAAGTTTTGAATGGATGGATATGTTAGCAACGAATTGGGAACACTGACCATTTCATAAGTTCCCATTGTGCACCCTTGCTGCATGAGTCCGTGAATGGCAATGTTAAAAAATAAAACCTGCCTTAATACGAGGTAAATTTTTTCGGCTGACAAAGGATGCTCTCACTTTAATACACATTTGCATTTCATTTGTGGCAGAAAATTACTGTTCCTTTTTATCTTGCTGCAGACAAATCAGAATAGGAATGCAGATTCCATTATGCAGACACTAAGAAGGCTTTGACCTATTATGTGGATGGAACAAAAAGCTTTTTGTAAAGCTCTTCAATGTTGTCTTACGGGTCATACAATTTAATGCTCCCATTTCTAAATAAGGATTAATGAAATAGCTGGTTCAATGTAGCCTGCATTGGTATCATGTGGCAAGGATGCTATGGGTGAGACTAAGGGTCATTCGACTGGTTCTCTGTAGATTGTTGGAGCATCATTTCAGGTTGTGCCTTAAGCTACTTCCCTTCTATTAAATAAAGGTGGGGAGTAAATTATTATTACCAGGATAACTGCGACCACAATATTACATTCATCAACAGTCTCACTTTTACTTCCTTCTGTTACTGACCATTCATATCCTTTTGGCCAGAATGCAAAAATAAAAGCCACCACAAAATAAACATTCATACCAAGCTTATAAATGCCAGATTGCAAAGACAAGCCAACTCATCACTCCTGTGCATTCCTTTAGTTCCTTCTGTTTTTAAAAATCTGGTTCAGAGCTCCAATGCACTGATGGTGCAGTGGCTGCACAGTGGCTAGTGGAAGGCTGCTGAATTTCTGTAGGGGAGACTGCAAATGGCCTTGGAACATGCACTCAAGAAGCTCAGGTCCCAGAAGGCCTGACTGAGGACTGCATGAACAGTAGCAGCATGATCCAGCTGGCTGACAGGCCAAGGCACTGATTTGGTTTGATTTGATTTGATTTATTATTGTCACATGTATTAGTAGATAGTGAAAAGTATTGTTTTTTGCGCACTATACGGACAAAGCATACCATACATAGAGAAGAAAAAGAGAGAGTGCAGAATCCAGTGTAACAGCTAGGGGGTAGAGAAAGATCAGCTTAACACGAGGTAGGTCCTTTCAAAAGTCTGATGGCAGCAGGGAAGAAGTTGTTCTTGAGTCAGTTGGTACGCGTCCTCAGACTTTTGTATCTTTTTCCTGACAGAAGAAGGTGGAAGAGAGTATGTTTGGGGTGTGTGGGGTCCTTGGTTATGCTGGCTGTTTGTCCGAGGCAGTGGAAAGTATAGACAGAGTCAATGGATGGGAGGCTGGTTTGCGTGATGGACTGGGCTTTGTTCATGACCCTTTGTAGTTTATTGCGGTCTTGGGCAGAGCAGGAGCCATACCAAGCCGTTATACAACCAGAAAAAATGCTTTCTATGGTGCATCTGTAAAAGTTAGTGAGAGTCGTAGTGGACATGCCAAATTTCCTTAGCCTCCTGAGAAAGTAGAGGTGTTTGTGGGCTTCTTAACCATAGCATCGGCATGGAGGGACCAGGACAGGTTGTTGGCGATCTGGACACCTAGAAACTTGAAGCTCTTGACCATTTCCACTTCATCTCCATTGATGTAGACAGGGCATGGCCTCCACTGCGCTTCCTGAAGTCAATGACTATCTTCTTCATTTTGTTGACATTGAGGGAGAGATTATTGTCACCGCACCAGTTCACCAGATTCTCTATCTCATTCCTGTACTCTGTCTCGTCATTGTTTGAGATCTGAAACACTATAGTGATGTCATCAGCAAAATCGAATTGGAGGGGAATTTGGCCACACAGTCATAGGTGTATGAGTGTATAGTAAGGGGCAGAGGACACAGCCTTGAGGTGTTGAGGATGATTGCGAAGGAGGTATCACAATCTTTACTGATTGCGGTCTGTGGATTAGGAAGTCTAGGATCCAGTCGCAGAGGGAGGAGCAAAGCCCCAGGCCACAGAGTTTGGAGATGAGTTTTGCAGGAATAATGGTGTTGAAGGCTGAGCTGTAGTCAATAAATAGGAGTCTGACAGAGGTGTCTTTGTTATCTAGGTGTTCCAGGTTGAGTGCAGGGCCAGGGAGATGGCGTCTGCTGTGGACCTGTTGCGGCAATAGGTGAACTATAGTGGATCCAGGCAATCTGGGAGGCCAGAATTGATCTGTGCCATGAGTAACCTTTCGAAGCACTTCATAATGATGGATGTCAGAACCACCGGACGATAGTCATTAAGGCACACTGTCTGGCTTTTCTTTGGTACCGGGAAGATGGTCGTCTTCTTGAAGCAGATAAGAACATAAGAACTAGGAGTAGGAGTAGGCCATCTGGCCCCTCGGGCCTGCTCCACCATTCAATAAAATCATGGCTGATCTTTTTGTGGACTCAGCTCCACTTACCTGCCCGCTCAGCATAACCCTTAATTCCTTTACTGTTCAAAAATTTATCTATCCTTGCCTTAAAAACATTCAATGAGGTAGCCTCAACTGCTTCACTGGGCAGGGAATTCCACAGATTCACAACCCTTTGTGTAAAGAAGTTCCTCCTCAACTCAGTCCTAAATCTGCTTCCCTTTATTTCTAGTTCTAGTTTCACCCACCAGTGGAAACAACTTCCCTGCATCTATCTTATCTATTCCCTTCATAATTTTATATGTTTCGAAAAGATCTCCCCTCATTCTTCTGAATTCCAATGAATATAGCCCCAGTCTACTCAGTCTCTCCTCATAAGCCAACCCCCTCAACTCCAGAATCAACCTAGTGAGTCTCCTCTGCACCCCCTCCAGTGCCAGTATATCCTTTCTCAAGTAAGGAGACCAAAACTGTACACAGTACTCCAGGTGTGGCCTCACCAGCACCTTATACAGCTGCAACATAACCTTGCTGTTTTTAAACTCCATCCCTCTAGCAATAAAGGACAAATTCCAATTTGCCTTCTTAATTATCTGCTGCATCTGCAAACCAACTCCTTGAGATTCCTGCACAAGGACACCCAGATCCCTCTGCACAGCAGCATGCTGCAATTTTTTACCATTTAAATAATAGTCCATTTTGCTGTTATTCCTACCAAAATGGATAACCTCATATTTACCAACATTGTACTCCATCTGCCAGACCCTTACCCACTCACTTAGACTATCTATATCCCTTTGCAGACTTTCAGCGTCCTCTGCACACTTTGCTCTGCCACCCATCTTAGTGTTATCTGTGAATTTTGACACACTACACTTGGTCCCCAACTCCAAATCATCTATGTAAATCGCAAACAATTGCGGTCCCAACACTGATCCCTGAGGCTCACCACTGGTCACTGATCGCCAACCAGAAAAACACTCATTTACCCCCACTCTTTGTTTTCTGTTAGTTAACCAATCCTCTATCCATGCTAATACATTACCCATAACACCGTGCACTTTTATCTTATGCAGCAGTCTTTGGTGCGGCACCTTGTCAAATGCCTTCTGAAAATCCAGATACATCACATCCACAGGTTCCTCATTGTCTACTGCACATGTAATGTTCTCAAAGAATTCCACCAAATTAGTCAAACATGACCATCCCTTCATGAACCCATGCTGCATCTTACCAATGGGACAATTTATATCCAGATGTCTCGCTATTTCTTCCTTGATGATAGATTCAAGCATTTTCCCTACTACAGAAGTTAAGCTAACCGGCCTATAGTTACCTGCCTTTTGTCTACCTCCTTTTTTAAACAGTGGCGTCACATTTGCTGTTTTCCAATCTGAGAGTCCAGCAAATTTTGGTAAATTACCACTAGTGGATTTTCTATTTCTCCCGCCATCTCTTTTAGTACCATGGGATGCATTCCATCAGGACCAGGAGACTTGTCTACCTTTAGCTCCATTAACTTGCCCAACACTACCTCTTTCGTGATAATGATAGTTTCTAGGTTCTCACCTGCCAATAGCCTTCCTGTCATCACTTTTTGGCATGTTATTTGTGTCTTCCACTGTGAAGACTGACACAAAATACCTGTTCAATGCCTCAGCCATTTTCTCATTTCCAGTTATTACATCTTCCTTCTCATCCTCTAAAGGACCAATGTTTACTTTAGCCACTCTTTTTCGTTTTATATATTTGTAGAAACCTTTGCTATCTGTTTTTATATTCTGAGCTAGTTTACTCCCATAATTCATCTTACTTTTTTATAGCTTTTTTCGTGGCTTTCGACTGACCTTTAAAGATTTCCCAATCCGCTAGGTTCCCACTAATCTTTGCCACTTTGTATGCCTTTTCTTTCAATTTGATACCCTCCTTTATTTCCTTAGATATCCATGGCTGATTATCTCTTTTTCTTCAGTCCTTCCTTATCACTGGTATATACTTTTGGTGAGCACTGTGAAAGATCGCTTTGAAAGTCCTCCACTGTTCCTCAATTGTCCCACCATAAAGTTTTTGCTCCCAGTCTACCTTAGCCAACTCCTCCATTATCCCTTTGTAGTCTCCTTTGTTTAAGCACAAGACACTGGTATTAATAGGGACCTCAGATTGGTGTAAAGAGAGGTTAAAGATGTCTGCAAATACCCTTGCCAGCTGGTCCATGCAGGATCTGAGTGCTTATCCAGGTACCCCGTCTGGGCCAGTCGCTTTCTGTGGGATGACCTTCGAGAAGGCTGCTCTGACTTCTGCGATGGTGAACTTGGATACAGGTTCGGCCGAGGCTTCCGGGGTGGATGACGTCCTCTCACTGACCTCTTGCTCAAAACGGGCCTAGAATGTGTTGAGCTCATCAGGAAGGGGGTGCATTGGTGCCGGCGACTTTACATTGTCTGAGACTGCCTCATCATTGACTGAGGACTCCATTTTTATTTTTTAAAATCAGGGCACCAGTTTTAAAGATCTTTTGTAACTCCATTGCCGGCGGGGCTGGGCTCAATCAACTGGGATCGCTGCATAACTTTCTTTTTGTATTATGCACCTAAACACACTGTGGAGGATGCCACCCTCGGGGCCGACAGCTTTCACCCGGCTTTCCAGACCGCTGAGCCACTTTGCCAAAAAAATGAGAAAATTCCACCCAATGCTTTTACTTCATTGGAGGAAATTTCTGAATGAAGTACTGGGTGTCAGACTAGTGTTCCATCAATTGGAGACAGTGGGCAGGCTGAGGGAGGTGGTAGTGAGATAAAGCTGTGTGTCATTAGAATACATGTGGAAACTGACACAATGGGCTGAATTCTCCCATCTCGCCCACAGCGGGTTTAGTGTTGGGTGGGAGTGGAGAATCTAGTGGGAAGCAAGCCCACCAGTGTAAAATCATAGAACATAGAAAAAATACAGCACAAACAGGCCCTTCGGCCCACAAGTTGCGCCGGTCATGTCCCTACCTACCTAGGCTTATATATAGGCTTATCTATAACCCTCAATCCTATTAAGTCCCATGTACTCATCCAGAAGTCTCTTAAAAGACCCTATCGAGTTTGCCTCCACCACCACTGACGGCAGCCAATTCCACTCACCCACCATCCTCTGAGTGAAAAACTTACCTCTGACATCTCCTCTGTACCTACTCCCCAGCATCTTAAACCTGTGTCCCCTCGTAGCAGCCATTTCAGCCCTGGGAAAAAGCCTCCGAGAATCCACCCAATCTATACCTCTCAACATCTTGCACACCTCTATCAGGTCACCTCTCATCCTTCGTCTCTCCAAGGAGAAAAGACCGAGCTCCCTCAGCCTATCCTCATAAGGCATGCCAACCAATCCAGGCAACATCCTTGTAAATCTTCTCTGCACCCTTTCAATCATTTCCACATCCCTCCTGTAATGAGGCGACCAGAATTGAGCACAGTACTCCAAGTGGGGTCTGACGAGGGTCTTATAAAGCTGCATCATTATCTCCCGACTCTTAAACTCAATCCCTCGATTGATGAAGGCCAGCACACCATATGCCTTCTTAACCACCTCCTCTACCTACGAGGCTGATTTAAGAGTCCTATGGACCCGGACCCCAAGGTTCTTCTGATCCTCTACACTGCTAAGAGTCTTACCCTTGATATTATACTCCTTCATCCCATTTGACCTGCCAAAATGGTCCACTACACATTTATCCGGGTTGAAGTCCATCTGCCACTTCTCCGCCCAGTCTTGCATCCTATCTATGTCACGCTGCAGCTTCTGACATCCCTCCAACCTATCCACAACACCACCAACCTTCGTATCGTCGGCAAACTTACCAACACGTCCCTCCACTTCCTCATCCAGGTCATTTATGAAAATGATAAACAGCAAGGGTCCCAGAACAGATCCCTGGGGCACTCCACTGGTGACCGACCTCCATTCAGAAAAAGATCCTTCTACAACCACTCTCTACCTTCTGCAGGCAAGCCACTTCTGAATCCACAAGGCAACAGCCCCTTGAATCCCATGCCCTCTCACTTTCTCGAGAAGTCTTGCATGGGGGACCTTATCGAACGCCTTGCTGAAGTCCATGTAAACCACATCTACCGCTTTTCCTTCATCAATGTGTTTGCTCACATTTTCAAAGAACTCCACCAGGCTAGTAAGGCACGATTTGCCTTTGACAAAGCCGTGCTGACTACTTTTGAGCATACTAAACTTCTCTAAATGTTCATAAATCCTGTCCCTCAGGATCTTCTCCATCAACTTACCAACCACTGAGGTTAGACTCACTGGTCGGTAATTTCCTGGGCTTTCCCTATTCCCTTTCTTGAATATAGGAACCACATCCGCAATCCTCCAATCCTCCAGAACCTCTCCTGTCTCCATCGACGACGCAAAGATCATCGCCAGAGACTCTGCAATCTCTTCCCTCGCCTCCCACAGTAACCTGGGGTACATCCCATCCGGTCCTGGCGACTTATCTATCTTGATGCTATTCAAAATTTCCAACACATCCTCTTTCTTAATGTCCACATACTCAATCTTTGCAGTCTGCCTCAATCCTGTAGTACAACCACCCAGGTCTTTTTCCACCGTGAATACCGAGGTAAAATATTCATTAAGTACCTCTGCTATTTCTTCCGGTTCTGTACAGACTTTCTCACCTTCACCTTTTATAGGTCCTATTCCTTCACATCTCATCCTTTTACTCTTCACATATTTATAGAACGCCTTAGGGTTCTCCTTAAGCTTACCTGCCAAGGCCTTCTCGTGACCCCTTCTGGCTCTCCTAATTTCTTTCTTAAGTCCCTTCCTGCAAGCCGTATACTCATCTAGATCCCTATCATCGCCTAGCTCTCTGAACCTTTTGTACGCTTTCCTTTTCTTTTTGACTAGATTCAGCGCAGCTTTTGTGCACCACAGTTCCCGTAACCTACCAACACCTCCCTGTCTCATCGGAACGTTGTCATGCAGAACTCCAGACAAACATTCCTTGAAAATCTGCCACCTTACTTCAGTACTTTTCCTCGAGAATGCCTCCTTCCAATTTACGCCTCTAATCTCCTGCCTGATGGCTTCATATTTCCCCTTACTCCAGATACACACTTTCCTAGCTTGCCTGATCCTATCTCTTTCCAATGCTAGCGTAAAGGAGATAGAGTTATGATCACTATCCCCAAGATACTCCCCCACTGAGAGATTCGACACCTGTCCAGGCTCATTTGCCAGTACCAGATCGAGTACAGCCTCTCCTCTTGTAGGCTTATCCACATGCTCTGTCAGGAAACCCTCCTGAATACACCTAATAAACTCCTCCCCATCTAAACCCCTTACCCTAGGGATATTCCAATCGATGTTTGGGAAATTAAAGTCTCCCATCACGACAACCCTGTTATTCCTACATCTCTCCAGGATCTGTTTCCCTATCTGCTCCTCAACATCCCTGTTACTATTGGGCGGCCTGTAGAAAACACCCAGCAAAGTTATCGACCCCTTCCCGCTCCGAACTTCCACCCACAGAGACTCCGTAGACAATCTCTCCACGGCTTCCACCTTCTCTACAGCTGTGACACTATCCCTGATCAGCAGTGCCACTCCCCCCCCTCCCTCTTTCGCCTTCCTCTCTGTCCTTTCTGAAACATCTGAAACCCGGCACCTGAAGTATCCAGTCCTGTCCCTGTCCCCAAGTCTCCGTAATGGACCACATCACACTTCCAAGCATCGATCCACACTCTAAGCTCATCCACTTTATTCACTACACTCCTTGCGTTAAAATAGACACATCTCAAACCTTTGGTCTGAGCTCTCCCCTTCTCCGTCACCCGTCTATTCTCCCTCTTACACTGTGTACAATCCTTCTCTATTTGCGGGCTAACCTCCTCGCTCTCAGTCACCTCATCACGATTCCCTCCCCGCAACCTTTCTAGTTTAAAGTCTCCCCAAATCATGTTGTAATTCTCCCAATGGCGGGTTAATGGCAGGTCTGTTTTCCCACTGGCCGGTGGAGTGAACGCCATTTATGTTCATTTGCATCTCATGAACGCTCATTAAACAGCTGCCCCCTGGCATCCCATCAGGCCCTTCAATCTTATGTAACCCCAGCAAGAAATTATATCAGCCTAAAACCTAATTGCTAAAGAGTGGCATGTACAAGGCAGCCCTTAGTTTGCAAGATACTTTGGGGTGAGTGCAACATTGCCATTGTGCTACTCTATTCCTGATACACTGTACAACACTCCATTGGGGCAAACCGGATCCTGCCCTCCATCTGTATGCCAAGCTGGTGTTCATGGACAGCACTATGTTTGTGTGTGTTGCCATTATAGTAGCTCTTCCCACATTGCTGCCATTTCATAAGGGTGGTAAAATTCTGGCCCTACATTCCAGCCTTGGGAACATCCTGGATCCAGATCGAGGAGGTATGTCACATCACCATCCCCCCAGCTGCATTGTGATAATGTCTGTTGGAACGTAACTCCGGCAGTTCCTGTCTGACCAGCAAAGTGAACAGAACTCCAGGCAAGAGCCTGCGCTGTCGACCATCCAGCAGAAAGAACTGGGATCCTCATCAGACTTGCCATATGCTGAAACCTCAGAACTTGTGCCTCCTGACTGACTCATTCTATGTGCCTTCTCCTATCATGCCAGCCTCCCTCTGGAAAGACAAAGCCTTTGAGAATCAACCAACCAACCTATGGAACGAACATTCCAGGGAACACATGGGGGGGGCGATTTTCCCCAAAACATTAAATGCCAAATTCACGTAAAAACTGGAGGAAATGGTTTTTTCAGCGGTATTTTCAAAATGAATCTCCCACACTCTGAGCACTGCAGAGTGCCCCAGAAAGATTCACGTTGAAAATACAGGGGTGGAGCCTATTCCCGCTGGAGAGGCCGGCCGCATAGCGCTGAGCGGGCCGATGCGCATGCGCCGATCTATCAGGTGGAGATTGGTGCAGGCAGTAGCCCCATACTGCCGGCCTCCCCATCACTGGCCAGTGATTAAGCTGCTAGCTCAATCACTAGCCAACCCTGCGTCCTTGCACAGCTGGCCATGCGACCCCTCCACCCCCCGATCGCTGGCCTCCCGGACCAATGCGGGCCAGCCCTGATGTTCCCCGCCCCTGGGCAGTCCCAATCCCCCCCCCCCCCCCCCCCCCCCGACCCCAGCAGTCCCGACCCCCCACAGCAGCCCTCCACCCCCCCCCCACCTGGATGGCCACCCCCGATCACCCCCTTCCCTCCCTCTGTCACTGATCCCATCTGCAGAGTGGCAGTGGAACCCCCCCACTCCCACCGATGCCCCCCCCATAAGCCCTGCCTCCAATAGGCCCTGCCCCCCTCTGGTCCTGCCCCTTGGCACTGCCTGATGCATGGTGGGCAGTGCCAAGGTGCCCCTTGGGCAGTGCCAAGGGGACAGGCTGGCAGTGCCAGCCTGGCACTGCCCAGGGGGCATACCCCTCACCCCTGACCTCCTAGGGGGGACATTCCTTCACTCCAGCAGGGTCGGGTCGCCAGTTCCCTGTTGGGGAACAGTGGGGAGCTGTTGCAAATCCCCCTGGAGTGAACCACTCCCGGCGGGGGGGGGGGAGATGCTAGCGGGCCCAAGGACTGCAGTCCTGGGCCCGCTAATGATATTTAAATTGAAATTTAAATAAGGAAATTAGCTCCGCATGGGAAATCGGCACGGAGCTGATGACTCCGCTGGAGCAGCGCAGTGGGCTGGGAAAATCACGCCCGTGATTCTGGACTCTGGACACATGTCACCCGGTACTTGTGTTTTTGTTGTGGATGTGACCTGAACTCTCTTCCTCCTTTTTCCTTATCCCCTATTTATTGTCTGGGTATAAAAAGGGGTGGATGTTGCAAAACACTTCTTGGGGTATGTGTCTGTGTAGAAATAAAGCAACCCTTTTATTTTCATCTTAGCTCGAGCTTGCTGTGCAAGTTATTAACAGAGGATTGGAACATTTTCAAATTGAAGGGTTGGGAAAAATATGCCACCAGTTATAAAGGAAACCTTTATGTTTACAGACAGGTAGAGAGTGGGGAAATCAGGGCTGTTTAAATTAACCCTCCTCCAGTCCATGACAGTTCATTTCTTCTCCACAAAGACAGCATTGTCATAATGTCGATGTCCTCCTCATGCTCAGCATGCTTAGTGGTGGTTAGGTGAGCCCTGGAAAGGGCATCTGCTAAGTACGGTTCCTTACCACGTTTATAGATCACACTGAAGTTGTCACTGGAGCCTGAGCGTCATTCTCTGCAGACACGGTAAGCAATATGGAGGAGCTTTTAGAGAATGCCATTGAGCAGCTGGTGATCAGGTTCAACGGTGACAGGGCAGCCGTAAATGAAATTGTGAAATTTCTCTCAGGCAAAGACAAGGAGGAGGAGTTATTTCTCGATCGAGGCATAGCGTACTTCAGTGTCAGTGAGGGCTCCTGGTGCAATAGTCACTGGTCTGCCTTTCTGGGTGGACACTGCTCCAAGCTCATGCTGAGACACATCTGCTGATAACGCTACTGGTTTGAACTTCAAAGTATTGTAACACTGGAGGGGCTGAAAGCAGGTCCTTGAGTCTGTTGAATTCACTGTGTGGTGCTCCTGCCAGCACCATTCCACATCCTAGTGGAGAAGTTGGCATAGGGGTGCAGTCACTTTGCTGTAGCAATTTGGATAGGTAATTTGCCATGCTGAGGAAGCGCTGCAGCATGGTCTGTCATCAGGAGTTGGTATTTTCCATATAGCCTTTGTCTTGTCTGGGTCTGGCTTCACACCGTTGGCAGTCAGCAGGTGGCCCACATAGAAGACTTCACTGACACTGAATTTGTATTTGGCAGGGTTGAACTTCAACTGTACGGTTCTGATTCTGTTAAGGACCAAATGCAGATGTTCATCATGCTCCTCCACTGTGTGCTCCCAAATTAGGATGTCATTAATGATGATTTTGCATGGTGGCCCTGCAATGAGCTGTTCCATGGACTTCTGAAAGATCTCACTACCAGTGAAATACCATAAGCCAGGGCATGCACAGGAATCTGTATCTGCCCACTGGAGACATGAACGTCATGCACTTCAAGGATTCTTCATCACGCAGGATTTGCTAAAATCCGCATTTTGCTTCCAAGATGCTGAAGACTTTGGCATTAGGCATGTCTGCAATGATCTGTACGACTGTCTTCATTAGACGTTGAGATCATAAGTGCTTTGTTAAGGTGAACTGGGTCAATACAGATTCTGACTGTGTCATCTTTCTTTACCGCAGTTACTTTCCTGGAGATCCATTCTGTGGCTTCGCCTATGACATCCAGTCTTGTCATTCGGCCTAGTTTGTCTATTATCTGCTGTTTTATGGTACAAAGAACAAAGAACAAAACAGCATAAGAACAGGCCCTTCGGCCCTCCAAGCCCGTGCCGCTCCCTGGTCCAAACTAGATCATTCTTTTGTATCCCTCCATTCCCACTCCGTTCATGTGGCTATCTAGATAAGTCTTAAACGTTCCCAGTGTGTCCGCCTTCACCACCTTGCCTGGCAGCGCATTCCAGGCCCCCACCACCCTCTGTGTAAAATATGTCCTTCTGATATCTGTGTTAAACCTCCCCCCCCTCACCTTGAACCTATGACCCCTCGTAAACGTCACCACCGACCTGGGGAAAAGCTTCCCACCGTTCACCCTATCTATGCCTTTCATAATTTTATACACCTCTATTAGGTCACCCCTCATCCTCCGTCTTTCCAGTGAGAACAACCCCAGTTTACTCAATCTCTCCTCATAACTAAGCCCCTCCATACCAGGCAACATCCTGGTAAACCTCCTCTGTACTCTCTCCAAAGCCTCCACGTCCTTCTGGTAGTGTGGCGACCAGAACTGGACGCAGTATTCCAAATGCGGCCGAACCAACGTTCTATACATCTGCAACATCAGACCCCAACTTTTATACTCTATGCCCCGTCCTATAAAGGCAAGCATGCCATATGCCTTCTTCACCACCTTCTCCACCTGTGACGTCACCTTCAAGGATCTGTGGACTTGCACACCCAGGTCCCTCTGCGTATCTACACCCTTTATGGTTCTGCCATTTATCGTATAGCTCCTCCCTACATTAGTTCTACCAAAATGCATCACTTCGCATTTATCAGGATTGAACTCCATCTGCCATTTCTTTGCCCCAATTTCCAGCCTATCTGTAAGGGGCATTGTTTTTGGAGCTAGCCATTTGGAGATACTGAACCATCCAACCTCATGTGATAGATAACAGGCAGGGGGGGACTGCACATGAAGTACTAAATTCAGGGGAGGTGGTGGGGTGGTGGTATTGTCATTGGACTAGTAATCTAGAGACCCAGGTTAAAGCTCTGGGGACCGGGGTTTGAATCTCACCACTGCAGAGGGTGAAATTTGAATTCAATAAAAAAATTCTGGAATGATTGCCCTGTAATGGGCAATGATGAAAAAATGATGACCATGAAACAATTGTCGGAAAAACCCATCTTTTTCACTTATGTCCTTTAGGGAAGGAAATCTGCCATCATTACCTGGTCTGGCCTACATGTGACTCCAGTGCCACATCAATGTGTTTGACTCTCAATTGCCTAGGAATACTGCGGCATATAACTCATCTCCTGACTCTTCAAAGGTGAACAGGCTTTGGGGAGTCAGGAGGTGAGTTTCACGCCACAGTATTCCTAGCCTCTGATCTGCCCTTGTAGCCACTGTGTTTATGCTTATGTGCAATATTGTCAGGGAGACCAGCAGTGATTTAACATCCTGGTCAACTACATGGAATTGAAACTTGCCCTGCATGCAGCCTAAGGTGAGTGTGTCTTCTGTGGATATGGTTTGTTCATCATATGCAACAGATGATAACATAAAATTACAAAGGGATATTGATAGAGTAAATGAATGAACACAACTGTGGCAGATGGATTTCAATCTAAACATTTTGGACTGAAAAAGAATAGATCAGGGTACTTTCTGGAGGGTATGAAGTTAAATACAGTAGATGTTCAAAGAGACTTTGGGGTTCAGGTGCCACGATCATTAAAATACCAAGTACAGATGCAGAAAAAAATCAAGAAGGCGAATGGAATGCTGGCCGTTATATCTAGAGGACTGGAATATAAGGATGCAGAAGTTATGCTGCGGCTACACAAAACCCTGGTTAGACCCCACTTGGAGTACTGTGAGGAGATCTGGGCACCACACCTTAGGAAGGATATATTGGCCTTGGAGGGAATACAATGCAGTTTACAAGAATGATATCTGGACTTTGGGGTTGAATTATGAGGAGAGATTATACAAATTAGATTGGTTTTCTCGAGAATTTATAAAGTTAAGGGGTGATCTGATCGAAGTCTTCAAGATACTGACAGGAAAAGACAGGGTCGATAAAGATAAACTATTTCCACTGATTGGAGATTCTAGAACTAGGGGGGAATAGCATAAAAATATTGGCCAGACCGTTCAAGAGAGATGTTAGGAAGCACTTTTATGCCCAAAGTGGGGTAGAGATTTGGAACTCTTTTCCACAAACCACAATTGATCCTAAATCAGTTGCTATCTTTAAATCTGAGATAGATACTTTTTTGTTAAGCAAAGATATTAAAGGATATGGGCCAAAGGCAAGTATATGGAGTTAGGCCACAGATCAGCCATGATCTCATTAAATGGCGGAATGGGCTTGATGGGCTGAATGGCCCACTCCTGTCCTTATGTTCCTATGAAACAAGGTTGACTTTGTTGGTTGAATCAAGTGCAGTACAGGGCCTGAATTATTTCAGCAGTGGCTTCGACAAAACATTACATTTTGCCCCAGTACCAAGTCTAACTTTGTTGCGAGCAATGCTGAGCGTTGTGAATCTTTCACCCTCTTCAGTGATGAGGTCAATACTTTCATGGTCGATTGCTTCCAGGGGCATAGGGTTTTGATTCATCTCAGCTCATTCACTTTGTTTATGTGCTGAGCTTTGCAGAGGTAGGGATAGTAATTTGCCATGCTGAGGAAGCACTAAGCTTTGGCTGCAGCATGTCTTGTGATAGTAGCTGCACGATACGGCTTTGATCTCCAACACTTGGCAAAATAACTCCCTCTACCATCGTTATTGCAGTGCTTGTTAAGTGCAAAGCACGCGCTTCTTCTTCTGTGGGTACTGGCAGTTGCAGTTTGAGCAGGGTATGTTTTGTACAGAAAAGACTTCAGCTGTTCGTGTTAATTCTTTACTGCGCCTCTCAGATTGCACATTCAACGTGCAAATATTAATGGCAGATTCCAAGGTTAATTTTTTTTCTGGGAGAAGCTGCTTGCGCACACTGTCACTGTGTATTCCACACACTATACGGTCTCTAACAAGTTTGTCAGTGAGAGCACCAGATTCACACTTTCTTGCCTGAATTTTCAGTATTGGAATGTCCCACTGTATTAATTCATTGGGTTTCTGACTGGCTGTGCTGAAAGCGTGTCTATCTATGACTACATTTTTTACAGGTATGCCATTTTGTTGAAATTTCTTTACTTATTCCCCAGGGTCCTCTTTGTCTTCCCCCTCCTGGAATGTGAAGGATTCCAATGTCTCCACAACCTCCGGAACCACCAGGTTCAGCAACGTGTAGGCTCGGACTTTCTTTGATTTGCCGGACAGGCCAGCATAGCAGTATGCACTCCATTCCTTCTCAAACATTTTCCAATTGTTGGCAATGTTTTCATCAATAGTAAGTGGGTTGAAGTGCTTGAGCTCTTGTGCAATTGCAGCTAGCTCCTGACACAATGTAAAGGTAAAGTCACCATGGTCCCAGATGACCATAGGCTGTGACTGGTGGTGATTTAACCTGAGGATCACCACACCTCAAGGTGAGGGACAAGGTTGAGAAAGTGGGCCTTCATGAATAACCTCAGCCGGTATGGGAATTGAACCCGTGCTGTTGGCGTCGCTCTGCATCATTAGCCGTCCAGCCTACTGAGCTAAACTGGCACCAGGTGTAATTATGTGGTTGTGTGGGAATGAGAACACACGTGATAATGTCAACAGTTTATTAAGAAGTCCTTAACTGCCGTTACATACTATGCCCGTAGCTATGTGGGAGTCACTTCTGCCCCCCTCTCCTACATTGCATATCAATTCCTGTGCACAGGTCATTTGGCAAGTTGTGAATGAATGCACATTCTACCTTCCCTTTTAGAGGCCCAGACTAGTTTTAAGCAGTGCTAGCTACTCACCATATTGGCACCCTTCAGATGGGCCCAGTCAATCAACAGTTAGCTGTTTCCCTGTTGAAATCATTCAAATCAGCAAGCAATAGAGGGTGGTGGGTGAATGGAATCGGCTGCCGTCAGTGGTGGTGGAGGCAAACTCGATAGGGTCTTTTAAGAGACTTCTGGATGAGTACATGGAACTTAATAGGATTGAGGGTTATAGGTAAGCCTATATATAAGCCTAGGTAGGTAGGGACATGACCGGCGCAACTTGTGGGCCGAAGGGCCTGTTTGTGCTGTATTTTTTCTATGTTCTAATACAAAGTTGGCCTACTGCCTGAATTGCACCGAATTGGTACACTGATCCTTGCACTTGTTTTCAGGGGATATCTAATTTAGTAACCAAAGTGTCACGTGATAAAGGAATGGGGTTTAAACATAAGAAAAACAAAAAGTGCTGGAAAAACTCAGCAAGTCTGGCAACCCCTGAGGAGAGAGAAGCAGAGTTAACATTTCGAGTCCATATGGTCTTCTTTCGCTGAGCTTTTCCAACACTTTTTGTTTTGATTTCAGATCTCCAGCATCCACAATATTATGTTTTATTTGAGGTTTCTAAGGTACCTGGATTGTACCAGACTAAACACAGTGAAGTTTAATGGTCAATTTTCGTTCACAAGTGGGCTGAATTTTAAGCTGCGGAAGGGGCCTCCACCTACCAAGCCAGCAGCCAGCTAAGTCTTCAGGCCTTTCATTGACTCACTCACACTGGGGGGAAGTCCCGCCACTGAGAGCTGCAGGCTAATTGACCACAAGTCCCCTGAAGAAGAGCTAGGAGCCTGGATTAAGTCAAGTCCAACAAAGGTCAGCAAATGCAGATACTGTTCAATTTCTCTCCAGTGGTGAATTCAACCTCCTGTCGATATTCAGATCTATGACATTTTTAATATTATGGTTGACCCAGGGGTAAAGATACAAATGGGGAGGTGGAGGAAGGGTGAGAAGACGGGAAGAAAGAGGTGGGAGAAAGGAGGAAGAGGTGAATCAAGGAAAGGGAGGAAGAAAATGAGTGGGAGAGAATGTAGGAAACAGTAGGGGTGGGGGCGATGAATGAGGATTGGGGTGGGCATACTGAGTAATGCTCGATGGGTGTGGGCACATTGAGCAATGTTCAGTGGGGGTGGATACTGGGTAATGCTCAATGGGAGTGAGCACTGGTAATGCTCAGTGGAGGTGGGCACTGGTAATGCTCAGTGAGGTGGGCACTGGGTAATGCACAGTGGGGGTGGGCAATGGGTAATGCTCAGTGGGGGTGGACACTGGGTAATGCTCAGTGGAGGTAGACACTGGGTAATGCTCAGTGGGGGTGGACACTGGGTAATGCTCAGTGGGGGTGGACACTGGGTAATGCTCAGTGGGGGTGGGCACTGGGTAATGTTCAGTGGGGGTGGGCACTGGGTAATGCTCAGTGGGGGTGGGCACTGGGTAATGTTCAGTGGGGGTGGACACTGGGTAATGCTCAGTGGGGGTGGACACTGGGTAAGGCTCAGTGGGGGTGGACACTGGGTAATGCTCAGTGGGGGTGGACACTGGTAATGCTCAGTGGGGGTGGGCACTGGGTAATGCTCAGTGGGGGTGGGCACTGGGTAATGCTCAGTGGGGGTGGACACTGGGTAATGCTCAGTGGAGGTGGACACTGGGTAATGCTCAGTGGGGGTGGGCACTGGGTAATGCTCAGTGGGGGTGGACACTGGGTAATGCTCAGTGGGGGTGGGCACTGGTAATGCTCAGTGGGGGTGGACACTGGTAATGCTCAGTGGGGGTGGGCACTGGGTAATGCTCAGTGGGGGTGGGCACTGGGTAATGCTCAGTGGGGGTGGACACTGGGTAATGCTCAGTGGAGGTGGACACTGGGTAATGCTCAGTGGGGGTGGGCACTGGGTAATGCTCAGTGGGGGTGGACACTGGGTAATGCTCAGTGGGGGTGGGCACTGGTAATGCTCAGTGGGGGTGGGCACTGGGTAATGCTCAGTGGGGGTGGACACTGGGTAATGCTCAGTGGAGATGGGCACTGGGTAATGCTCAGTGGGGGTGGGCACTGGGTAATGCTCAGTGGAGATGGGCACTGGGTAATGCTCAGTGGAGATGGGCACTGGGTAATGCTCAGTGGAGATGGGCACTGGGTAATGCTCAGTGGGGGTGGGCACTGGGTAATGCTCAGTGGGGGTGGGCACTGGGTAATGCTCAGTGGGGGTGGACACTGGGTAATGCTCAGTGGAGATGGGCACTGGGTAATGCTCAGTGGGGGTGGGCACTGGGTAATGCTCAGTGGAGATGGGCACTGGGTAATGCTCAGTGGAGATGGGCACTGGGTAATGCTCAGTGGAGATGGGCACTGGGTAATGCTCAGTGGGGGTGGGCACTGGGTAATGCTCAGTGGGGGTGGGCACTGGGTAATGCTCAGTGGGGGTGGACACTGGGTAATGCTCAGTGGGGGTGGACACTGGGTAATGCTCACTGGGGGTGGACACTGGGTAATGCTCAGTGGGGGTGGACACTGGGTAATGCTCAGTGGGGGTGGGCACTGGGTAATGCTCAGTGGGGGTGGACACTGGGTAATGCTCAGTGGGGGTGGGCACTGGGTAATGTTCAGTGGGGGTGGGCACTGGGTAATGCTCAGTGGGGGTGGGCACTGGGTAATGTTCAGTGGGGTGGACACTGGGTAATGCTCAGTGGGGGTGGACACTGGGTAATGCTCAGTGGGGGTGGACACTGGGTAATGCTCAGTGGGGGTGGGCACTGGGTAATGCTCAGTGGAGATGGGCACTGGGTAATGCTCAGTGGGGGTGGGCACTGGGTAATGCTCAGTGGGGGTGGGCACTGGGTAATGCTCAGTGGGGGTGGACACTGGGTAATGCTCAGTGGAGGTGGACACTGGGTAATGCTCAGTGGGGGTGGGCACTGGGTAATGCTCAGTGGGGGTGGACACTGGGTAATGCTCAGTGGGGGTGGGCACTGGTAATGCTCAGTGGGGGTGGGCACTGGGTAATGCTCAGTGGGTGTGGACACTGGGTAATGCTCAGTGGAGATGGGCACTGGGTAATGCTCAGTGGGGGTGGGCACTGGGTAATGCTCAGTGGAGATGGGCACTGGGTAATGCTCAGTGGAGATGGGCACTGGGTAATGCTCAGTGGAGATGGGCACTGGGTAATGCTCAGTGGGGGTGGGCACTGGGTAATGCTCAGTGGGGGTGAGCACTGGGTAATGCTCAGTGGGGGTGGACACTGGGTAATGCTCAGTGGAGATGGGCACTGGGTAATGCTCAGTGGGGGTGGGCACTGGGTAATGCTCAGTGGAGATGGGCACTGAGTAATGCTCAGTGGAGATGGGCACTGGGTAATGCTCAGTGGAGATGGGCACTGGGTAATGCTCAGTGGGGGTGGGCACTGGGTAATGCTCAGTGGGGGTGGGCACTGGGTAATGCTCAGTGGAGATGGGCACTGGGTAATGCTCAGTGGGGGTGGACACTGGGTAATGCTCACTGGGGGTGGACACTGGGTAATGCTCAGTGGGGGTGGACACTGGGTAATGCTCAGTGGGGGTGGGCACTGGGTAATGCTCAGTGGGGGTGGACACTGGGTAATGCTCAGTGGAGATGGGCACTGGGTAATGCTCAGTGGAGATGGGCACTGGGTAATGCTCAGTGGAGATGGGCACTGGGTAATGCTCAGTGGGGGTGGGCACTGGGTAATGCTCAGTGGAGATGGGCACTGGGTAATGCTCAGTGGGGTGGGCACTGGGTAATGCTCAGTGGAGATGGGCACTGGGTAATGCTCACTGGGGGTGGACACTGGGTAATGCTCACTGGGGGTGGACACTGGGTAATGCTCAGTGGGGGTGGACACTGGGTAATGCTCAGTGGGGGTGGGCACTGGGTAATGCTCAGTGGGGGTGGACACTGGGTAATGCTCAGTGGAGATGGGCACTGGGTAATGCTCAGTGGAGATGGGCACTGGGTAATGCTCAGTGGAGATGGGCACTGGGTAATGCTCAGTGGGGGTGGGCACTGGGTAATGCTCAGTGGGGGTGGGCACTGGGTAATGCTCAGTGGGGGTGGACACTGGGTAATGCTCACTGGGGGTGGACACTGGGTAATGCTCAGTGGGGGTGGACACTGGGTCATGCTCAGTGGGGGTGGGCACTGGGTAATGCTCAGTGGGGGTGGACACTGGGTAATGCTCAGTGGGGGTGGGCACTGGGTAATGTTCAGTGGGGGTGGGCACTGGGTAATGCTCAGTGGGGGTGGGCACTGGGTAATGTTCAGTGGGGGTGGACACTGGGTAATGCTCAGTGGGGGTGGACACTGGGTAATGCTCAGTGGGGGTGGACACTGGGTAATGCTCAGTGGGGGTGGGCACTGATAATGCTCAGTGGGGGTGGGCACTGGGTAATGCTCAGTGGGGGTGGGCACTGGGTAATGCTCAGTGGGGGTGGACACTGGGTAATGCTCAGTGGAGGTGGACACTGGGTAATGCTCAGTGGGGGTGGGCACTGGGTAATGCTCAGTGGGGGTGGACACTGGGTAATGCTCAGTGGGGGTGGGCACTGGTAATGCTCAGTGGGGGTGGGCACTGGGTAATGCTCAGTGGGGGTGGACACTGGGTAATGCTCAGTGGAGATGGGCACTGGGTAATGCTCAGTGGGGTGGGCACTGGGTAATGCTCAGTGGAGGTGGGCACTGGGTAATGCTCAGTGGAGATGGGCACTGGGTAATGCTCAGTGGAGATGGGCACTGGGTAATGCTCAGTGGGGGTGGGCACTGGGTAATGCTCAGTGGGGGTGGGCACTGGGTAATGCTCAGTGGGGGTGGACACTGGGTAATGCTCAGTGGAGATGGGCACTGGGTAATGCTCAGTGGGGGTGGGCACTGGGTAATGCTCAGTGGGGGTGGGCACTGGGTAATGCTCAGTGGAGATGGGCACTGGGTAATGCTCAGTGGAGATGGGCACTGGGTAATGCTCAGTGGAGATGGGCACTGGGGAATGCTCAGTGGGGGTGGGCACTGGGTAATGCTCAGTGGGGGTGGGCACTGGGTAATGCTCAGTGGGGGTGGACACTGGGTAATGCTCAGTGGGGGTGGACACTGGGTAATGCTAACTGGGGGTGGACACTGGGTAATGCTCAGTGGGGGTGGACACTGGGTAATGCTCAGTGGGGGTGGGCACTGGGTAATGCTCAGTGGGGGTGGACACTCGGTAATGCTCAGTGGGGGTGGACACTGGGTAATGCTCAGTGGGGGTGGGCACTGGGTAATGCTCAGTGGGGGTGGGCACTGGGTAATGCTCAGTGGGGTGGGCACTGGGTAATGCTCAGTGGGGTGGACACTGGGTAATGCTCAGTGGGGGTGGGCACTGGGTAATGCTCAGTGGGGTGGACACTGGGTAATGCTCAGTGGGGGTGGACACTGGGTAATGCTCAGTGGGGGTGGACACTGGGTAATGCTCAGTGGGGTGGACACTGGGTAATGCTCAGTGGGGGTGGACACTGGGTAATGCTCAGTGGGTGTGGGCACTGGGTAATGCTCAGTGGGGGTGGGCACTGGGTAATGCTCAGTGGGGTGGACACTGGGTAATGCTCAGTGGGGGTGGGCACTGGGTAATGTTCAGTGGGGGTGGACACTGGGTGATGCTCTGTGGGGTGGACACTGGGTAATGCTCAGTGGGGGTGGGCACTGGGTAATGCTCAGTGGGGGTGGACACTGAGTAATGCTCAGTGGGGGTGGGCACTGGGTAATGCTCAGTGGGGGTTGGGCACTGGGTAATGTTCAGTGGGGGTGGGCACTGGGTAATGCTCAGTGGGGTGGGCACTGGGTAATGCTCAGTGGGGGTGGGCACTGGGTAATGCTCAGTGGGGTGGACACTGGGTGATGCTCTGTGGGGTGGGCACTGGGTAATGCTCAGTGGGGGTGGACACTGGGTAATGCTCAGTGGGGGTGGGCACTGGGTAATGCTCAGTGGGGGTGGGCACTGGGTAATGTTCAGTGGGGGTGGGCACTGGGTAATGCTCAGTGGGGGTGGGCACTGGGTAATGCTCAGTGGGGGTGGGCACTGGGTAATGCTCAGTGGGGGTGGGCACTGGGTAATGCTCAGTGGGGGTGGACACTGGGTAATGCTCAGTGGTGGTGGGCACTGGGTAATGCTCAGTGGGGGTGGACACTGGGTAATGCTCAGTGGGGGTGGGCACTGGGTAATGCTCAGTGGTGGTGGACACTGGGTAATGCTCAGTGGGGGTGGGCACTGGGTAATGCTCAGTGGGGTGGACACTGGGTAATGCTCAGTGGTGGTGGACACTGGGTAATGCTCAGTGGGGGTGGGCACTGGGTAATGTTCAGTGGGGGTGGACACTGGGTAATGCTCAGTGGGTATGGGCACGTTGCCTACAAAAGCTGCTGAGTTACCTGGGTATCGGCCAGCAGACCGAAATATTGCAGTGGAGGCAGTATGAGGCCCTTAAGTGGCAGCTAATTATCCATTCAAGGGCTTCAAAAGGCCTTACAACCCCCCCCGCCCTACCCCCCCCCCCCCCCCCCCCCCCCCCTATGGGAAACAGGTCAGAAATGGGCAGCAAGGCGACAGGCTGGCTACCTGCTTTATTTGGTGTGACCCCTGCCTTCAAATGTGCTGGTGCAGGAAGAGTAAAATTCCCCCCCTTAGACCCCAATCTTGACAGGAATGTGGATAATGAGCTGGGGGATGCCTAGCTTTCATTGGAATATCCACCCCTTGACTGCACCCCCCTCCTCACCACTTGACCTGCCTCCACTATTCCCAGCAGTGGCCTGATTGGAGTTAGGTTTGGGATTTTAAAATGTTAACATCTCATTTGACATCAACACATCCAACTTTGGGGGTTAATCCATAAATAAAAATCCATAAACTCCTACAGTGCAGAAGGGGGCCATTCAGCCCATTGAGTCTGCATTGACCCTTTGAAAGAGCATTCTACATGGGCCCCACTCCCCCGCCCCATCCCCATAGCTGCATACATTTAGCATGGCCAATCCACCTAACCCGCACATCTTTGGAGTGTGGGAGGTAACAGGAGCACCCAGAGGAAACTCACACAGACACGGGGAGAATGTGTGAACTCCACACAGACAGTGACCCAAGGCCAGAATTGAACCTGAGTCCCTGTTGCTGTGAGTCAGCAGTGCTAACCACTGTGCTTCCCAAAAAAATCACACCTTCTTTAGAGAGTGATTAGAATGTGGAACTTGCTAGCGCAAAATACTTGGATGCCAGTGTTCTCCAATTTTTAAGACTGTGCCAGTTTTATCTGAATCTCACTTGGCAGAGTTTGGGGAATTTGGTCTGATGCACTCTATGGTTACCGTCAAATAAACATTGTTTTAGTTTTAGGAGAGGATGCCATGGAGGACATGGCATTCTGGATCACACCACACAACGTGGAGCTAACCAAATGCTCCAGTTTCAGCAAAATATTTCACACTTCTGCCAGAAGTTGAAAAATAAATACAAGTGTAGATTGTGTTATTTCTCAGTGGAAAAGCTTCCTGTCAGCTGGTCTAACTTCAAAGTCCGAGACACTGGTTCTGTGCCACATCACTCAGGGCTGTGTGACCAAACTCAACATTCAACAATGTAAACCCTTCAGAGTTCTTCCACAATTGCAGTATAATAACACAGTGTGATGTCAATCAGGTCAGCTTCCTGGCAGTTATTTGGCTGACAGGACTTCCTGCTGACGCAGCACTTTGATACCATGAGAAAATCCCAGGGTAACTTGACAAATTGTAGTCTGCAGCTTCCAGGGGCAGGTGGATCTGTTGTGTGGGATCTTCATCCGTAACCACAAGCTATCCTTTTCACTGTGCTCTCCTTCCCAACCCACCACCTGCCTCCTTCCCTAGCTACATAGAAAATGTCTGCATGAATATCACAAGTATTTGTGTAAAATAATAATAACTGGAAACTTCGTATAAGGGCAGCACGGTGGCACAGTGGTTAGCACCGCTGCCTCACAGCGCCAGAGACCAGGGTTCAATTCATGGCTTGGGTCACTGTCTGTGTGGAGTTTGCACATTCTCTGTGTTTGCGTGGGTTTTCTCCGGGTGCTCCGGTTTCCTCCCACAGTCCCAAGATGTGCAATTTAGATTGATTGGCTATGCTAAATTGTCCCTTAGAGTCAGGGGGATTAGCAGGGTAAATATATGGGGTTACAGGGATAGGGCCTGGTTGGGATTGTCATCGGTGCAGACTCGATGGGCCAAGTGGCCTCCTTCTGCACTGTAGGGATTCTATGATTATTCAATGAAGGAATTTTACTACCTTACATTGAATGAAGCTACTTTTAAATCCCTACATTGTTAAGTGGAACAAGCAGCGTGTAATACTACTTAGAGACTGGAAGCATTTCATAAACCATTATCAGAAAATCAAATGGTTTATAGATATTATCTGAACCCCTTGAGTCTTTTATTTTTCTCTGTCAATCATTTTCTTTGACAGTCTATTATAGACCTGATGAAATGAAATTCACCCTATCAAGAGCAATACTGAAATTATGCCAATTGAGGAATATTACCATGACTGACAAGGTGGCTTTAATGAAATATATCCCAGCTGTTGGCAAGCAAGATTTTAGGTTTGAGATCAGGGGATACGTAGGAGAGCATCAACTAATTTTGATGGTTGGGAATTAAATTACTACAATATTTGAAAAAAAGTTTCATCTCAGAGGTGAAAAATAAATCAAAGTTATCACTCAATGACACACATAGAATCAGATAAAGATAAATAAGTTTCAAGATGCCAAGGCTCAGATTGTGGGAGTTATTCTGGCCAAAGAGTGAAAACAGGTGCTAAATGGGAGCAGTGCTGATGAGACGCATCTGTTTGAAAATTGGGATGTAGCAGACAGTTTTAGTCCTAATTGTTGATAATTATAATTTGAAATTGCTTGGTGATGTTAAACACAATTTTCAGCAGAATATGTGGGTCCCTTGCACTTACTTCCACTGAAGGTATAGAGTGCTCTGGTTCGCACATATCGGCACATTTCAGGAAAGCCCAGTGAGATGGCGCACAGGTTCTCAGATGCAGCGTTAGAGATACAGGTGGAAGTGGTCCGGAGGAGGAGGGGCTCCCTGTGGCTGCAGGGAGGGAAGATGCCACCTCACCCTGCTGTCCATTCCCGCCAGCAGTTGGTGTTTGTAATGATGCATGCTTACAGACTTCATCAGGAAAAGCTGTACAGAGGCTGGCAATCCCCCAGCTGCCCCAGTCCTTACATGTCTACTACCTGCCTTCATAGAATCCCTACAGTGGAGGAGGAGGTCAGTGAGTCCATCGAGCTTGTACCGACAACAATCCCACCCAGGCCCTATCCCTGTAACTCACATATTTACCCTGTTAGTCCCCCTGATACTAAGAGGCAATTTACCATGGCTAATCAACCTGATCCACACACCTTTGGAGTGTGGGAGGAAAACAGAAACCCATGCTGTAGCGGGATCTTTCTCTTTACTCCACTTACAGGCCGGTATTTGGGGGTCTGCCGATAGCTGCGAGTGTCTCTCTCTTACAGGCCTGAAAATTTCAAAGGCCGGGGGATGCCGCACTGGGGCAACTCCGCAGGAGAGAGCGCTGAATCAGGCTCACCGTTTATACCTGACCGGTAACCTGATACTTATATCACACTGCCATCCCAAAACCGCCACCAAGGCCTGAGTGATTCTCTCCCTTGTCGGTGGGACAACGGCCACCCTGCACCCACTCCACTCGAGTAGGTCTCCAAGAGAGAGAACAGAGAGACTCTGTTCTTTATCTCCTGACCAGCAGTCTCCCTTGAGTGAGCGGGTTTGAATCACTCAGATCACCCTCGGTTCTAGACTCCGGATTTATGGTAAGGGATATTGAAACTGTGACCTCGTCAGAGTGCGCTGATGAGAGAACAAGAGGCAAGACGGACTCCAAACGAGTTTCAAAACTTACAGCGATTTATTTAACAATAGAATCAACCTCTCCAATACCACACCACACATGGACTGCCTGCTGTGATAGTGGAGTCGGACACTTTAGGAACTTTCAAGCGGCTATTGGATAGGCACATAGAGCACACTAGAATGATAGGGAGTGGGATAGCTTGATCTTGGTTTCGGAAAAGGTTCGGCACAACATCGTGGGCCGAAGGCCCTGTACTGTGCTGTACTGTTCTATGTTCTATGTTCTATGAATAAAACTTATACTTTATACTATCACTGTGGGAGAAATGCTAACGGGTACAACGTAAAATCTTATTTTACACAGTTCAAAACAAGATTACTGAACTTTAAAATTACAATACACCACCCCTCCCCTTGCCTCAACCTCTATCCTATCCTCGGGAGCTTCACAAGGTTGGCTGGGATACTCACAATTCTAAAAGGGGTTCCTTTGTGGTGGGCTCGAATGTCTTAGTGCAGGGTCGAAACTGGGCTGCTGTTGGTCTTCACCTCTGCACATCAGCTTGCGATTCTGGAAGAGGAGCTCGGTCCTGCTTGTCTGCCTCCCTTGATCTTAACTTCAGCCCAATTTAACAACCAACTTCCCTGCCCCCGTAGGTGATTTTCAAGGACAATGGGCTTTCGATCACCGTGGCCATTGTCTCCCTGCTGGCCTGTTTACTGTTCATCTGCTGGTCTCCATCTCCCTTTGTCCTTCTGATGATTAGATCACTGGTGTGTCTGCCTTTCTGCCGCACTTGGCCACTTGTATATTCAGGGGGCTCACACCTTTCCTTAGCACAGTCCACAGGCAGGTTATGTTTGTCTTGCCGAGCCTTCTGGGAAGTTTTATCAGCCAGCAACCAGAGTTGGCCACTTTTAAACTGCCAGGTTTCTCCTGAGTCCTTTTAAAATATGGAGGATTGCCCTGAAACTTACACATGCAGACAAGGGAAGAATGTGCAAACTCCACACAGACAGTGACCCAAGGCTAGAATTGAACCCAGGTCCCTGGTGCTCTGAGGCAGCAATGCTAACCACTGTGCCACTGTGCTGCCCTTCTAGATGTCTCCTGCTTAGGGTAGGACTCCACCCCCTGGGGTGATTACCCACTCTCAGTCCCAATTGGTCCTTCAAGCCTCTTCTGTTGTGTTGCCCTTAAAGTGACAATCACCACATCATTGCTCTGTCTGGTCTCATTTCCTCTTCCCATTTCTCATACAAACAAAGGAGAATCCACAACAAGATGCTGACTTCAAGGAGGTGGTCAATAAGATGGATTAGCACAGCACTTACTTTTTAACAGTGAAACCCTAAGAGAATTTCTGGAATATATATTGCTGTAGTAGTGGTGAAGTCTTAATGTGTCTCAGAGCTCACCACAGTCCCAGCGGCAATGACAATGAGATAATGAGATTTCCCTCAGTGGTGAATATTCCTTAATCTAGCACTTGGAATTGATATCAAGAAGAAACAGCTGTAAGGAGAGAGTGTTTGTTGAAGCATTCACCACCAGAATGTAGTACAGTGTCTTTAATGATTGCTAGCAGGCACTTAAATGATAATTAATTGATTAACATACCGCTGGCTTGCTGTTCCTACCACTGGCGAAAACACCTTTACCAAGATGGCAACTTACACGAAACACAAGATAAACTAGTGTTTCAGCCTAAGGCCTCATTTTGGCCAATTCTTTACTTCTTTAGTGGCTAAAGTTGTCCTGCTGTGTCTTTTCTATTCACATGTCAAACAATCACGGAATGTTCCAACACCATAACAGGCAATGCTGACTCTGTGCATGTCCACTGTCATCTCCACTCTCCTGTTCACTCCCCGCACCTTTTAATATCCCACCTAGTCTAATCGCTGGGGAACCGAAGGCCTAATGGTATTATTGCTGGACTAATAATCCAGAAATTAATCCATTAATCTCAGCTAATGTTCTGCGGACCCAGGTTCAAATCCCACCACGGCAGATGGTGCAATTTGAATTCAATTAAAAAAATCGGGAATTAAGAATCCACTGATGACCATGAAACGATTGTTGATTGTTGGAAAAACCTGTCTGGTTCATTAATGTCCTTTAGGGAAGGAGATTTGCCGTCCTTACCTTATCTGGCCTACATGTGACTCCAGACCCATAGCAATGTGGCTGACTCTTAACTGCTCTCTGAAATGGCCTAGCAAGTCATTCAGTTCAAGCGCAATGAGGGATGGGGCAATAAATGATGGCCAGCCAGTGACACCCATGTCCCACAAATGAATTTTTAAAAATCCCACTCTCCTCCTCACTCCTGATACCCTTTATTACCCAACCTAGTAAATCCCAATCTCCTGCTAACTTCCAATATTGTTAATAGAGGAATAATAGGTTAAAAATTCGTGAAGGGCAAGTCGTGCCTCACAAATTTGATTGAATTTTTTGAGGAGGTAACTAAGTGTGTTGATGAAGGTGGGGCAGTTGATGTCATATACATGGATTTTAGTAAGGCGTTTGATAAGGTCCCCCATGGTCGGCTTATGATGAAAGTAAGGAGGTGTGGGATAGAGGGAAAGTTGGCCGATTGGATAGGTAACTAGCTATCTGATCGAAGACAGAGGGTGGAGGGGATGGAAAATTTTCGGACTGGAGGCAGGTTGCTAGCGGAGTGCCACAGGGATCAGTGCTTGGTCCTCTGCTCTTTGTGATTTTTATTAATGACTTAGCGGAGGGGGCTGAAGGGTGGATCAGTAAATTTGCTGATGACACCAAGATTGGTGGAGTAGTGGATGAGGTGGAGGGCTGTTGTAGGCTGCAAAGAGACATAGATAGGATGCAAAGCTGGGCTGAAAAATGGCAAATGGAGTTTAACCCTGATAAATGTGAGGTGATTCATTTTGGTAGGACTAATTTAAATGTGGATTACAGGGTCAAAGGTAGGGTTCTGAAGACTGTGGAGGAACAGAGAGATCTTGGGGCCCATATCCACAGATCTCTAAAGGTTGCCACTCAAGTGGATAGAGCTGTGAAGAAGGCCTATAGTGTGTTAGCTTTTATTAACAGGAGGTTGGAGTTTAAGAGCCATGGGGTTATGCTGCAACTGTACAGGACCTTGGTGAGACCACATTTGGAATATTGTGTGCAGTTCTGGTCACCTCACTATAAGAAGGATGTGGAAGCACTGGAAAGAGTGCAGAGGAGATTTACCAGGATGCTGCCTGGTTTGGAGGGTAGGTCTTATGAGGAAAGGTTGAGGGAGCTAGGGCTGTTCTCTCTGGAGCGGAGGAGGCTGAGGGGAGACTTAATAGAGGTTTATAAGATGATGAGGGGGATAGATAGAGTGAACATTCAAAGACTATTTCCTCGGGTGGATGGAGCTATTACAAGGGGGCATAACTATAGGGTTCGTGGTGGGAGATACAGGAAGGATATCAGAGGTAGGTTCTTTACGCAGAGAGTGGTTGGGGTGTGGAATGGACTGCCTGCAGTGATAGTGGAGTCAGACACTTTAGGAACATTTAAGCGGTTATTGGATAGGCACATGGAGCACACCAGGATGATAGGGAGTGGGATAGCTTGATCTTGGTTTCAGATAAAGCTCGGCGCAACATCGTGGGCCGAAGGGCCTGTTTTGTGCTGTACTGTTCTATGTTCTATGTTCTAAAAATAAATACACATTATGAAGGAGGAATGATAGATTTTTGAAGTGTCTGGATTTACTCTAAAGTACATGGAATCATCGAATGAAGGTGGGGTAAAAGATTTCCAGAACTCCCTGTATAAGAACATCGGAACAGAAGTAGACCAATTAGACCTTTGAGCTTGTTCCAACATTCAATGTAATCATGGCTGATCTGTGACCTAACTCCGTACAACTACTTTTTCCCAATATCCCCTATTATCATTCCAAACTTCTCATACTCTTTGGCTGCAGAAGTGTTTCTTCTGACTCTAACTTTTAGGCTTTGGTCCTCTAGTCATAAACTCCCCAGTCCGCAGAAATAATTTCGACATACCTTATCTGTTCCCTTAATATCTTGTAAGCTTCAATCGAATCATCTCTTCAGCCTTCAGAGTTCCAGGGAATACATACATAGTTTGTGTAATCGCTCCTTGTAATTTAAACTTTAGTCATGTCATGTTGGTAAATCTATGCTGCATTCTCTCCAAGACCACCTAAGTTGTGGAGCTAAGAACTTTTCTGGGACGTGGGTGGAGCTGCTTGGGCCAGCATTCATTGCCCAGCTTGAATTGCCCTTCAACTCCAAGGGGTATTTAAGAGTCAACCACATTGCTGTGGGTCTGGAGTCACATGTAGGCCAGAGCAGGTAAGGATGGCAGATTTCCTTCCCTAGTGAACCAGATAGGTTTTTACAACAATTGTTTCATGGTCATCATTTTTTCATCATTGCCCATTACAGGGCAATCATTCCAGAATTTTTTAATTGATTTCAAATTTCACCCTCTGCAGTGGTGGGATTCAAACTCCAGCCCCCAGAGCTTTAACCTGGGTCTCTAGATTACTAGTCCAATGACAATACCACCACCCCACCCTGAATTTAGTACTCCATGTGCAGTCTAATTGGGGCTTTGTATAGCTGTAGCATGATTCTACCTCATATATTCTAGTCCTGTAGATATAAACAATCCATTAGCCTTTTTGATTATTTTCAGACCTCTCAGTCTTTTTGGAACTCCACTGTTTCTAGCTTTTCACCGTGTTGAAAGTGCTCCGATATATTAGGTTCAGAGTGGATAACCTCACACTTTCATACACTGCAATCAATTTGTCACAGTTTTACTCTTACATTCGAGATATGAATTTGCAATTTTATGCTACCATCTACAGTGCTTGCTGCTGCCTGTTTTGTGTCATTGGCAAATTTGGATATGTAGCTTTCTATCCCATCTTTAATGTACACGGTGAATAGTTGAGACTCTGGCACAAATCCATGTGGGATGCCATTAGTGTCTCTTGAGTTCTTTGTCCAAAGGCAGGTCCAACCCACAACCTCCACCATGGGGAGGACAAGGAGGCTGGTCGTAAACCCATAGCAGCTGGAACAGGGAATTAAACCCTGTGTTGTTGGCACTAATCTGATCCACACCGGTCGTGCAGCTGTCTGAGCCAACTGGCACACCAAGGAGTCGGAGTTGCTGTGGAAGTTACACATTTACATGCATGTTGTAGCCTGGAACTATGGATAGTGATGGTAGAGGCTCCAATTTCTTTTCGTCATATTGGGCCAGGAATCTCTAATCCCTCTGAAATGGCCTAGCAATTAATATCAAAATACAACGAAAAACTATAAAGAGATTAAACCCAATGAACCAACCAGCATTGACCTGGGAAAAAGATTCAAACACTACATAGGTAAATTCAATGTAGTAAATCCTAAATGTTCTAAGTAACACCTGGGCCAATCTTGGTAGAGTTGTCCTACAAACTGGTCAAGCAACATGGTATAGCCATGCTCAAAAATTCAACCAATTATCAATCACCATCCATGGGTATGTCCAGTCCCACTGGAAGAACAGACCCACCTGAAGTGTTGGCACAGTGGAGGTGAACTATTCTTCCTCATCCTTCTCAACCTATCCGCAACCTTTGACAAGGTTGACCACACATTCTGCCTCCAATGTCTCGTCATTTTTGTCCAGCTGAGTGGCACTGTGATTGACCATTCTCATTGATCTAACCATAGCCAGAGGAGGCTAATGACCTGCTCACTGATGCTCAGTTTGGGTTATGCCACAACCAAGTCACTAGGGTTCAGGGGAAACCCTCCATTGACTGCAGCCATATCTAGCACCAAGAAAGATGTTTGTGGGTTGTTGCAGGCAAATCATCTCAGCCCTAGGATATGGTGTTCCTCAGGGTAGTGTCATCAGCCCAACCACCTTTTGGCTGTTTTATCAATGAATCTCTCCATCATAAGGTCGGAATTAGGGATGTTTGCACAGCGTTCATTTCCATTTATAATTCTTCAGATACTGAAGTTGTCCATGTCTGCAAGCAGCAGGACCTGAATAACATTCAGGTTTACACTGCGAAGTGGCAAGTAATATTTGTGCCACATAAGTGCGAGGTAATGATAATTTCCAACAGGAGTGAATGCAACCACTTCCCCTTGACATAGCATCGCTGAATCCACCAACATCAGCTTCCTGGTGATTACAATGAAACTATCTGCTCGTTGCCTGAACAATAGGTCTTCCAGACACAGTGAGTGGTATCTTCCATTCTGGAATATACGTTTGGTGGTGTGAGCGGGGAAGCGAGAGAGATTTCCCGTAGGGGTGTGAGATGGCTATCCACACACAATTTTGCACCATTTATCTCATTACATTTGCATATGTGAGGAACATGGCAAGGCTTTGTGCCACCAAAGGATTCCTACCTAAGTCATCACAGTCAACAGGATATAGGAGTCAGCAGGCTGCCTCTGCCTCTGCTGTCGATGTTGGGGATGCACATAGGTAAAGAGAGATAAAGAGGTTTTGAAAGCACATAGATTGTACGGCTGTACAACCACCGTATGTAGTTTTGGCACTTGTAAATATATGTTCACTTGCATTGTTTGGAAATGTCTTGGAATCTCACCTTGCTGCTATTTGCTTCAGTGGTCGCAGGTATTTAAGGGGGTGGAATTTGATCCTCCATCAGAATCTGACAATAAATTGCGATAGTCACTTCCTCACATTATTAACATTGCACTTAATCCCACATGTGCATGTTTCAGCACTGACCATCATTCGTGAATGTGCAGTCTGGGCACACATCATGCAATCCATTACTTGCAGCTCAGCAGGTTCTGAGCTCTAAAAGAATGATGTCTGCGCAGAGTGTGCAGTGAGATCATTGCATTTCCTGCTGCTGTTGTCCTGCTGTGAGATGTGGGTGGATGCAAAGAGTCCTCAAGGGGCATTATGCAGACCATGTGAGGGGCATGGAAAACTTGTTGCAGTTTCAGTATTGAAGGAGTGAGGCTATACACCGTGTTCCTAACAATAGGAAGCTCAAGGCTTCCCTACATGTCAGCAGAAAGCTCTGACCACGTCCAATTTTTATTGGCCGTCTTGGTGATTTGTAATTTTGAGCTAATTTTCAGGTGAAGGAGGCAATGGGAAGTTAGCCTTGACTACAAAAGTGATTGAGTGTAGAATTAGCAATATGTGTGCAGTTGGCTGAATTCTTTGTCAAACCTCCAATGGAGAACATTTGTCCTGCTCATCTCCTTATCAAGGGTTGGAATAGATTACAACATAGTGTATCACACCTCATTGAAGGGCAAGGTATTATCCCATCAGGTGAGAGCGAGTAGAAACGTCATATTTGCTGGACAATGCTGAGGACAGTGAGACGGTCCATAAGAAAACATCCACAGTTCTAACAGGCTTTTGCAGGGTCCATGCAGGAAAGATGGCACTGCCAGCCTGGCACCCTGGCACTGCACACCGAATATCCTGGCAGTACCCACCAGGCACCCTGGCATTGCCCACTGGGCAGTGGGTAATGTCAAGGAGCAGGGCCTAAGGGACGGGGTCAGGGCCTAAGGGGAGGGGCAGGGCCTGAAGGGGAGACAGCATATGTGGGGTGTGCACTCTGCAATCAGGGATCGCCAGGCAATCAACTGGGGGGGGGGGGGGGGGGGGGTTGAACGGGAACAGCGACTAGCCATGGGGGGGTCAAACAGGGTGGTGATTGGTTGGGGGGAGCCACGATCGGAGGGGTGCGATCGGAGGGGTAGGCAATGTCTGGGGGAGGGACAATCTCCAAATGCCCTATGTACTCTTGTACATAGTGCAATGGGAGATAAGGGCACATGAGCAATAACACTCTCTAGCAGTCAGCAGCCGGCTTCCTGGTGTGAATAGACTGGTGAGAATCACACTTTGCCTCATTTCTTTTTCTAAGTGTCATCAGACTTGATTTATTCTCTTGCCAAAAAAATGGGGCTGAAACTCTCCCGTTTTCACACTCGTTCGGCACTTAGAATTCTTTTGGTTAGATCACAGAAAGATGCCCTTTGGCCCATTGTGTCCGCGCTGGTCGTCAAGCACCTATCTATTCTAATCCCATTTTCCAGCACTTATGCTGAAGCCTTGAATGCTATGGCATTTCAAGTGTTCATCTAAATGCTTCTTAAATATTGTGAGGGTTCCACCTCTACCACTCTTTCAGGCAGTGAGTTCTAAATTCCCAATACCCTCTGGGTGAAAAAGTTTTTCCTCACATCTTCTATAAAACTCCTGCCCCTTAACTTAAATCTATGTCCCTCATGTCGGCTAAAGGGAAATGTTTCATCCTATCCACCCTGTCTATGCCCCTCAGGATTTTATACACCTAAATCAGGTCCCCCCTCAGCCTTCTCTGCTCCAAGGAAAACAAATCCAGCCTAACAAGTCTCTCTCGATAGATGAAGAGCTCCAGCTCAGATAACATTCTGATGAATCTCCTCAGCACCTTCTCTAGTGCAATGACTTCTTACAGTATGGTAACCAGAACAATATACAATACTCCAGCTGTGGCCTAACCAGTGTTTTATACAGCTCCATCATAACCTCCCTGCTGTTATATTCAATGTCTCAGTTAATAAAGGCAAGTATCCCATTTGCCTTCTTAACTACCTTATCTACCTGTCCTGTTGTCTTCAGAGATCTGTGGACATTCACACCAAGGTCCCTCTGATCCTCTGTGCTTCCAAGGGTTCAACTATTCATTGTGTATTACCTTGCCTTGTTAGTCCTCCCAAAATGCATCATCTCACACTTTTCAGAATTAAATTCTATTGGCCCATCTGACCAGCCTGGCTGCCACCCTGTAATCTAAGGCTTTGCTTCACACTATTTACCACACCATCAATTTTTGTGTCATCTGCGAACTTACTTATCACATCTCTTACATTCACGTCCAGATCATTAATGTACACTATAAACAACAAGGGACCCAGCACCAATCCCTGTGGAACACCACTGGACACAGGCTTCCATTCACAAAAACAACCATTAACAATCAGCCTCTACATCCTACCACTAAGCCAATTTTGGATCAAGTTTGCCAAATTGCCCTGCATCCCATGGGCTCTTATCTTCTTCATCAGCCTCCCATGTGTGACCTTGACAAAAGCCTTACTGAAGTCCATGTAGACTACATTAAATGCACCACCATCATCTACACACCTAGTGGCCTCCTCGAAAAATTCAAATTTGTAAGACATGATCTCCCTTTGACAAAACCATGCTGATTATCCTTAACACTAACCTTGATTTGATTTGATTTGTTATTGTCACATGTATTAGTATACAGTGAAAAGTATTGTTTCTTGTGCGCTATACAGACAAAGCATACCGTCCATAGAGAAGAAAACAAGAGAGTGCAGAATGTATTGTTACAGTCATAGCTAGGGTGCAGAGAAAGATCAACTTAATTCAAGGTAGGTCCATTCAAAGGTCTGATGGCAGCAGGGATGAAGCTGTTCTTGAGTCGGTTGGTACATGATCTCAGACTTTTGTATCTTTTTCCCAATGGAAGAAGGTGGAAGAGAGAATGTCCAGAAGGCGTATGTCCTTGCCTCCCCAAATGGAGATTAATTCTGTCCCTCATAAATTTTTCCAACAGTTTCCCTACCACTGAAGTTAGACTCACTGGCCTGTAATTTCCTGTTTTTTCCTACTTCCCTTTTTGAACAATGGTACCACATTAGCTGAACTCCAGTCCTCTGGCACCTCTCCTGTGGCTTGAGAAGATTTGAAAATTGTCAGAACTGCTACAATCTCCTCCCTTGCCTCCCACAGCAGCCAGGGACACCTTTCTCTGGGCCTGGGGATTTATCCACTTTAGCATGCAAAACATTACTTTAACTTCATTCAGATTATTTGAAGAATGAAAGAAAAATCTAGAAGAAGATCATGGCGCATACATGTGAGAGACAGGTTATCCTAGTTAAAAAGTTTGCCTTCAGTCTATACTGGACAGAGGAATTCAACATCATGGCTTCTTTATTGATTGTTAAATCAGCACTGGGGTTTCAGTTTGTGATGTGCCTGATCATCCTGGAAGTGTAGTGTTTGCCTGCAGTTCCCAGGTGAATGGTGCAGCTTTTGGCTCCACAGTTACTGCACCCTTCAGCTCCACAAGCGAGAACCTATTTGTAACCTGGCTTCATCATTGGTCAAGCTTAATTTGGCACACTGCATAGGGGTCCGATTGGTGTCTGCAGCTGGTTTGAAGCAAGTGAAGCTCATCACTTCATTTCAATTGGACCTCAGGCGAATCAGGTTGATATCTTGTGCTGGAGACCAGCATGTGTTGAATAACTTGTCCATGGTGTGATCACTTCCATTTACCTGTGTTTCACAGAATCTTACTTTCTGTGTGATATCTCATAGCTGCTGTGAGACAAAAATAGTTACCTCATGACATCATGAAGCAAGACTTGCCAAATCCAGTGGACATGTTCCTGAAGGGTTCATCACGTGACTGCCTTTCACCAATTGACCCATTCAGAAAAAATAGCACGTGTTCACTGTCTCGAATGTTTTTAATAACTAATAAAGGAAAATGTGCCTAAGTGAAAAGAAAAAGCAATTTCTTGAGTACACCATGAATAATTCTCCCAGGCAGTCTCCCAACTATTGGAAAAGGTATAGCAGACCAAATTTTGCAGGTAAGTTACAGAGAGGTATAAAACTCTGGGGAACTTTAATTATCCTAATAATTGTTGGGAGAGTAACAGAGAGAGATGAGAGGGGGAGGAGTTTCTGAAGCGTGTTCAGAGAATTATTTTGATCAGCATGTTTCGAACAATGAAGAGGCTTTACTGGATATAGTTCCAGAGAATGAAATGGGCCAAGTGGATCAAGTGACAGTAGGGGAACCTTTAGGGAACAGTAATCACAGTATCATGAGATTTAGTTAGCCATGGAAAAGGACAAGGACCAATCTTGTCGGGGTGGCACAGTGGTTAGCACTGCTGCCTCACAGTGCCAGGGACCCGGGTTCAATTCTGGCCTCGAGTCACTGTCAGTGTGGAGTCACATTCTCCCCGTGTCTGCATGGGTTTCCTCCAAGTGCTCCGGTTTCCTCCCACACTCCAAAGATGTGCGGTTTAGGTTGATTGGCCACGCTAAATTGATCCTACTGTAAGCGGATTAGCAGGGTGAGTATGTGGGGTTACGGGAATAGGGTTCGGGTGGGATTGTGGTCCGTACAGACTCGATGGGCTGAATGGTCTCCTTCTGCATTGTAGGGATTCTATTATTTGAATCTAA
Organism: Mustelus asterias; assembly: GCF_964213995.1. NCBI lineage: Eukaryota > Metazoa > Chordata > Chondrichthyes > Carcharhiniformes > Triakidae > Mustelus > Mustelus asterias. Next base: position 40,993,353 of record NC_135806.1, read on the forward strand.
AATAAAAATACCGGTTGGAGGGTGGAGGTGTCAATTAGGATGGGTTAGAATGGATCTATCCCAGGTAAACAGTAATCACAGATTGGTAGGCAAAACTAACAGGACAATGGGCTGCCTTTAAAGAGGTGGTGGTTCGGTAGAGCCAAGGTGCAGTCTCAAGAGGGGAAAAGCCAAGGAAAACAGAGTCAGGGCTCTCTGGATATTGAGACAGATAGAGAGTAAGATGAAAATGGAATAGGGTGACAGATGTCAGGCTGGTGATACAGGCTGAATATAGGAAGTTCAGAGCAGAAGTAGGAGAGGCAAAGTAAGTGGAAGAACTGGCAGCTAGCATAAAAAGGAATCCAAAGTCTTATATAGGTGTAGAAATAATAAAAGGGTGGTAAAAGGAAAAGTGGCTCATTAGGGACCTTAAAGGAAACTTACGCCTGGAGGAAGAAGGCATAACTGAGGTACTAAATGAATATTTCTTCACCAAGAAAGAAGATGCTGCCATGGTTATATTGAAATCAGGGGTGGTTGAGAAACCGAACGGGCTAAAATTTTATAAGGAGGCAGTATTAGAAAAGTGGGCTGCACTTGAAGTTGATAAATCACCAGGACCTGATGGGTTGTATCCGAGGATACTGTTGGAACTAAGGCAGAAGCATTGCCAATAATCTGCCAATCGTCCTTAGATACAGGGGTGGCACCAGAAGACTGGAAAATTGCAAATTTTACACTCTTGTTCAAAAATGGTTATAAGTATAAACCCAGTAAATACAACCCGGTCAATTTAACTTCAATGGGGGGAGGAAACTTCTAGAAACAACAATCCGGGACAAAATGAACAGTCGGCTTTTTGGAAAAATTGGATTAATTAAGGATAAAGGCAAGCCGTCTATAACTAACTGAACTGAATAACAGAGAGGGTTGATGAGTGTGATTTTCCTGAGGCAGTGTACATAGACTTGTCAATAAGTTTGATAAGGTGCCACATAATAGGCTTGCCAGCAAAGTTGAAACCCAGGGAATAAAAGGGAAAGTGGCAGCAGGGATATGAAGTTGGCTGAATGACAGGAAAGAGAGAATAGTGGTGAAGAGTTGTTTTCTGGACTGGAGGAAGGTATGCAGTGAAGTTTCTCATATAGAATAATGATTTAGACTTGCATTTGCAGGGCGCAATTTCAAAATTTGCAGATTGCTCAAAACTTGAAAGGAATGTAAACTGTGAGGAGAAACATTCGCCAAAATTCTGCTGTCCCGCCCGCACGGAGCAGGCGAGGGACGGACAACGGAAATGTTCGTTGAACTTGGGCGGGATTTTCTGGTCTTGGGTCGAGCAAGGCCGTAAGATCCCGTCCATTGTATCTGGTCTCATTATTTGAAGTAGAATGTGGTGGCATTGGAGGCAGTTCAGAGGAGGTTCACCAGATTGATTCTGGGGGTGAACGGGTTGACGTATGAAGAGATTAAACAGTTTGGGTTTATACTCGCTGGAGTTCAGAAGGATAAGAGGGGATCTGATCGAGGGATATAAAATACTAAAAGGGAATGATGAAGTAGATATACACCAAATGTTTCCCCTTGTGGGGCAATCTTTTGGGGCAGGTGGGACCTGTACAAGAGAGACGGGTTACACCTAAACTACAAGGGGACCAATATACTTGCAGGGAGATTTGCTAGTGTTATTGGGGAGCGTTTAAACTAGATTTGCAGGGGGGTGGGAACCAGAGTGCCAGAGCAGGTAGTGGAGCAGGGGTAAAAAGACAGGTTAGTTCAAGCAAAATCACAAATGGAAGGGTAGAGTGTGGTGGAAATAATTTTTTGAGGTGTGTCTATTTCAATGCCAGGAGTATTGTGGGGAAGGCAGATGAGCTGAAGGCATGGATAGACACATGGAAATATGACATTATAGCCATTAGTGAAACTTGGCTACAGGAGGGGCAGGACTGGCAGCTCAATGTTCCAGGGTTCCAATGTTTCAGGCGGGATAGAGGCAGAGGGATAAAAGGTGGGGGGGGGGGGGGGGGGGGTGGCATTGTTGGTCAGGGAAAATGTTACAGCGGTACTCAGGCAGGATAGATTAGGGAGCTTGTCTACAGAGGCCCTATGGGTGGAGCTGAGAAACAGGAAAGGTATGACCACATTAATGGGCTTGTATTATAGACCACCCAATAGTCAGCGAGAATTGGAGGAGCAAATCAGCGGAGAGATAGCTGACAACTGCAAGAAACACAAAGTTGTGATAGTAGGGGATTTTAATTTTCCACATATAGATTGGGACTCGCATACTGTTAAAGGTTTAGACGGGGTAGAGTTTGTAAAATGTGTTCAGGAGAATTTTCTACATCAGTATATAGAGGTGCCAACTAGAGAGGATGCGATATTGGATCTCCTATTGGGAAATGAGTTAGGGCAGGTGATGGATGTGACTGTGAGGGAACACTTTGGATCCAGTGATCATAATGCCATTAGTTTCAACCTGATCGTGGATAAGGATAGATCTGGTCCTCGGGTTGAAGTTCTGAACTGGAAAAAGGCCAAATTTGATGAAATGAGAAGGGATCTGGGAAGTGTGGATTGGCACAGGCTGTTCTCTGGTAAGGATGTAAATGGAAAGTGGGAGGCCTTCAAAGGAGAAATTTTGAGAGTGCAGAGTTTGTATGTTCCTGTCAGGATTAAAGGCAAAGTAAATAGGAATAAGGAACCTTGGTTCTCGAGGGAGATTGTAACACTGATTAAGAGGAAGAGAGAGTTGTATGAAATGTACAGGCAGCAAGGAACAGATCAGATGCTCGAGGAGTATAAAAAGTGCAAGAAGCTACTTAAGAGGGAAATCAGGAGGGCTAAAAGAAGACATGAGGTTGCTTTGGCAGACAGAGTGAAGGAAAATCCAAAGAGCTTCTATAAGTATGTTAGGAGCAAAAGGATAGTGAGGGATAAAATTGGTCCTCTTGAAGACCAGAGTGGTAGACTGTGTATGGAACCAAAAGAGATGGGGGAGATACTAAATGGTTTTTTTTGCATCCGTATTTACTGAGGAAACGGGCATGGAGTCTACGGAAATAGGGCAAACTGGTAGGGAGGCCATGGAACCTTTACAGATTAAAGGGGAGAAGGTGCTCGCTGTCTTGAGGCAAATCAGAGTGGATAAATCTCCAGGACTGGACAGGGTATTCCCACGGACCTTGAGGGAAGCTAGTGTTGAACTTGCAGGGGCCCTGGCAGACATATTTAAAATGTCAGTATTCACAGGGGAGGTGCCGGATGATTGGAGGGTGGCTCATGTTGTTCCGTTGTTTAAAGGTTTGATTGGAGGGTGGCTCATGTTGTTCCGTTGTTTAAAGGTTGTTGGGCGGCACGGTAGCACAGTGATTAGCACTGCTGCTTCACAGCTCCAGGATCCCGGGTTCGATTCCCGGCTCGGGTCACTGTCTGTGTGGAGTTTGCACATTCTCCTCGTGTCTGCGTGGGTTTCCTCCGGGTGCTCCGGTTTCCTCCCACAGTCCAAAGATGTGCGGGTTAGGTTGATTGGCCAGGTTAAAAATTGTCCCTTAGAGTCCTGAGATGCGTAGGTTAGAGGGATTAGTGGGTAAAATATGTGGGGGGAGGGCCTGGGTGGGATTGTGGTCGGTGCAGACTCGATGGGCCGAATGGCCTCCTTCTGCACTGTAGGGTTTCTATGTTAAAAAAGGTTCCAAAAGAAATCCGGGAAATTATCGGCCAGTAAGTTTGACGTCGGTGGTGGGCAAGTTATCGGAAGGTGTGATAAGGGATAGGATCTACAAATATTTGGATAGACAGGGACTTATTAGGGAGAGTCAACATGGCTTTGTGCGTGGTAGGTCATGTTTGACCAATCTATTAGAGTTTTTCGAGGAGGTTACCAAGAAAGTGGATGAAGGGAAGGCGGTGGATGTTGTCTATCTGGATTTCAGCAAGGCCTTTGACAAGGTCCCTCATGGGAGGTTAGTTAGGAAGGTTCAGTCGCTAGGTATACATTGGTAGTAAATTGGATAAGACACTGGCTCAATGGAAGAAGCCAGAGAGTGGTTGTGGAGGATTGCTTTTCTGAGTGGAGGCCTGTGACTAGTGGTGTGCCGCAGGGATCGGTGTTGGGTCCATTGTTGTTTGTCATCTATATCAATGATCTGGATGATAATGTGGTAAATTGGATCATTTTGCTGATGATACAAAGATTGGAGGTGTCGTGGACAGTGAGGAAGGTTTTCAAAGCTTGCAGAGGGATTTGGACCAACTAGAAAAATGGGCTGAAAAATGGCAAATGGAATTTAACGCAGACAAGTGTGAGATATTGCACTTTGGAAGGACAAACCAAAGAAGAACGTACTCGGTAAATGGTAGGACTCTGAAGAGTGCAGTTGAACAGAGGGATCTGGGAATACAGGTACAGAATTCCCTAAAAGTGACGTCACAGGTGGATAGGGTGGTAAAGAGTGCCTTTGGTACATTGGCCTTTATAAATCGGAGTATCGAGTATAAAAGTTGGAGTGTTATGGTAAGGTTATATAAGGCATTGGTGAGGCCAAATTTGGAGTATTGTATACAGTTTTGGTCACCTAGTTACAGGAAGGATGTAAATAAGATTGAAAGAGTGCAGAGAAGGTTCACAAGGATGTTGCCGGGACTTGAGAAGCTGAGTTACAGAGAGAGATTGAATAGGTTGGGACTTTATTCCCTGGAGCGTAGAAGATTGAGGGGAGATTTGATAGAGGTGTATAAGATTTTGATGGGTATAGATAGAGTGAATGCAAGCAGGCTTTTTCCGCTGAGGCTAGGGGAGAAAAAAACCAGAGGGCATGGGTTAAGGGTGAAAGGAGAAAAGTTTAAAGGGAATATTAGGGGGGGCTTCTTCACGCAGAGAGTGGTGGGAGTGTGGAATGAGCTGCCGGATAAAGTGGTAAATGCGGGGTCACTTTTAACATTTAAGAAAAACTTGGACGGGTTCATGGATGAGAGGGGTGTGGAGGGATATGGTCCAAGTGCAGGTCAGTGGGACTAGGCATAAAATGGTTCGGCACAGACAAGAAGGGCCAAAAGGCCTGTTTCTGAGCTGTAATTTTCTATGGTTCTATGGTTCTATGGTATAAGTTGAGAGGCGGTAGACTTAAAACTGAGATGAGCAGGAATTGCTTCTGACAGAGGGTGGTGAATTTATGGAACTCGCTGCCCCATAGCACGGTGGAGTCTGAATCATTACATGGTTTCAAGAAGGAGATAGATATATTTCTAATAAAGGACAGGTTAAAGGGATATGGGGAATACGTAGGGAGGTGGATTTCAGACCAGGCAGAGATCAGCCATGATCTGATTGAATGGCGGAGCAGGTTCAAAGGGCTGAATTTGCCTATTTCTGCTCCTAATCCGAATGTTCCTATTGTGATTGTGATAGTTATTGTCAGTGCAGATGCGATGGGCCGAAGGGCCTTTTCTGTGCTGTATGTCTCTATGACTGTATGACTTTATTACTTCAAGGGGATCAAGACAAACTGGTGGAATGGTCAAACGTGTGGCTGTCATAAATTGCAAGATCTGGCCATTTTGTGATATTGTCCTCTCTGCTGCCCTCTCCATTGCTGGTGGGCAGAGACAGGGGTGTCAATAAAGTTAGTTCAATAATGGTTGCCTGGAGCTGAGCATATATTACCCTTTCTCAGTAGAATAAACAACAGGAGCAGATGAAAGTTAATGCAGAGAAATGCGTAGTGATACATTTAGTAGAAAGAATGAGGAGAGGCTTTTTAAACTAAATGGCACAATTTTAAAAGTGATGACAGAGAGATATGAGTGTATATTTTTTTAAGAAATCAATAATCAATGAAATAAACTAATAAAAAGGATGACAATCGCTGATGGGGCACTGTAACAAAAATAAAACTTTAAAAGGAAACTTAACTAATCAAGCCAAAGTGCTGATGATGCACTGCAGCCCTTGTGCTGTCCCCTGGTCATGGAGGGCCTCAAGCGTAACAAAGAGCTCTTGCATTCATTGCTGGCTCCATTGGTTCTATGTATTAAACTTCTGTGGTTTCAGGATTCTGGGGAAGAGAATTCCAGTCTACCAAAGATGAGGCGAGTGTTAAGAAAGGCAATAGTACAGTTGGGCCTCAATGGACTGCCCATACATTTTGACTGTGTGGCTGATACCATTTTCCCAAAGGCCGGCCTCTTGCTGGCTGGAGCCCACCAAAGGTAGGCAGTCGGCCCTTTTATTAGATGGATATAGGACCCTGAGTACCAATACAGACCCAATGGGACAGAGCATGTGCTGTGTAAGCTCTGCACAGTTTCAGCTCACAATCCAGCTGAAAGGTAACTCCAAGCATAAATCATGTTTACGTTTTCAGGGACAAGGGAGGCAGAAATGTTCCCCGGGGTTTCTGCTTCATCCCTTCCAGAGGGCAAACACCCATCACCAGCTATCTTCTCCAACATACCTTTTCTGAACCTTCAAGTAGGACAGGCCATCTAACGTTGCAGTAACCCCGAGCTGGAGGATTAGCCACATGTTAATGAGGCCTAGCCCTCAAAGTGGATACTGTCTCCTGCTGGCACCCTCGTCAGGTGACCAACTTACATGCTTTGCCCAATGAGCCATCCAATAGTAATCATCTCCATCTATGATAGTTCTAATTCTATGCTCCCGAGGGTCCACAGTTCCAGAACCAGGAATGGGTTTGCCAACTCTCCATGGACACATTGCAGTTACATGTTCTCCAGAGCACAGCCCCCTCACTATCATGTTCATTATTGGGATCGCCTGACAAGCCCATCCTCACGGCTTATCCCTATTCCCAGGTCAGTTGGAAAATGTACAGACTCTTCATTACCTGACTGGATTCTTGACTATCAGTCAGTCCTCCCTGCCCCACCATCACCAAACATTTCTTAACTAATAAATGAAAGTGTTCAACGAAAATGAAATTTAAAAAACCCTTTTATTTAGTATCCCTTATGGTTTTTCTCCTTGCGTTGTGGGCATCACAGGCTGGCCAGCATTTTATTGCCCATCCCTGCAGTACATCTTGTAGATAGTACATACTGCTGCTACTGACTGTCAGTGATGGAGGGAACGGATGTTTGTGGATATGGTGCTAATCAAGTGGGCTGCTTTGTCCTGGATGGTGTCAAGCTTCTTAAGTGTTGTTGGAGCTGCACCCATCCAGGCAAGTGGCGAGTATTCCATCATACTCCTGACTTGTACCTTGTGGATGATGGATAGGCTTTAGGGAGTCAGGAGGTGAGTTACACATCATAGTATTCCTAGCCTCTGACCTGCTCTTGTAGCCACTGTGTTTATGTGGCAAGTCCAGTTGAGTTTTGGTCAATGGTAACCCCAAGGATGTTGATAGTGGGAGATTCAGTGATGGTAACACCATTGAATGTCAAGGGCAGTGGTTAGAGTGTCTCTTATTGGTGATGGTCATTGCCTGGCATTTGTGTGGTGCGAATGTTACTTGCCACTTGTCAGCTCAAGCCTCGATATTGTCCAGATCTTGATGCATTTCAACATGGACCGCTTCAGTATCTGAGGAGTCGTTAATGGTGCTGAACATTGTGCAATCATCGGCAAACATTGCCACTTCTGACCTTATGATGGAGGGAAGGTCATTGATGAAGCAGCTGAAGGTGGTTGGGCTGAGGACACTACCCTGAGGGACTTCTGCAGAGATGTCTTGGAGTTGAGATGACCCTTCACAACCATCTTCCTATATACCAGGTGTAACTCCAACCAGCGGAGAGTTTGCCCCTGATACCCATTGATTCCAGTTTTGCTAGGGCTCCTTGATGCCACACTCGGTCGAATGCGGCCTTGATGTCAAGGGCTATCACTCTCACCTCACCTCTGAAATTCAGCTCTTTTGTCTATGTTTGAACCAAGGTCAGGAGCTGAGTGAACCTGGTGAAACCCAAACTGGGCGTCACTGAGCAGGTTGGTACTGAGCAGGTGCTGCTTGATAGCACTGTTGATGACCCCTTCCATTTCTTCACTGATGATCGAGAGTAGACTGATTGGGTGGTAATTGGCCGGGTTGGATTTGTCCTGCTTTTTGTACACAGGACATACTTAGGCAATTTTCCACATTGTCGGGCAGATGCCAGTGTTGTAACTGCACTGGAAGAGCTTGGCTAGGGGAGCACAAGTCTTCAGCACTATTGCCGGAATGTTATCAGGGCCCCTTGCCTTTGCAGTATCCAGTGCCTCCAACCGTTTCTTGTATTCACATGGAGTGAATCGAATTGGCTGGAGACTGGCATCTGAGATGCTGGAGACCACTGGAGTAGGCCAAGATGGATCATCCACTCTGTATTTCTGGCTGAAGATTGCTGCAAATGCCTTATATTTTACACTGATGTGCTGGGCTCCTCCATCATTGAGGATGGGGATATTTGTGGACCCCCCCTCCAGTGAGTTGTTTAATTGTCCACTACAATTCATGACTGGATGTGGCAGGATTGCAGAGCTTAAATCTAATCCGTTGGTTGTGGGATTGCTTAGCTCTGTCTATCACTGCTGGAGGTTGTTAGTGTCTTTGGAGATGGGCTCATGAAATGGATCAACCACATTTTGGTGCCAGATAGGCCAGTTTTAGCGGAAGTTTCTTTTGAATTAGGATCATGACAGCATCTCTTCTTAGGAAATGTCACAGGAAACAATTGTTTTCTCGAAACCTTTTCTTAGTGGTTCATTGTTTCAAAAACAGTGTATTTCTAGACTTATTATTATAGCTGGCTGGAACTGAGTCATCAGATGGTGGTTTACATGAAAGATTCAGAAAGTGTTCTACCAGAACCATGCAATTAAACACTGGTGGAGTCCAGACAATAGGCAATGAGAGAATCTGTGTGAGGTCCACAACTGTTGGCCAATCTAAGAATCATAGTGCTGTCTATTAATAGGTTCCTTATACACAATGCAGTGCTATGGAAACACATTGTCAGGTCTATTCATTATGTTCCCTCATGCTTCAAGCTGTGGAAAGTGAGCATTCAATGAATGAATCTTATCAATGGTTTGTATAAACCAAGCCGTTCTGAGTTCTTAACAGGTTCAAAGGTGAAGCTGACAATGTGGATTTATGATGTGGAAATGCCGGCGTTGGACTGGGGTAAACACAGTAAGAGTTTTAACAACACCAGGTTAAAGTCCAACTGGTGTTGTTAAAACTCTTACTGTGCTTACCCCAGTCCAACGCCGGCATTTCCACATCATAAATCCACAGTGTCAGGTTTATTTGGTAGCAAATGCCATTAGCAAATGCCAAGACACCACAGAGTGTCTCTGTGTGCCTTGTTTGTGAGCAGATTTCCACTCCATCTGACGAAGGAGCAGCACTCCGAAAGCTAATGGCATTTGCTACCAAATAAACCTGTTGGACTTTAACCTGGCATTGTTAAAACTCTTACAATGTGGATTTAGACACTAATGAGGTCATTTTGACTTTGAGCAATGGTGTGAAATGCTCACTTATGGCTTGGCCATCTGTTTACATTGACTCCAATGGGAAGAAGTGTTTAACAGGTGACCCAGTCGATTTCTGGGAAAGTCGATTTTCTTTAGCACTGACAAAGGGTCATCCAGACTCAAAACGTTGGCTCTATTCTCTCTCCACAGATGCTGTCAGACCTGCTGAAATTTTCCAGCATTTTCTGTTTTTGTTTCAGATTCCAGCATCCAGAGTATTTTGCTTTGACCCAGTCGATATTGTATTACAATATCATCCAAAATCAAAATAAATTCCCAGAATTGCAAGTTCAGCCATTTTCTTTGTGTGTTTCCTGACTGCTTCCCCACTACCTGCACCCACCCAGAAAAACTTGCATTCATGTAGCGCCTTTGAAAACCACTGGACATCTTAAAGTACTTTGGAAATGTAATCACTGCTATTATGTAGAAATGGACAATTAATTTGAGCAGAGCAAACTCTCACCAACAGCAATATATAATGACTGGATAATATGTTCTTTGTGGTGTTGGTTGAGGGATAAATATTGGGCAGGACATCAGGGGTAACTCCCCTGCCCTTTGTCGAATGAGCACCATGACATCTTTTCCATCCACCGCAGCATGCCGATAGGTGTCAGGTTAACATCTCATCAAAAAGGTAGCGCATGGAATTCTCCATTTATGAGACTAAGTGCAATGGCGGGCGGCTCAGGCAGCACTGATCAGAATGACGGGAGCCTGCGCCAGATTCTGTGCTTGAAACCTCATTAATTATGCACAGTTTTCTTTTCCTCTGAATCACTTGGCTGCTCAGCAGCTGATTCGTCCGCCCACCATCAGCTTCATAGGTCTGGGCGCCATATTTAAACGCCAATCCAGCACACATATCACTCTCTCCAGCCCATCTGTCTTTAGGAGACACTCCAACACGTCAGGAAGCCAGAAGCAAAAGGGGAGTAGCCTCAAGAAGAAGACAGCACAAGATTTCACCACCAAAGGCCATCAACGTCCTTCTTTGAGGAGTCCAGGCCCACTGGCATGTCCTCTACCAGGTACAGTTCAAAGAAGTACACCAACCGCCTCTCTCCGGCCTGGGAGGCTGCTAACCAGGAGGTCAGTGTGGCTGGCACCTGCCATCCAGTACAGGAAGTGGATGAATGATCTCATCTGCTCTACCAGGGTAGATCCTCTCTTGGTGCCCTTTACTATTAACCATCAGCACGGCATCCTGTACTCAAACGGTTACTCTCTTCACAGATCTCACACATTCAGTCGCAGGGGGACACATCAACATTCACTCTCTCAACAAGACTTTCACAACACCACCTTCCACAGAATCCTTACAGGCAGAAAGAGGCCATCCAGCCTATTGAGTCTGCACCAACTCTCTGAAAGAACATCCCACCCAGGCCCCAACCTATCCCTATAAACCCCACACATTTACCATGTTAATCCACCCAACTCACATATCTAGGGACTCTAAGGGACAGTTTAGCATGGCCAATCAACCTAACCTGCACATCTTTGGATGGTGCGAGAAAACCTGAGCACCCGGAGGAAACCCACACAGACACGGGGAGAATGTGCAATTTCCACACAGTGACCTGAGGCTGGAATTAAACCCACGTCCCTGGCGCTGTGAGGCAGTAATGTTAACCACTGTGCCAACATGCCGCCCAATCACTGTACCTTGTGGGGAGGGTGCACCACACACAGGGGACATGCATTTCACCCAACGTCTGGTCCATCCCTTCTGGTCACATCTCCATACAGGCAAACCTATGCACAACAGATGTGGGCAAGCCCACACCAGGGGAGAGGCGGCAGAGATACTCGCAAACAGTGAGTTTGAGGAGGATGCTGCAGAGCTCGCCGGTGAGGAGAGGGATCATTCCCACGTCAACATAGAGCTTGGCCTCTCGCAACAGTCTAGTACAGATCTCAGTCCCATTACATCACCTGCAATTCACACAGAATGCAATGTACTCAAAAATAGCTTCAGTTCATCCACTAAAACTGTCATTATGTATTTTTAAGTAGCAGCAGACCATGGCCAGCTAGCCAGCCCAGCAGCTCTCCCAGCACCTGGAGCACACCTCAGGATGAGGGGGCTCATGAAGAATTGTCACAGTGTACCCGCGTCCTCCACCAACACAGATACACACGCCTCGGTGCAGCATAGTTCAAGGCTAGAGTCATTGTCTGGGGAACACCTCACTGACACATCCCGACTGCAGTGGGAGAAAGCGACAGTCTGGATCTCCGGCACTCAGAGGGCTGCTGGAGACCAGCTACCAGCTCAGTCCCAGTCAGATGATGAGCCTCTGGAAGCTTCTGTCAGCTCACTGGTGGAGATAAAATGGCAGGTAGAACATCAGACTGAGTTTTGAGAGTCTCCCAGCAGATTAGAATGCACAATGGAGGAGTCCATGTTCTGTCTGATGTCGTGGCTCCGGTATGCGAGCACCTCAAGGCTGCCATGGGAAGGTTAGCAACAACCATGCAGATCTTGGTCCAGCAGGTCCTGCTGGATTTACACTCGGCTCTGCACTCTATGGCCGCACATTATAGTGGGCACCGTCAGGATGGAGGCCACATGGGGACAAGGCACATAGACCTCCATCCAGAGATTCCATCTCCTGCAGGAGTCAGGCCGGGCTCTCTGGGAGAATGAGTGTCAGCCGGATATCCCAAGGGTCTCCATTCAGGGCTCTCCAAGGGAGAACAACGGCTCAGAGACCCCTCTGCCTGTGCCCGTGCCAACTCTGTCAGTGTAAGCCGCCGAGGATGCTTCTGCCCCTTAGCAGGACACCCTTATGAGGCTGGCCCCTCCAGGATTCAGATCACCAGAGGACGCCCGCCAAGGTCAACATAGGCATCAGGATGTAGCACTCAGCAGCTGCCTCCACCCCTGCTGCGGATGTTGGCACTCCACCAAACTGCAGTGGTAGGTTAGGAAAGTTTTAAAGTTCTGATGTCACCTCAGAGTCACAGGTGTCCCATTGCTGTAAATAAATTGCACTTTTTAAAAACCATTCCATGGCTATGTGAATGTAAAGGTCAGATGAAAGCACTTTGGGTTGGATCTTTGCAATTCTGATGTCATCCTCAGTGCAATATGTTACCGGATCCTTGTGCGTTATCGGGAAGATGTATGTAATTCTTTATTAGGAGCATATGATGGGTGAGTTCTCAACCCTTAGTCCTCAAGGGATAGAAATGGTTAAGGAGGGCTCATCAGCAATGTGACTTTCTGCGCATCCAAATTTCCTAACTGATAATGTTCCAAACCAAAACGTGTACTTTCAGATAAGCGCCCCACACTGATCCACACTTCCTCGCAGCAATGTTTGCATTTTTTAATGGAAGTGTCTAGCCTCAATTCATATCACTGTCGACTTAAGACAGAGTGATCACATTATCAGGACACCAGTGACCACACTAAGATCTGATCTGTGTGAATTATTAAGGCCCAAGTGTGAATGCAGGACCTGTCCTTTCAGCGATGGTTTGGCTATTCCCTTAGAAAGTCACAAAATGGCTGGGGGGTTTGTTGGGGACTTAGTTTTACTTCTCTTGGAACCTTTCAGCCATTAGGGTGTCATGAGCACACCTCCCACGTCTCCCTTCCTCCATGGCATCAGCGTGCTCATGTTGTCTGTCAACATCCCCCAGGGCTTCCTGCAGCTCCTCATCTTCGTCTTCTGAGGAGGGTCCCCCTCCTCCAGTTTACCCTCAGACAAGGCTTCACCTCTCTGCATAGCCAGATTGTGAAGGGCACAGCAAACTGCAATCATGTGGTAAACCCTCTCCAGTGCATATTGCAGAGAGCCACCTAAGCAGTCCAGGCATCTGAATCGCATCTTCAGAAGTCCTATGTTCTGGTCTGTGAAGGAGCGTGTGGTGGCATCAGCAACGCTGTACCTTTCCCCTGCTGGAGGTTGAGGGCGACGCACCGGAGAGGCTGATTAACCTGGACACCTACTGTTATCGAGCAGACATGTTGAACCATATCTACATCAGTGCAAGTAAATAGCCTCCGGTTTGGATGTTAACTCAGGTAACATGGTATATACAGGAATGTCTGCATACAATATGTGCTAAATTCCTGGAGTGGGTCAGGCTTGATCCCATAAACTTTGTACCATAATCCTACTATGGGTATTAGGACTCTGATTTGCAACTACAAAAGGTCTAATGTCTGTTCAACTGAATGCCTTGGACACCTAAAAATTGACAGCTTCCAGTTTGGCATTTGGTTCACTTCCAGGAGAGATCAGATACATGACTTCACCTGAAAGTCAATCTTTCCCAGCCCCAGGAAATTGAAAACTGAATGGGAGCACGGAGGAAGTTTGCTAAAAGACCATATGCCAGAGAGAGATTTTCTAATGTATTAGCAATGGGCAAGATTCAGTTGGGAAATTACCCCATCCAGGATAGAAAACTCCTTTGCAACTATAGAAATAGAGCAGCAAAATGGTACATTTATATCTATCCCATTTTAAAATGATATCTTATCTCTAACCAACAAGCGGCAAGGTGGCACAGTGGTTAGCACTGCTGCATCACAGCACCAGGGACCCAGGTTCGATTTCCAGCTTGAGTTACTGTCTGTGCGGAGTTTGCACATTCTCCCCGTGTCTGAGTGGGTTTCCTCCGGGTGCTCCGGTTTCCTCCCACAGTCCAAAGATGTGCGAGTTAGGCGGATTGGCCATGTTAAATTGCCCCTTAGTGTCAGGGAGACTAGCTAGGGTAAAATGCACGGGGTTATGGAGATAGAGCCTGGGTGGGATTGTGGTCGGTGCAGACTTGATGGGCCAAATGGCCTCCTTCTGCACTGTAGGATTCTATGATTCTATGATATATCCTTGCTGATCTACATTGGCTCCTGATCCTCCAATTTAAAAAGTATGTTTAAATACATTTATAACATCACCCTTCCTAATCTCTGTATCTTCCTAAAACCTTTAACAATTATATAACCCAGAGCGTTCCATTCCTGAGTCTGGCTTCTCGTACATCGACCCTTTGTCCCACTGTTAGTGACTGTACCTGTGTTCTAACCCTGCAATTCCCTCTCCAAATCCTTCTGCTGTCCAGCTTTTTATCATCCTTCCAAGAGAAACTTGGGATCCGTTTCTATGTTAAAGTGCTATCTTAATGTTAGTTGTTGCTGGTGATATATCGTAAATAAATAACTGATAAAGCAAAGGTGGACACTCAGCAAAGCCAAAAGATACTCATAAAATGAAGCATGACAATACACATGAGATGATCTTTGGTGATTATTACTTCATTCAATTATATTGACTGTAATTATTGGGCGGAATTTTACTGGCGCATCCGCCCGAGATTCGTACGATCCCTCCTGAGGCCTACAGAGAATGCCGTTCCCCAAGCCCCGGAATCGGGGCAAGCGTGCTGGTAAAATTCCGGCCTATAGTAGTGTTTAAATATAGGCTGTTGCATCAGAGAGTACTCCTGTTACCACAGAACACACAGACAATGAAAAGTGTATCAGAATTTGTTAAATGCTGCAAAAGAAATCACAGTCACCATCCACTGATGATTCTGATGTAACACAAGACACATCCTGTTTTTGTTACTCTGCAGCCTTCACCTCCGTTGTTATGACACAATTATTCACTTTCCCCAGTGAGGATTTTTGATTTTTTTTGAGAATGTATTTTGAGATGATGGGTCCTTTGGAGAAGATGTTGGCACCATACTGCAAAGTCATACCAGAAAATGGCAGAGGGTTGCTTCCAGCGTGAAAAATTGAGTTTTTCTCGCCAACGGGACTGGTATTTTTTCGGACTGAGTCTTATGCCTCACGAGTAATACATTTTCTGCCCACGAGTACAGTGTGTTCCATCAGATTCTCCCACCCTGCAACAACTGAACTGCTGCAAGCAATGGGGAGCTCCATATAAACGGCTCTCCAGCCACTTGTTCCACGGTGACTGCAGGGAATGGCAGCCAAGAAACTCACACTGTGCTTTTCGAAGGGGGCCCTCACCAGGATGCTGGATGGGGTGGAGCAGAGGTGGGACACAGCCTTCCAGCAGGGTCACCACCCCTGCCTGGGATACAGTGGCAGCCCTGGTCAGTGCAAGCGCACTCCAGAAGAGGATGGGGTAGCAGTGCTGGAAGACGATGAATGATCTTCTTCACTCAGCCAGAGTAAGTCAACCACCTCCAGTCTCCCACTGGAACATTTTGCACATCCCTTGCACCTCCAACCCTTTCACTCGCTCAGCCACCTTGGCCTCTGCCATCAGCAGGCACCAGGTTCCCCTCTCCCCCCCACAATCACCATATTCCCCCCAGTAGCTGCTAAGCTCCTCACACTCCAGCTCCCATTCAAGCTCCACACTTGCCGCACCTCATCACCATCTTAAATGTCCACATTCCCATCTATACTCTGCCTCCCTGTGTCCTTACAGGACAAACTCAACCACTACAAGCATGAGTGAGCATAGCCAGCTGGAGTCATGTCAGAGCTCCGAACCCTCACATGATTTGAGGAGCAGATCCGCATGCTGACCAAGGAGGAGGAAGTGCCGCACCTGCGCTGCTGGTGAAGTGGGAGCAGCAGAGAAATGTGAGAATCCTCAAAACGAACGCTGCCATTCCTCAAGTCTCAGATGAGTAATCAATGTTCCCTCCATATCCCCTGTAATGCACTAATGCATCTCCCGTCTCTTGCAGACGACCAGAGGAACAGACCGGACCATCCTCACACCCCCTGGACCCGAGCAGCTCCAAGGGGACTTCTCCAACCCCACCATTGAAGAAGTGTCACAACTGTCACCTGCACCCGGCACCAGCGCAGAAACTCACACCTCGGTGGGATCACTAGGTAGACAGGCTCCTGGGTCACTCACTGGTGAGCACCTCACAGCTGTAGATCCACAACAGGCGGGATCCCAGACAGACGACACTTAGACGGATGCTGGAGCCCAGGATTCTGCTGTGCCCCTTGCCGATGATGTGCTCCTGGTCCGATCATCACACAGCTCCTGGAGCTGCAAAGACAGAGTCCCGAGTATCAAGAAGGAATGACAGCAGCTCTCCTCGGACTGCAAGACTGATTGGAGGAGTCCCATCGCCTTCTATCCAAGGAGATGGTGCCATCACTTCAGTGCAACGAGACCAACACTGCGAGGGTGGCAACCGCAGTGGAGACCTTGGTGGAGGACCTGCACTCCATGGCTGGAGATGTCCGCACCATGGGTTCACCTCATGACTTCCATGTCTGAGGGTGTGAGCTCCATGGTGCAGGGCTTCAACTGCATGGTGCAGGCACTGGTGGGAATCCATGAATGTCTGTGCTAGAGGATGGCGGTGCTTCTGGAGCTCACTCCAGCTGCACCTCCATCTCAGGGAGCAGCACAGGGCCCCACAGGGACCAGAAGGGAAGAGGATCGGCAGGAGTTTAGCATGGGGCCCTCCAGCCAGGTCGTCTCCAGCCCATCTGACACCCTTTCTCCTTGTGAGCGACACATCTCCAGTCCCTGACACCAAGGAGGGCAGCAGTCCAACATCCATGCTGCCTGAAAGCAGGCCTGGACCTTCAAAGCCCTGGCACCCCCAGGTCATCTTAGACAAAAGAGCGTGGAAGTCAACAGGCCACCTCAACCTCAGCTGTGGATCTTGGGGATACACTTAATTGTAGCATGAGTGTGAGGAAGATTAAGAAACCGTAGGCACTTAGTGGACAGGGGTGAATATAGGCACTAGTGCAGATAGATCACCATTTTGTATTGAATGTTTGGTATTAAATTTCACTTCATTCACACACAGAGCCTCCACCCTGTTTGTTCGTGCCACCAAGCTTGGGGGAACCACAGCGCTCACCTGGTGCCTCATCCCTGTGGAGTGGGAGAATGGCAGTGCTATGTCCCTCTCACATCAGCAACACAGTAAGGAGGTGCTGCTGCTTCAATGCCTTACCCCCACCACCTCCCCACGCCCGGTGTCACGTTAGAGGGCAGTGGTGTGGCTGCACGTGACCAGTGTTTGTATCCTGAAGGGGGCCTCGCCGATGCACCCCATCACGATCTCGATTGGCGTGTGTGGTGACAGACATCACCATCATGCTCGTATCGGAGACATCAGTGTTATCTGTGTGATGCTGCAGTCTTTCTGGGAATGTCAGCTCAATGCTGGGACATCAGTTTGCAAAGGGTTAACAGTTGGCCTCCACTAAACGGCTGCACAGCATTTATTGTCATAATTCCCAGCGAGGGGAGGCCGGGGTGTCTGTTCAGCCAAGTGTCTGCCTCTTGTGACAGACGAGGCACAACTGAATCGTGAAGCCAGCGATTAGCATGTCCAGCTCACTCCCAGAGGGCACCCTGTTTCTCCCGGGTCACAAGAGGTACAGAGAGGAGCAGCCTTCCACGACTCATTGAGATCCATCGTTACACGCAAGCACCCCTGACAATTGGATTTGGACTGTCGGACAGCCTTTCCCCTTTGTCCTCACACCACTGCCTGAGTGCGGGTTCCAGTCACACTTCAGTCATTCTCTCCTGAGTGCGAGGGCCCTCAGGCTGCATGAGGGAAGATGCAGCCCATTCCTGAAACTTTCACTCTGCCCTTACAACCTGGCCTGGCATGGTACCCCACCTGGGTAACTGCAGTCACCCCCAAAGCTGAGCCTCTTGTTTTCAAGCCCTCCCACCTCTGACCAGTTCCCACTGAGGAAGGGCACTCCCTCAGCTGCGACATGGACAGGAACAGGATGGAGGACACGGGAAGCGCTGCCTGTATACCAGTCTTCACAACCCCTTTGAAGGGGCGCCCCGACATGAAGGGAAGATAAGGCCTGCAAGTGACCCACCTGGACCCCTCCCTCCAATATGGCGATTCTGGGACCCCCCAACTCCAGCCATGAGTTGCACTTATCTGTGTCCTCCGCATCCTCTCCGATATCCCTTGCGCACTGAACAACCTGGATGGTGCTGGCTGCCTGAGTGCTCACCTCCGCACTCCCCCTTGGAAGTGAAGGCGACAGGTGCACGCCAATGTAACCCCATAAGCCCATGCAATTACCATGGCTAATCCGGAAACCGGAGTACCTGGAGGAACCCCACGCAGACACAGGGAGAACATGCAGACTCCGCACAGACAATCACCCAAGGCTGAAATTGGTCCTGGTCTCTGGCGCTGTGAGGTATGTATATTGTAAGTTAATTTTTATTATCATCAAAAGTCATTTTCATTCTAAACAAATTCAAGAGTTCCAATTTTAACCAAACCCATTAGGTGTAGAGAAATTCAGGCAGAGTTTAAATTGAACATTAGATATAAATTGGCTCCAGTTTACTCAGTTTGGTTAGGTTAAAATTGGGACTTAGTGGTTTTTTTATATTAAGAGTTGGAGAGGAGGGAACTCTTCGATCTCAACACACATTGAAATTGGGAAAGGTTCCAGGCCAATTAAGGGTGTGAGTACGTGGCGGTGAGGTATAATTTCTATAGATTCAGATTTAGAAAATAGTTTCCAGTTCTCTTCCATCAGATACCAACATACTTAGTCCCGTCTTCTGAACCTGAGACAAGGGAACTTTCCATAATTACCAACCTTTTGTGATGAATTCAATGAAAATTGCTTTCAAAGATTTAGAGAAAAGCGGTCATTACTGCAGTTTCCAGTGCAGGGTTTTGATTCACTATTATTCCACATCCAATCCTGTCAAGGTAGGCAGCATGCAAACTTTGTGCTGCCTCTTTATTTCAATTTTTTCAGCCTGCAACCCAGCTCTGTACATACTGTCGGCTAGATGGACATTCAAAAACGGGGCTGAGCAGTTACATGGCCTTCAGCTAGCCTGCACCTATTAATGGACAGCTGAAATTCTAGTACAGAAGTTGTTACAGAATGTGGAGGGATCAGTTACATAAGGAAATATAGAAAATGGAGCAGTCGGCAAAAGGGAGGCGTCACCGGTTTTTTAAGCAGCACAGGAGGCATTAGTACAGGAGATTGAAAGGAGGAGACAGGAAATGTTGTTGCATGGAGCCAGGAGGCCCTCAAGGTACAAAAAGGAATGAGAACACGTGGTCATGGAGATCAACTTTCAGAATCTGTCCCTGAGGACCTGCATACTGTGCCTCAATAAGTTCAATGACTTTCCACGGGTGGTCAAGGTCAGTGAATGCATCTTCACATGACATCTCATACCCACCACACTGACCTCTCATACTGCTCAATGCACCACATCCTATGACTCATTCATCAGTAATCAGGATTCATGCCTATTATTCAGAGACTCTACCTCACCCTCACACACCTTCCAGTGCCTTCAGCTTCACACCTTGCTGTTTCGACATATCTCCATCCATGGCAGGAATATCACACATTACATAGCAAATACAATCATCAATATTCTTCCATCTCTCTTGTTGGACAAGATGACGGAAGGAAGCAGAGCGCAACCAGAGAGCTATAGCATTCGTGCATCACCCAAGTCCTCTGGAAGAGAGAGTGCTCCATATCATGGGGATTATGGGCTGTGATAGAGCCTGTTGCACCCAGTGTCATTGACAATGTTCAGGATGGCTGTTTATGGTCCTCCTCACATACCACCTTACCCTCATTTTGCTAGCTGGCATGAAGTGTAGATACTGTTACTGTGACCATGGACCTGTTGCTTTCCATTCCATCCACCTTTCCTCACCCCAACCTCAACCCAAGAGCTGCTGCCTGGCCAGCAAATGCAACTTCATAAGGAAGGTCAAGAGTAGCACCAGAGCCCTGGTGAAGAAGTACCATCTGATCGAACATTTGTAGCCAAAACTTCAGGTTAAGGCACTTTCTGAAATTCAGAATCTGGATCTGAATGGTGAGTCACCAGACATGTGGGCTGCTGTCAGGCCAGGGGGAATGGACTGTTCATGCGCTATCTCCCCAGAGTTTGAGGCTACAGATGAATTCTGCTGTAGGCTATTCAGATGAGGACTTTGATGGGAAGTCTGCAGGAGAACACTGATGAGCATGCACATTGTGTTGTATGGTGCCTTGGCAGACTACCAAAGGGCCTGTTCTCACTGGTCAAGGAGCATGGAGGAATCCAGCTCCATCTAGGCACAGAGCTTTGTCCAGAATCTGGAAATGGTAATGAACTCCAGGACAGTACTTGTGGAATCCAGCCATGATGCAATGCCTAGTGGCTGCTTGTTTCAGCTTCCAGATCAGAAGTCACCAATCTCAGAGTTGTGACTCAGGTTATCAGATTCTTGCTTGATGATTGGCAGGTCCATGGTCCCATTATGATTGGGACTCCAGTGTTTGAAAGAGGCATGCAGGCACTCACGCAGTCCAGTAATCTACCTTCCAGTTGTGTGGCACTGTCCAGGGCATACTGCTCCTTGGTGCATGAACCTGTTGTTCTCCCTCAGGATGATGGCATTTATGTTGCCACCGCTGCACTTCGCCAGTGCCCTGGTGGTTGCCTCTCAGCCCACACTGCAGGTGCTCATGCCGAGTGGTGCAGTCTCAAGCTGAACTCCAGAGCTGCTCGAGAGCCTCCTGCACGGCCATCTGCTGTCTCCACCAACCTTTCACCAGCCATGCTGGGGTGGTACTGAGTGCTGGGACAGACAAATACATCTACAACACAGCAGCAAGAGAATACACGAGGTTGCTAGTTCGGTTTTGAGTGTATTATTGGATATGCTGTTATAGAGTCAGTCATACATTACAGAAGAGGCTCTCCGGCTCATTGAGTCTGCACTGACAAAACTACACTAAATCTACACTAATGCCACTTTCCAGTACTTGGCCCGCCTTGAACATTATGACATTTCAAGTGCTCACCTACGTACTTTTTAAAGATGTGGACGAAGTTGTTGTGAAATGGTTGTTTTGTTAGTGGCTTTTATTTAAGGATTTTGGTTAACAGGATCCTGGGATAGTATGTACCAAATGGATGGAAAGGTGGGGAATTTAGAAGCAGTGGGTGTTGATGGAACCACGTGTCTTAGTTGTTACTTACCGACAGCCCATCTGGAGTAAAGAGGTACCCAATTTCTCCTCCTTCTCTACTTTTCCTCCTCCCTCCAAATGACTGGTGGC